>NC_071390.1:113934854-114238083 GCF_022682495.2 Desmodus rotundus
GAAAATGAAAGTGAACACATTTCCAGGGAAATCACAATAAAAGTGAAAGAAAAAGTCCGTTCCCCCATATTAAAAAAATTGCTCCTACAGGGTTTCTCCTCTTTCTGGAAACTCACTGACTTTTCCCTAATCATGCTGGACCAGAAAACAGCAATGGCAATGGCTCTCTGGCCACCCACCCGGTAATGATGATTACCTGGTTTAGCTCCCCCTCTACTCATGGCACTCTGTGTGACTGAGGGCAAGGTGTTGAATTTCTCAAAGTATTTAACCTCTGAGATGGAGTTTTCTCATATATATTGTTGAAAGATAAACATATTAAACATTTTAAGACTTCAGAGCAAAAAATTGATTCAAATTGGTCAGCAGCATCCAAGCTAGCAGATAGAGAGAAGCTCCAAGGAGCTGTACAAAATAAAAGACTTTATAGGCAGAAGGAAGTGGGAATAATGAAGTTATACTGGGGGAAAAAGCAGTTGGTTTTTGCAAGGTGACTTATCATGAGGGGATGGCAAGGGTCTGCCAGGCAGGTGACCCAACTACTGCTGGTTGTGCGATTCTTGATTGATAAGTTTAAGGTTCTACTTCTGGGAGAAACCAGACTGTGATTAAGTTGTCATTTGGTGATACGGGGCTTAACGTAACTGACTCCATTTTGGGACTGTTGCCTAGCTTTTAACAACATGAATGGAAAAGATATGTAACTACCTCATAGAGTTGTGGGGAAGATTCAAGACAGTGTTCTAAGAGTAAACATCTAGCCCAGAGTAGGCACTCAAAAATCACTTTTGTTTATTTTGGGGGGCCATTTCTTTCTATGTACCTTGGTAAGGAAATCAAGTTAAGTTTTTGCCTCTAGCCCAGAGGCAAATTTCCAGAACTTCTCTAACACCCTTGACCACTGAAGAAGTACAATATTCCCCATCAAAACTAGAAAGGGTTGCTGTGGCCAGTGTGCATCAGGAGATTGAGCACTGGCCCACAAACCAAAAGGTCACGGGGTCAACTCCCAGTCAGGGCACTTGCCTGGGTTGCAGGCCAGGTCCCCAGTTGGGGGCGTGTGAGAAGCAACCAATTGATGTTTCTCTCCCTCTCGTTCTCCCTCCCTTCCCTTCTCTCTAAAAAAATAGGTTTTTAAAAAAATCTTAAAAAAAAAAAAAAACCTAGAAAGGGTTCATTTAGGAGGGGTCTGGAAGGTAAAACATTACAGCAGTGGAATGGGAACAGGGATCTGGACTGGCCAGGTGAAAGATGGATTTTTCTCTTACTGAAGGGAGAGCTGAACTCTTGAACCAACGGGATGTTTTCCTTTGTTTTGCCTTCCCGTGGATTAGCCAAAAGCAATGGGCGGATGGATGTCACTGCCTACTTCCTCCCAATTGTTTTTACAGACCTGCATGTTGAGAGGGCTAATTGTTGGAGTCCTCTTCTTTTTTCCCCCACAAGAAGAGAGCTTTGTTCAGCAATTAAATCAGGCTATCTGAGATACAAAGCCTTTCCATTTCAAAACAAAGTTTGGCCCCTCAAATAGAATACTGCTTCTTTTTTATTTAGCTGACAATGTTTTCTCCTTCAGAGACTGAACTGGAGTTTTCCATCTGACAGAGATACTGGCCCGACCATGATGCAAAGCAGAACATGAAGACAGCTATTTAGATATCTTGCAGTGAGTGAACACAAGCAAAAATTGCCTTGGGTTTCTCTACATAACGGCCCCAGCCCTCTCTCTGCCTTTGTTTGGCACTTACTGCATTTCAGACTCATTAAAAAAGGTAACCCCACCAGCCTCTGGGTGACATGTGCTAGTTGTTTCCATCTCAGGAGGTTTCTTTGGCATCCAGCTTTGCAACACTGATGTATTTTTCTCTGATGTTCTAGAGAGCCCCTGAGGACTTCTCATTGCCACTGTCGAAACGTGGTGCCTGTTCTGAGATTAAAGGACTGTGTTCTGTGATTTAATCTGCATGTAACTACTTCAGTCCTATCTTTGGGAAATACTGCCCCAGTTTCCTGGTGCAAGCCACTTGGCAAAGTCACCCTCTAAACAGGAGACTCTAGCAGGGTAGACAGCCAGCGCCACAAAGCAAACCTGGAGAACCCTCGAGCTCCGGGAAGAAGCAGAAGGCTGAGCCGTCCTGGAGAGTCTTTGAGAAGGGGGAAGAGACGAGTCAGCTTTCAGGAGGGGAAGGAAATGTGTTCTTAGCAGTTAGTAGTAGTGGTTGCATCTGGAAGCTCATAGCTTTTTCCTTAATGGCACACAGAGCTTCCACACATCCTGTGCCACTTTTTTCTTGGTCTCTTTGCAGGGAAGTAACTCACTGAAAAAACAAACAGACAGACAAACTAACTAGATTAGGAGTTAAGTCAGTTTAGTCCCAGTTGCTATTATGCCTGAAATCCCCTCTGTGAGACTCAGTTTCCTCATCTGTAAAGTGGTATAGTTGAACTAAAAGACCTGGAAGATTGCAACCTTAGCAATCTAAGTTTCTAAGACTAAAAAGCTCATATTATCGTTAGTGTAGGTAGCTAGATACTAATAAAGGAAGGGAGCAAAGGGAATCAGACATTATTAAGCATAATCAACTAGGGAGCATGAGCCTACTTTTCTAGGAAGTTGCAGCATTCCTAGGCACCCCAGGAGATGGCATCATCGCCCCACCAAAGGGATTAACACCCCTGGGCCTCCCCTTGTAGGGAGGAAGGACCACTTTTCAATCTCCCCAGGGTACATCTCGTCCATTCACCCAGACTATAGGGGGAAGGAATAAACAATAAAGTGGAAATTTCTCAGCTGGGTACAGGCCCAGTAGAAGCTAAAATGGCACAGGGGGAGGTGCTTCTACTTTGAGACATGCACAGTAGAAGCCAAGATGGCAATCATAGAGGCCTGTCACTCTAGCCTGAACAAAAAAGATCAGAGTGGATAAAGGACAGAGAATCCTGGAAGATCTAGAAAATGGATTAGTTTGGGGGTCAATCTAACACCAGCACACAAAACTTGGGAAGTTGATTGGTTAGTTTGAAGAAGTGCCTGGTTCTTCCCAAGCCTAAGATAATATAATGAGCCTAACAAAGAGTTCCCCCCCCCACCCCCATCTCTTGGTAACACACACTCACCCGCTTGCTTGTGTGTTCTCTGTCCAAGCAGCCATGCGGGTCCGCAGCTGCACAGACTCCAAGCATGGGCCTGGGCACAGCCCACTGGAGTGCAGCCAGGAATACAGACTAAGGTAGTCAGATGGTGACAAAGACCGGACTGCACTGAATCAATGGCACAGAACTTTTTGACCTTGATCTTTCTACTGGGCTTGATAAAGACTAGACTGGACTTTTTCCATGGTGGGACAGACAGAGATGAGACACTGGAGCTGAATCCGGGAAAGTCCTTCATGTTTGCTCCATCTTTTTCAATATATCTTACCACACCCTCCCATAGGAACGTCCCCAGAATGCTTTCCTTGAGACCCCAGGAAAGAGCCCCATTTCCACCAGCAGCATTATGCATGCATTTATGCTTCTCTTTGATAGAAATTAATGTTTTTCTCATTACCTGTAAAATTTCTCCTAGCATTTAGAAAAATCTTGGAGCACAGTAGGAACTCCATAAATTCTGAATGATGAATGAACGAACTAACGGAAGCACCTGATTTAACCCAGAGCATCTCACCTCCGCTCAGCACCATCTTGGCGTGGTGAGAGCCCCCAATTCACTCTTCTCCTTAACTGCCCTTTTTAGCTTCTCAATCCACCCTAATCTTTTGTGAGCTGTGGATTTAAAAGGTGAAGAATTCTTTGTCCAGATATAATCTGCTTGTCACAGAACAGATTTATTTTTGTGGAAGAAAGCCCAGATGCTTGACTGGGCTAAGGTGTGCTTTAGGGTCCAACTGACCCAGAATGTCTGCTGAGTACAACTTTTCCTGGGCACTGTGCCCATGCTCTCAGGCCTGGCCAGGACTGGAATATAGTTAGTGTCTTTCTAAAACGGAGTGAGCAACCCGATCTCTCCAAGTTCCCTTCCATTTTGGCCATACTCATCTTCCTGTGGCCAGTGGTGGTTCAGCTCCTTTGCAGGACTGAAAGCATAATCTTCATTAAATGGGCTTCACTGAATTTCCCTATGTATGGTGCCTTCTTATGCTCTAAGTGATTTGGTGTCATGCTCTTTTTTTTGCCATCTGAGGCTCAGAAAGGCCCAAACAGCTGAGTCAAGGCCACACTGCCCCCTCCATGGGCTGAGGAAACAAAGAGCTAACACATTTAACTCAAACTCCCTGAAGTTATAAAATGATGAATAACAATTTGTCTCACACATTCTTCCCACTCCAGCTGAGGAGATGCAAAGTGAATTAGAAAAAGAACAGGCCCCAGGAGGAAACCATCCCAGCTCACAGGAGAAGCAGCTGAGGAAAACAAGCCCTAGCCTTCTGCGGATGGCTCAGATGTGCAAATGAGATCAGCATGACAGCACCCAAAGGCCAGCCTGTCCAGAGTGGCCAGCCCTCATTTCGTTTCAGAGGGAAGGAAGGGTTTCTCTGAAGCAGCCACAGTGCATTTACTTCCCCTTCCTGCTCTTCTCCCTTTGCTTGTCATCCCTCACTAACTTCACCCACTGGTGCAGTTGGGGATTTAAAAACAAAATAAAAAAGTCTTAGATTGAGTTTTCTGAAATTGTGGAGCTGGACAAAAGATGCTAAATTCATTGTCCTGGGACCAGCAGCAGCTCATTTCCAGTCACTACAATGTGGTGCCTAAAGGGATCTCTCTCTTTTTCTTTAATGAGACTCTGAAGGTCTTGCTTTCTTCTCCACATGGCTACCTTGGCTGTTGTGGAACTTTAAGAACCTGAGCATCCCTACTGAATCTATGAGATGGCTGGCTATGAAAGGATGCTCCAAGTCTTAAAATGTCTTCTATCTCTCATATTTAGAATTATAGCCCTGGCTAGTGTGACTCGGTGGATTGAGTGCCAGCCTGAGAACCTAAGGGTCGCTGGTTTGTTCCCAGTCAGGCCACATGCCTGGGTTGCAGCCCAGGTCCCTAGTAGGGGGTGCATGAGAGGCAACCACAGACTGATGTTTCACCCCCTCTCTTTCTCCCTCTAAAAACAAATAAAATAAAATCTTTGAAAAACAACAGAAAGAAAGAAAATATTTATATTAATGACTGGCATATAACAGGTATTCAGCAGAATCTTTTTGGTGGGGATAACCCCCTTCCAAGTCATACTGTCAAGTCCTCACTGAAATTACCAAAATGAAGCCCTCTAGGCTGGACAGTAACTGAACCTAGTGTTTTTTTTTTTTTAAAAAAAAAAACAAACATCTTTCCAGGGCATTGCAGTGAGAGTGCTTCACCTTGCAGGCTCCACCCAAACACCTGAGAGAAATCTTCCATAATTATTTTTTCACTTTTTATTTTTGTCAGAAACACTGAATAGAGTTCTGTCTTTTCTTATCCTTGTTACACTACTGATTTAAAGTGAGAGAAGGGGAAAAAAAAGCCAACAGTGTAGACACCTTTTGAGTTTAGTTTTATAATAAAAACTGTTTGAATAATTAACCCTGCTCTTCTCAGTCTATCGATTTAAATATTAATACCACACAGAAGTATCCAGAATATTTGACCTAATATCTGGGCACCCTGAGGGCCAGTCAAGGTAACACATAAAATTTACCATCACAAGGATGAAGGGAAGACAGTCCAAAAGATTGACATCAAAATCGAGTCTTAAAAGGTTAGTGGGGACATCTGGCCAAGATGGAGGCGTAGGTAGACACACTGTGCCTCCTCGTACAACCCAAAACAAGGACAACAAATTTAAAAACAAAAAACAACCAGAACTGACAGAAAATCGAACTGTATGGAAATCCGACAACCAAGGAATTAAAGAAGAAACATTCATCCAGACCTGTAGGAGGTCGGAAACGGGCAGCCAGGCAGAGAGGACCCATGGCAAGGCGGTGGCTAGCAGACAGGGTGGTCCCACATTCGCGTGAGGAAAAACTAGGAGGAACAACTGAGGACTGAAACAGACTGAGCAACCCAAGGCTCCAGCACCAGAAATAAAGCCTCAAACCTCTGACTGAAAACACCTGTGGGGGTCGAGGCACCAGCAGGAGAAACTCCCAGCCTCACAGGAGAGTTTGTTGGAGAGACCCACAGGGACGTAGAGCATGCACAAACCCACCCACCCAGAATCTGCTCCAGAAGGGCCCAATCCGATTGTGGGTGGTGGGGGAAGTGACTGAAAACTGGCAGAGAGGGAAGCAAGCCCCATTGCTCCCTCTCAGACCCCTTCCCCACATACAGCATCACAGTGCAGCAACGTGGGTTGCTCCACCCTGGCAAATACCTAAGGCTCCGCCCCTTACTATGTAACAGGCATGCGAAGACAAAAAAAACAAATGACCCAAATGAAAAAATAGTTCAAAGCTCCAGAAAAAAATACAACTAAGCAATGAAGAGATAGCCAACCTATCAGATGCACAGTTCAAAACTCTGGTAATCAGGATGCTCCAGGAACTCACTGGGTACTTCAACAGCATAAAAAAACGACCCAGGCAGCAATGAAGATCACATTATGTGAAATAAAGAAAAATCTACAGGGAACCAACAGTGACGGGAAGGAAACTGGGACTCACATCAATGGTTTGGAGCAGAAGGAAAAAAGAAACGTTCAACCACAACAGAATGAAGAAACAAGAATTCAAAAAAATGAGGAGAGGCTTATGAACCTCCAGGACATCTTTAAACATTACAACATCCGAATCATAGGGGTGCCAGAAGAGAAGAGGAAGAGCAAGAAATTGAAAACTTATTTGAAAACATAATGAAGGAAAACTTCCCCAATCTGGCAAAGAAAATAGACTTTCAGGAAATTCAGGAAGCTCAGACTCCCAAAGAAGTTGGACCCAAGGAGGAACATACCAAGGCACATCATAATTACATTAGCCGAGATTAAAGATAAGCAGAGAATCTTAAAAGCAGCAAGAGAAAAGGACACAGTTACATACAAAGGAGTTCCCATAAGACTATCAGCTGATTTCTCAAAAGAAACCTTACAGGCAAGAAGGGGCCAGAAAGAAGTATTCCAAGTCATGAAAGGCAAGGACCTAGAGCAAGCCAAGATTGCTCTATCCAGCAAAGCTTTCATTTAGAATGGAAGGGCAGATAAAGTGCTTCCCAGATAAGGTCAAGTTAAAGGAGTTCATCGTCACCAAGCCCTCATTATATGAAATGTTAAAGGGACTCAACTAAGAAAAAGAGATCAAAAATGTGAACAGTAAAATGACAACAAACTCACAGCTATTAACAGCCGAACCTAAAAAAAAAAGAAAACAAAAACAAACTAAGCAAACAACTAGAACAAGAACAGAATCACAGAAATGGAGATCACATGGAGGGTTATCAGTGGGGGAGTGGGAGGGGGAGAGAGGGGGAAAAGGTACAGAGAATAAGTAACATAAATGGTAGATAGAAAATAGACGGGGGGAGGTTAAGAATAGTATAGGAAATGTAGAAGCCAAAGAACTTATATGTACAATCCATGGACATGAACTAAGGTGGGGCAATGCTGGTGGGAGGGGGGATGCAGGGCAGAGGGGAATAAAGGGGGGGGGAATGGGACAACTGTAATAGCATAATCAATAAAATATATTTTCCAAAAAATGGTTAGTGGGACCTGGTAGAATTTAGAGGGAAAGATTTGTGATCCAGTCAGAGAGGGGAGAATGTAGAGAGTCTCAAGAATAGGGAATAGGGCTCACTCAGAAAACCACAGAGGTCCGGATGGTAGGAGTTGGGATGGAAAAGCCTGAAGGTCATGAGCAAGGGGTTGGAAGGAAGCAGAAGGGTCCCTGGTTTGGACACTTTCCCTGCCGTGCTAACGCGCTGTGTGTGTATGTTGTAACGAATGACCATTGAAAGGATTTATCATAGGGCTTATCAGATTTCCACTTTTTTAAAATAAAAAGGCTTTAAGTGTGTGTTCCCCAGTATGTTTCTTCCCTTTCTGGCACACATCTCCTAAACTCTAAGGTTCCCCCAAGACTTGCAACCAGGGGAGCAATGGGCAACAGCAGCTTGTCCTGGCCTGACCCCCTAAACCCATCTCCAAGGCCCCCTTTTCCCTGACTTTCCAGTGAGCCAAAGCAGCCCCGCCGAGGCTCTCTGCTATTGCTTCTTCTATCCTAAGCTCTTCCTTGTTTCACTGCCTCCCGCTTTAATAATGGTATTCGCAAAATAAAAAATAAATAAAGTAAAAGACTTTAAATTGTAAAAACAATACCTGTAGACCATGTCTCAAAAATCAATTAAGTGAGTCTATCACTTTAACGAAAACAACCAATAGTATTTGTTGACAATTTCAAGTTTCCACTTAAATGGAATTGTGGACCCTTGCCCCGTAGCTCAGTTGGTTAGAGCACCGTCCTGATATACCAAGCTTGTGGATTCAGTCCTCAGTGAGGCCACATCACTGAGTCAATCAATGAATGCATAAATACAGTGGAAGGCACAAAACAGTGAATGTTTTTCTCTCTCTAAAAATCAATAAATATAAATGTTTAAAAACTAATTTAAAAAAATGAGAATTGTAGAAAACTTATAGCTGCCACTATAAGGTTGCTACCTCTTCAAAACTTTAAGAATCTTCTGATGACATCAGAGGGATATGAGTCAATATTTTAAAATATTGTATTATGAAATGTGTCAATAACTCAGTGAACTAATATCTTCTAAATGATCTATGTTAGATGTTCCAAAATGATGCCCGTGTAAAAAAGTCAATTCAAAAAGCAAGATTGATCAAATGCACTTTCATGTAAAAAAGTACAAAAATTTTATGCATATGGTTTCACATTTTACACCACAACTAATATTTAAGAAACTGTATTTTGTCCCGTTTGGGTAGAGAATCAAAGAAAAACGTTCACAATTATTTGAAAAAGATATTAGCATACCCCTCTCTTTTCAACTACATGTCTGTTGTGTGAGACTGAATTTTCTTCATATACTTCAGCCAAAGCAGTATATCCCAACAGGTTGAAGACAGAATCAGATAAGAGAATCTGCCACTAGAGAGACTTACAAAAAATATAAATGTTATTCTTCTCACTAAACATTTTCAGTTTTGAAAAGTATAATTATTTGCCATGGCTGGTGTGACTCAGTGGTTGAGTGCCTGCCTGAGAACCAAAGGGTCGCCAGTTCAATTCCCAGTCAGGGCATATGCCTGAGTTGTGGGCCAGGTCCGCAGTAGGGGGTGCATGAGAGGCAACCACACATTGATGTTTGTTTCCCTCTCTTTCTCCCTCCCTTCTCCTCTCTAAAAAATAAATAAATAAAATCTTAAAAAAAAGAAAAGTACAGTTATTTTGCATAAAATATTTATAACATGTCATGAGTTTATTTTAAAATAAAGTGTTAAACAATGTGGGGTTTTTGCAGTTTCCATTTCAAATCCACTAAGTACGGACAGATAGATAGAGCACGCATAAGCAAGGGCTCTTTAGAGTCCTTAATAATTATTAAGAGCATAAGTCTTATTTACAAATATCAAGTCATCATGTTGTACATCTGAAACTAACATAATGTGAGGTGTCAATTATACCTCAATTAAAAAAAAAGAATCTAAATTTTTAGGTTCTTGACTTAGGGGAAAGAAGTGTAAGAGTATTTTTGAAATAAAAAAGTCGGAAGGGCTGCACTAACTCACACTGCTTCAATTGTTCTAAATTCCAAACCCTACCGTGTCTCACGGAAGGAGGGGCGGAGAGAAGCCCCTGGGGCTCTAGAGCCTGGGTGGGTCAGTCATTGAAGCCGCTGCTCTGCGTTGGGAGCCTGGAGGCTTTCCCATCCTGGGGCCAGCACGCTCTGGTGAGTGCCTTGGGGTGGGTGAGGGGGTTCCCTTCTGTTTACGAAGCAGAGAAACTATTTGTCGTGCCTATAAGCAAACTTCCCAGGCTGTTTTAGAAAGGGTGAGCGTAGAAGCTGAGTGTCTGGAAACCTATTCCTCTAAAACTATCTACTCAGGTGCACCCATGGGAAAGTCTTTAATGTACTCCAGGAAAAGGTCTCCCAGAAGTTGCTGGTCTCCAGGCCCTATGTGGAAACAGCGGGAAGGGGAAAACACAGAACCTTAGAGACTGGACATGTAGTAGAGAAAACCTGTTATTCATTGGGACTCAGAGAGCTATCTCCATAGCCCCTGGGACACAAAAACCTACTTGCTAATGAACAAACAGTGTGACTCAGTCCCATTCCTGTGGTTGATGATCCATCCAGCATGGTCTTGCTCAGCTGTGTAGCTCTCAGGCCGAGTGATTGCCGGTCTGACAGACCTGGGTTTTTTTCAAAGATTTTATTTATTTATTTTTAGAGAGTGGGGAAGGGATGGAGAAAGGGAGAGAAACATCCTTGTGTGGTTGCCTCTCGCGTGCCCCCTACTGGGGACCTGGCCCACAACCCAGGCATGTGCCCTAACTGGGAATCGAACCAGCAACCCTTTGGTTTACAGGCTGGCACTCAATCCACTGAGTCACACAAGCCAGGGCCATTATTAGATTAATGACAGCCATTTCAGTGCTTACTCTGCCAGGAACTGACAAGGGATCTTCATTTATAAGATTTAGTCCCCACAAAAAGCCTGAAAAGTAATT
Organism: Desmodus rotundus; assembly: GCF_022682495.2. NCBI lineage: Eukaryota > Metazoa > Chordata > Mammalia > Chiroptera > Phyllostomidae > Desmodus > Desmodus rotundus. Next base: position 113,945,516 of record NC_071390.1, read on the forward strand.
ATGGTATTTCTTTACTTTTAAGGAGAATTTTTGTCTACATTTAACACATCCAAGATTGAATTTTGCTTGCATTCAATGTGCATATGGTTTGCCCTGTTTTGTACAAAAGTTAAACTGATGGCGCATCTTATAATAAAAAGTACAGTATGGAGGCCCTGACCAAGTAGCTCAGTTGGTGAGAGGGTCATCCCGATACACCAAGGTCGTGGGCTCCATCCCCAGTCAGGGGACATACAAGAATCAACCAATGAATGCAAAACTCGGTGAAACAACAAATCAATGTGTCTCTCGAAAAAACGAACAAACAAATGAATACAGCATGAATTTCCCCCTTTTATGAATGGAGAACAAGTTAAAAAATATCAAGTACCTTGTCTGAGTCCACACATTTGGAATGCTGTGGGATGGAGAGGTGAACCACGGACTGTCCATCTCCAAAGCCTGGGCTTGTCTCATGAATCCTCCACAACAGGCTGGTGCTGCCCCTCTCCCCAGTCCCTGGATTCCGTCACACAGCCGGGACTTAAGGAAAAGCAGCTAGTCCCACCCAGGCCTCGAGTGCCTGCTCTTTCTGCTCCTTGGTTCACTAAATGTATTTGTCAGAATACCCCAGTGAGACACCTTTTGCTCAATCAATCCAGAATATCTGAGGCAGGATTCCTCTGATGCCTGCATCGTAATTTTAGGCCTCGAAGAACTGAACACAGACAGCTCGCATTGAGCATTTATGGGCAATGGAATGTTATACCTCATACGTGACAGGCACTCCTCCACTATGCCCACCCTCATCCCCACCATCAGGTTTCTTTCTAACAGTCCGCCAACCCAGCCTGCCGCTAATCTTCATTTTATCCTATACATAGAATCATGTGGCTAATGACCCGTGTGTGCAAAGGAGGTGAGGCTTCTGCCACTGACACCCACACTATTAAACATATCCACACCTCTCTCAGATAGTGAGCAAAGGGTTCTCTTAGTTCCAAGTTTAAAGCATCAAAAAAGTTTGTGGTAAAAGTGAAATAAAAGACTTTGATCCGGTATCTAGAAAAACTTGTTTTTCTTATCGCTTTGGATGTGTTCCCAAGGTATATATATTTTAGGATAATGGGGGGTGGGGGGCGTGTCAAATTTGTTGCAAATATCTTAGCAGGTATTTTTCCTTTTGCTTATGATTTTTATGACATTGAACTTAAAATATTTACATTGTGGAATCTCTGTATTTCCCCTGCAGTTTCTTTTACTGTTTTGAAGCTTGGTCTCTGTCCATCAAAATATATTCACCAATATTTTCTCCTTTTCAATTAACAGTTTGATTAACACACACACACACACATCAAGACAGATGGTACAATGCTATGACCTCACTAGCTTTTTCTTCCCAAACAGTTAACCACTTCTTGTGGTGATACTGTTTTTTAAATAATTCCAAGTTAAAATATTGTTGCCTTCCTTCGCTGGTGTTGCCCAGTGGGTCGAGTGCTGACCCCAAACCGAAAAGCTGCTGGTTCCGTTCCCAGTCAGGGCTTGCGCCTGGGTTGTGGGCCAGGTCCCCAGTTGAGGGCATCAGAGAGGCAACTGATCGGCGTTTCTCTCGCACATTGATGTTTCTCCTACTCTCTCTCTCTCCTCTCCCTTCTAAAAAAAAATTAAACATGTTAATCGTGCTGGCGAGAAAAGAAGAAAGTGAGCCCAGGGCAAAGATGAGAGAATCAATGGGCTGGAGGCTCCCACCAGCCACCTTGGCCTGCAGGTGGGGAGCTCCTGGGTGAGGAGCGCAGGCCCGGCCCAGCCCCACTGCTCATGTAAGAACTGCTGCTGTGGGAAAGGGCATGGGACGAAGCGAGTAGAGATTGATGGGCATACTGCCCACTGTAATGGACCCGTGTCAGCATGCACGTGCCAAAACCCATGGGACTGTGCGGCAGTCACCCCTAGTGAAAACCATGGGTCCTAGTGAACAATCATGGATCAATACTGGCTCATCAGCTAGCTGTTAACAAATGCACCACACGAGTGAAATTTGTTAATAGGGGAGACTAAGTACTCGGACAAGAGGAGGGCATATGGGAACTCCATACTAGCTGCTATTTCCCGTCAACCTAAAACTGCTGTAAAAAATAAAGTCGATTAATTTTTTCTTAAGGTCGACACATTTTATTGTTTCCCAAACTCTGGCACTAGGTGATTCGTATCCGCATGTCCTGTCTAAAGGAAGGGGGTGGAGAGGTGGGTAACAGCCAAGGAGTGAAACTGGGTATGCTGACCACAGGTGTCAAAGATTCTCCCGCCCAAAAAGGACCAGAGGCACACTGCAGTGTATTTCAATCAGGTATTTTATTGTTCTGGCAACTGCAAAATATACAAATTTCTGAAAGACAGCCCCTGTTTGAAAGCTGGCACAGCTTCATCCCAGGTAATTAATCCAGATATACAGAATACGGAGAGGTTGTAGGTCACACACAGAAGGCCCCAAACCAACCAAGGAACAATAAACCCAATCAGAAAACCTTTGTTTTCAGGCTCCCTTATACACATTAAATAAATAAATAGCACATATGCTATCAAAGTAATAAAAAAATAAATTTCAAGTATTACAAACGAAATCATCATTGGTGTGGTTCAAACAGTTTTTCTCCTCCCCCTAAATGAAGAGTTTCATCCACGGTCTCAGGACAGAAAAAGGAGAGGGGTATGCCTACCCCAAAACAAATATGCAAAGTTAAAAACATTGGTCCCAGATATTTTTCAGGGGGCGGAGGGTGAGAGGCAAAACATTGGTCCATGACTGTAGCTCTATCCAACACCTCCTCAGGTCAGATCACCGGCTTTCACCTCGGCAGCATCCTGCTCCCTCTGAGGTCCCCTCCCGGTCCATTTACGTCTACCTCCCCACCTCGGCCCTTACAAGCCATGTCCTGTGGTAGGCAGGCTCCATGTAAGTCTGTACTGACTTCAGGCTGCCAGAGGCGAGGGGAAGCACCTTCACACAGCCCCACTCAAATCGTCCATTAAAGTCAAGAATCAGAGTTAGCGCTGACACCCAGAGAGAGAGGTCCAGAAGATGGGACACAATTAAGTCATTCTCAAGAGCAGAACTGCAGGCCCCTGTGTCTAAATATATGACCAACCTACACACATACACTGCAGTCAACTAGACTCAAGACAGTGGGAAAGAGGGAAAATAACCCAGGTATTCAGTGGCACAGAATGTACATACAGACCTCCTCGCAGGCAGACTGCCAAGCAGGGGGGACGGGGGTTGAGTGACAACCTCAGACTTGATTGTATGGTGTCTGAAGTGTGTTCCATTTCCCATGTAATGCCAACCAGAGACATGTACATTCTCTAGGATCTCCTCTCAAACAACACAAAAACAAAAATAGCTGTTCTCTCCACTTCCAGTTCCGGCTGTCCAAGCCTGCCCACCCCCACTCTCAGCTGTTTCGTGGGCTGAGGGGGTGAGGATGCCAGGCTCAGAAGCAGAGGGCAGAGAGGAAAAAGACCTTTGGCACCAGCTTTTAGAAAGATTCTCAAAAGGGTTATTTAGACAAATGCAGAATCTCCAAATTGTTTCTTCTGGGCCTCTGGACACCCCCTTCCTCCCCCAAGACCTGGAGACAACAAGGAGAAACCAGCAGGTAGAAACTACAGGTGTTGAGCATCACATGTCCCCAAACCCCTGCTTTGAATGGAGATGACATTCCCCAAGGAACCCAACACCACGCCAGGCACATAGCAGGTACTCTGTGAAAGTGTGCGACAGCTCGGTCAGGGAAAACCACGAACAGCCTCTTGGAGGAAGTGGCCTAGGGTGAGGGCCACTGTCCACACCTGGCAAATAAGGGAGGTGAAGGACGTCCTGAAGGAAGGAGGCCGGATCTTCGTTCTCCTCCACACGGTCTCCCAGGATCCTCGTTCTCCTGCACACTGTCTCCCAGGGTGGTCCCGCACTGTCTGAGCGCAGGCTCCAGCCAGCCCCCAGGATCCCTTGAAGTTCCTCATCTCATGGGCATGCCCCAACGCCCCACATTCTTTCACAGCTCCAGCCCCCAGGGCACAAAACCCAAACATCTAAGTTCCTGAAGAGAAGGTGCGACTTTTGGGTCACATATTCTGCCAGAAAAAAAGGTGCAAAAGCAGGCAGCCCCAGGAAAGCCATCTCTCAGGGGCCTCTGATCCAGGCCTGAGAGTGGAGAGACCACATAGCTCCCCTGGAGAGTGAGGCCCTGGTGCTATCTCCTCTTGCTGACACAGCCAGATGGTTCTTCAACATCTTCAGAGGCCAAGCACAGACCTGGGAGGTGTGTGGACATGTGGAGCCACTGCTTAGCCGACCAGCAAGTCCAGCTCGGGGATATCTGTCCACACTTCCAGACTGGCTCTCCGGCTGGCCCCATCCCAGCATGTGTCCTTCCTTCCCAAATCAACGTCTCAGGCCAAGATGCATGAGCAAGACTTGTGAAAGTTTTCAACACCCCCGAACCTTCAGCAGCTGGGATCTAGGCCCCTTTAATTTTAGGATTCTGGGACCAGTGTCACCTCCCCAGCTGGGAACATTCCAGGCCAAGATCACAAAAGTGAAACAAAATAAAACAGCCAAAGGGGTCCAGCCTCCCCTCCTCAGGGCCTTCTCTCACCTCCACTGCTCATCGTCCTCACCCAGCCTTGAGTGAGACCACTCAGCCCTGGACAGGGGAGAGGCCGGGGTGCGGTGGCCACAGCTAGACACAGAAGCATGGACTCTGCGCACACACAGGGAAGGATGCTGGGGTCTCGGCCACCCCAGTGCTGTGGGGGGCATGGGTTCACTATGACCAGCAGAGCCCTCTTCTATGCCACTCCGCCCCATTGCGGGAAAAGTCCTTGAAACCGTTGGGCTCAGGTGGATGAAGAGCCCCTACCTAAGCTGCAGGAAAGGAAATGGAATGGAACCGACGGGTCTGCCTCAGTGTGTCCCGGAGGAGTCGACGCTGCTCTGGGAGCCATTCATGTTCTGTTTTCAGGAGAGAAGAGGGTGGAGAAGGGGCATTATTATTACTGTTGACTAGGTTTATAAAGCAAAACACTAAAGCCATGCAACTGAGATTTTACCTTCCCTCTCCCCAGACAAAAACACAACCAGAAAGAGCGTATCAACCAAACTGTTGGCAGTTGCCCACGGAGGCCTCAGGAGCACAGGGAGGTTAAGGCCAGAGCTGCGTGGGAGAAGGGCCTCCGTGGCAGAGGCCTGGCATCTGCCTGCACGAGGCAGGAAGGAGGGTGGGGTCAGCAGGCAGCTCTGTAGGTCAGAGCTGTTCTGGGGAACAATGGGGTCAGCACCTAAGAGACCCGCAGCTCACAGCCCTTGAGAGTTCAGGGCAGTCTTGCTGGCCACGCCAGCCAGAAGATGCGCCGTGGGCCCCTAAAGAGCATAAGGACTCTCCTCTCAATGTGGCTCAAGCAGAACCGCACACCTCGCCCCTTGGGATCCAGGTTCTAGGAACATGGGCTCAGCACTGGAACACAGGTGCTGCAAGCTGGCTGGACATGGTGGCGGAACCAGGCAGAGAGAGCATTGTCACTAAAGCCCTCTTCCTATTCTAGTCAGAGCAATCCTAGCCAGAGCCTCACCCACTTAAAAAAAGGTTTTTTCAGCCTGCTGGGGACAGAGGATGACTGTCACTGCATAGCCGCAGTCCCTTTACCTAACCTCAATTTACCTGCAAAAAAGAAAAACACTTTTCGAAAAGTGTTCTCTCCCATCCTAAGAAACACTGTCTTAAAGGGGTCCAGGGAGAGAATGGGACCCAGGCAGACAAATATGCAAAGATCACCTCGGCCTCCTCCCCTCCCGTCCCCTTCCATACAGAACCAAGGGCCCTGGTGCAGAAATCCCTACAGGAAGAGAACCCCGGGCTGGCGGCATCAAAGCCTAGATCTGAGCCTGCTCTCAGCCGGGCTCAGCAGCCCTGGTGACCCAACCCTCCCTCCAACCACAAGTACGTCAGACAGCCTCTGAGGCTGAGGGGTCTGCTGGGTAAGGCCCTGTCACTTTGCAACCAGAGAGGTCCCGGCTGACTTATGGGATCAGAGTGAGGTCCCCCTGCCCAGCTAGCTCCAACCTGCCCTCATACATGGTAAGCCCAAGGCTCTGAGCACCCACAAAGGACAGCAATGAGACAATGACATTGGGGATTACAGGCACAGGCTATGTCAAACCATTCACTCACGGTGTCCCTGGCTCAGGATGCATGGAGGGAAAGGAGGAAGCAAGAGAGGGGACCTCAAGACAATGGTGCTGCTCTTAAAAATCTCAAGTTCTCTGGCAGGGGGTGTATGAGTCACGTACTTTACAATGGGCAGTCTTCACACAGAACGAGACGCCCTGCCGGGCAGAGATGCCATGACTCAGAGATGCGAAGGGCACAGAGAGGGGCATGCACCGAGCCATTTACCTTTCCAAGATTAATAAGGAGAAAACTTTGAGAAAATGTGACAGACAGTTCGTCTTTCAAGCATAGCGGGGGCAAAGGAAGAAACATGTTGGAAAAGAAAAACAAAACAAAACATCTTTAGTAGTATTTTGTTCTTAGTGTGCACTTGAAATTTCAAAATCAAAGATGCATGGTGAATGGCTGGCCCCAAGCACTGACAGAGCCCTCAGGAAGGGACTGCAGGGCACCACGTCTGGCTAGGCTGTCTCGCCCGCTTCACCAGGAAACCACCCTCACTGGCATCCTCAAGCCACAATCCCAGGGGCCCCCCCACTTCCCATTCTCTTGGTGCACCTGCTCCTCATAAGAAGAAAGCCCACTGGCCCGTGTGGAAGGAACAGGAGGCACTGAAATGCAGAGTGGAATGCAAACCAGAGCGCAGGACGTACCCACCAAAGCACAGGGCACCGTCTCTCCCTGAGAACAGCTACCAGCCACCAGGCACCAGGCACTGACTACGTGCCACAGATTCTGTAATTGCCACATTATCAAAACACCTTGTAACATTCCTATCTCCATTTTATAGATGAGGGAGTTGGCATCCTAGAATTGCACTACCTTGCCCAGAGTTCCAAGGAGAGAGGGTAGTAGAGCCAAGATCCAAACCCGGCTCAGTATGACTTTAATAATTCATTTTGGGATCTGCAGCCCCAGACATGGGCTCGTTCTCCCAGGCTGGGCTGGGAGCTGAGACCCCAGAGAATGCCCCCTCCCCAGCAGGAAGATTTCTTTCTTGGCAACAGCAGGCCACCGGTCAAAAGGAGCAGAAATACACAGATCCATAGGGCTGCTACTACACCTAAAGACTGAATTTCACGGACACGCCCACATTAAGTAAACACACCTCAGCCTCAGGAAGGGAAGCTGCTGCACGGAGAGGCTGCAAGAGGCAAACGTAAATCAGGCAGCTGTAGGCAGCCCCACAGGCTGCAAATGTCGGTGCCCAGGACAGGGGCAGGTGAACAGTAGTATCATGGCTGTTCCCAAAAACCAGCCCAGAGAAAGCAGCCAACCTTCAGGACTGGGGGCCTGGTTAAGTCGTGGTTCTGCCACTTGGCTGGCAGGACGACCACGGCCAAGTGACTTAACCTCAGCCCTGATCTGGTAAACGGGAATAGTGTCTGCCCTGCAAACGTCCTGGGGTTATTTTAAGGATCAAAAAGATAGAAGACGTGAGCAAGCACGTTTTCCGAGGGCTGTAGAGCATGACAAAATACATTCCACTACAGGTGCAGCCACCTAATCTAAGCTCGATGCCAAACAACTGTTTTCCCAGGACAAGCCAAGCTTTTGGGCTTATCAGGCTGAACTCTCAAACCCTCTCCTCATCTGTGAGATTTGAGTGGCTGGGGAAGGTGATATTGCATGGTGGCTGTTACTGTGACTGCGATATAGAACCACAAGAGCAATGGAAATGTTCTGGCGGAAACTTAATCAGAACTTTCTGCACAGAGCTCTGGCTGTAGGAAAGGGGAAACCAAGGGGGTCTGATTCAAAAGCTGCTCCCAATCCTGAACATGGCTATTAAGGCTGAGCAGGTTCCCATACAGAACAACTGGACCCAGAGCAACAGTTTCCAAATAGACCTCTCTCTGGAGTGCGGGGAGGTCTTGGAGACCCGGAGTTGAGGGTGTGGGGGTCCCTGCCAGGACAAGAGGGAGAGACTGCAGGGTCTCTCTATTTGTTTTGCAGATTAGGCTCTGGGCAAATTTTCCTCTCAAAACAAAAGGGCTCTCCAAGGGAGACACAGAACTTAAAACACAGTGGTAGCCGGGGTAACCACCAAAATCTGAGGCTGGAGGGACAAATGAGATTAATACCAACAGTCACCCGGGACCCTGAGAGGGAGCGAGGGGGAGCCTGCGGTAGCAGTGGCAGCACCAAGACGGAGAGCAAACAGCTGGGCCGTAATTACTTCTTGTGTCCTTTGCTAACGATTCACGAATCCCCTTCTCCCTCCTCCCATGCCCATCTTCCTCCTTCAGATCCCACAAAAACTGTCGTTCTCCTCAACATGTTAACAGGCAGGAGGGCAAACTGGCAAGAAAGGAGAAAGAGGTGATAGCAGCAAAATTATTCAGAGAAAAATACTTACAAACAGGCTTTCCCTAGCAAAGGCTGCAGAGAGAAAAGGAGGAGAGAGAGAGAGAGGTCAGTAGAGGGACGGGGTATGAGGTCCGAGGCACACGGAATCAGGACATCCTCTGCTGGGCCCCTCCCAGCCTGGCCCAGCTTCCAGGCTCCCGGAGGATTCAGCTGGGCAACCCAGGAGGACTGTCATGTCAGAGTGCGAGGAGGCCCCGCTACACGTCCTCTGTGACCCAGGACAGCACAGCCACCACATCCCCCTGAACCCAGCCCAGGTTGGAACCCCCAACTGTCGCTGATGGTGGCCTCTAAACTTCCAACTAGGACCCCGGAGTTTACACCGAAACAGTGTCATAGACACACCACGCAGAACTTCAGTTCTCAGTTTTCATTAAAACACCTCTAATTTTAGACCTGAAAGGAGTATTAAGGAGACATCTCCAAATCCTACCCCCTCGTTTTAAAAGATAAGGAGAATGAGGGCTCAGGAGGGAGGGAGCCTGACAAAATCCTGCAGCTGGGGCCGGGGACAGACACCACTGTGCTCACGCTCAGCCTTTATTCCCTCATTCGATCTGCTTCGGAAGTCGGTGCTCCTCCCCCACCCCACAGACAGTAAACCGAGGCCCGAAGAGGTTCGGTGGCCTGGACGAGGACATCACATTTCCGGACATCACAGGGTTTCAAAGAGCTTCAGGCGAAATGTGGAAAGAGTTTGCGGGCCTCTGCATGGAGCTCAAAAACAAACCCAATTCAAAATTTAGCCCTGACTTATTTGTAAGAGACCAGGCCTGGTGGGTGGAGGTGGGGAGACACCTCTGGGTGGGATCCAAACTTGTGCCCAAAGTTTTCTATGTCCCACAGATTCCTGGCTGTCATTGAAGAAAAAATGGTTCTCTAAAAACAAATCTTCATGCCCAATAGCCAAGATCTTTCAGCCTTTAATCTTCACAGTGAATAAAGTGAAATTTAGTGGTTTTCAGTTTTGTTTTGTTTTTTTTTACTATCTGCTAAAGGAACTACACTATGTGAGGAAGTGGCTATTTCCAGACTACCAGCTCTGCGAGGCGGGCTGCCCGGGTTCTCCCCAGGCCCCGCACACTCTCCACGGGCCCCCTTCGACTACAGCTTTTCTGCAATGGGGCGCCACGGCAAGAAAGGAAGGAAAACTACGCAGCCAAGGGCCTGGGACAGAAAAGACACCCTCAGGCCACACAGGAGCCTATGTCCCAGAGCTACATGGAGACTGACTTCCCAACTAGGGGCTGCCTTCAACTTCTCTCGAGAAAAACCTGTTCAAGGATGTGAATGGGACACAGACACTTTGCCATTTCTTCTGCTCTGCCCGGTGCTGCCCACTGTGGTCGCCTCCTCAGAAAGCAGGTGTGCACACTCACAGCCACGGTCAGGAAGGACCTGCCTGCGGACTTCCAGGATGTCACAAACTTCCGAGACTATCCCCTCGCTCTCTCCCTCCACCACCCACCAGGACAGGAGACACACTGCAAGGAAGGAAAGGGGGGTAACGCACTTGTCCGGGCAGCTGTGCGGGCACCTCCGGGGGCAGGCAGTTGGGCAGGGCAGCGGAGGTAGAGGCCACATGCTCCTCAAAGCTGTTGATGCGAGGCTTTTTGGTGGGCTCGGGGCTGGCTAGTGGGGTGACACTATTGCGTCTCATGAGTGGGTTAGGTCCCTTCTTTGCGTCCTAAGCAAGACAAAGACAAAAGAGAGAAGGCGACAGTTATGTGGAGAAGGAAAGTAAATAAGCCAAAAAAAGAAAAAAGTCAAAACCAAATACAACACGTTTCTCTGCTTCTGGATTTTACTGATACAACAAGACCAAACAAGGTGAATGGCCCTGGGGCCATGGGGTTGCCTCTTTGTCTCGCATCTCCCAGTTGGCAAGATCACGGGATGATCTCCTCCCAAGCCCCTTTTTCGGATCATTCCATGACGCCCACCCAGATAAACTGGACATTCACAAAGCATGTGAAGGAAGAACAGCAGGACCGGTTCTGCACAGTCATTCAATTACAGAAGATACAAAGGTGGGAGAAAAGAACCTTGATGCCATCCTCCAAGATGGAGCACAGAGGGGAGAGAGGCCTGGGCATGAGGCTCAGGTAACCACTAAGGGGGCAGGAGGGCAGGGGGAAGGTGTCCGTTCTGGACCCCTGCATGCTGCCCACGTGCCAGGATGTGCAGAGCACACGTGGAACGGCTCCTGCGTCCCGTAACTACGCCCCAGCTCTGGACCAGAAAGGCAGGTTTCAAAGCCAGCCAGGAGACTGAAGACACAGAAGACCCAAGGGAGGTGGAAATAGCCAAACACTAGTCTTCTGACCAAGTGCCAATACAACTGTCGCGATCCCCACAGCCTGTCACTGTAGCTCATGACCCAGGAGCCTGAGCTGGGGTCTGTCTCCACCAAGACCCCGTCCCGGTTCTGCACAATACAGTGTTCAGGGACCATCAGAGCCCAGTTCAGCCGAACCCCACTGCTGGGGGTCAGGCTGGGAGGCTGCTCCTCCCAGAACCAGAGGAAATGCAGCATCCTCCAACCACCCACATTCAGAAGGGGGCGCCACAGAGCCAAGGGATGCCATCCTCTTGCATTTCAGTCACCCAGCCAGGCAACTGCCAGCGGAAGCCAGGATTTTAGTGCCAAAATCTTCTGGCCAATCTCCCTAGAAACAGGAAAGTCCCCTGCACTAATGGGAATGTCACACTTGGTATACAGGGAAGTGTCAGACTGATGCTAGCAAAGCGCTGCATTTCCAGTCGGTACCAAGTAAATTTCAACTTTCTTCCCCAACATCCGCCTGGGCAGTAATTGGCTCTGCCCTGGGGCGACCACCCCAGTCTCAGACCTCCAGGGGGAAATCCCATGCCTCCAGGCACTGGGGTCTCCCGAAAAACTTCCCGCCCACCAACCCTCGTGCCTCCAATTTCCAAATCATATGTTTCTCCAGTCCCGTTTCCTTCTGCACGATTATCCTTTCTTGGTAATTCTGTACTTCAGTGCATAGAGACGACTGAGCAGATTTGCTGATCCTGTTTCAACCCATAACTTCGGAACTTGAAAGTAGTTTCAGGCACCCCAAAGGAAAAGGCAACAATATTTGTGCTGTGGTTCCATTTAAGAGCAGAATGTGTCTTCCTCTGTAATGCTTACTTCTCAGGTCAGGAAGAAATGGGGGAAGAAAGCATGGAAAGAGAAAAACGACAACACCAAGAAGCCACAAGAAAGACAGGGCAGGAGCACACAGAAGCTGAGAAAGGGGAGGGGAGAAAGTCACCCAGGCCCTCAGAGTCCCCAACAAACTACCTCAGGGAGAACCCACTGGAAGACATATGTCAGCATTTACAGGCAACACCGTGCTGGGTGCTTCCCACGAGTTCACACGCATTGGTCCTGCCCTGCCACTCGACAGTCCTCGGGGTGGAGAACAGGATGGAGGTGCTGAAGGGCCAGAGGCAGGAAACTTCCACTCACCTCTGACCTCTCCCGGTGTGTGTTCACTGACTCCACATTCAGGTAGATGGATTCTACACGGCAACCTGGGTGCAGGAGAGAGCAGCTCCTGGTTAAAGGGGACGGGCTGCTTACAGCCCCGCAGCCACCAGAGCCGCCATCCCACAGAGCAGGTCTCATGCGGCCTGGGCGTCACCATACTCACCATAAGCGACTGGAGTCAGTTTCAGGACGGTGTGAAGGGGGCATTTCAGGTAAGGCATCTCCTCTGAAAAAAAGAGAAACAGCCCCATGATTCGATATGAGACTCGAGAACAGACATTCCCAGGCCCCCAGTGAGAAATCTGCCAGGTCGGAACCTCGGATGCCTAGCCGGGCAGAGGTGTCTCCCCTGGCCCTCTACCCCTCACTCAAGCAAGACGGCCCTAGAAAAAACACCTAGCCCAAAGAACAAAACCAAAACAAACCCCAAACCGGCTCTCACAGAATGAGTTACAGTTAAAAAAAGTCATTCCCAAACAACTTAGGTGTGTGGAGACACAGCTGAACCTCATGTAGACTCAGACTCAAATTTTAAGTTTGAAGTGTCTGGGCGGTTGTTCCCTAGAGGTGGGCTGAGGAGAAGAGCTGTCCCTCCCAAAGCCCCTGAGGTGTGAGTGGATGACTGACGGCTTCCAGGAGGCTGTTTCATGGAGCTGGGAGCTGCTGGCCCACGCTGCCTCCTGTTGTGCTGCGATGTTTCACAGGGATTGACAAGAAAGGGCTGGGCTTAAGGGCCCGCGGCAGCACAACTAAGTAGACAACCCGTGTGGACTGGGTAAGGAAGGATGAGATCCGAAGCCACCCAAACTCAGAGACTGGCTTCCCTCCCTTTCGGGGACCGCGACTCAGCTCCCAATGCCACCCACCCAGCAAGTTTTAGGGGAGGGAGGCACCTGCGCTTTTATCCAGGAAGTAGGCCAAAAGGCAACGCAGCACAGCCTGGTGGCAGACGACCAGCACGTTCTCCTGACGCTCCAGCTCCATGATCACGGGCTCCAGGCGCTGCACCAGGTCCTGGTAGGACTGCAAGGCGGAGGGACGGGTGCTGTATTGGGGCAGCACACCCAGGAAGGCGGCAGCTTGCCGCCCCCCCCCCCCCACCCCGTTATAAACTAGAGAACACACCATCAGTCAGTCAGTCCATCAAGACCCAGGGGTGCTTTAGAGCCACAGCCCTTGTGGGCACTGGGGAAGCCACCTCAGCTGGCTCCCTCAGAAAGGGAGCCTTGGCGTGTTGATAAGGATGTGGAGAAGTAATCCCCAGAGGACGTAATCCGTGCCCTCCCTCTCACTGCTCCCTCCCTCTCCTAACCTTCTACACCAGAGTGTGAGCGAAGTGACGAACCTTGACAACGTTAAACTACTTCACGAGCAAGACACAGCAGTCCCCGTGTTGTACAATTCCACTTATATAAAATGTCCAGAACAGGCAATTTCACAGAAAGTAGATTCATGGCTGGCAGATGAGGGAGAATTGGGACTGAGAGCTAACAAGTTGGGGTTTCTTTTTGGATTGATGGAATGTTCTAGAATTAGTGGTAATGGTTTCATGGTATTATGAATATACTAAACACCACTGCATTATATACTGTAAAATGGTTAAAACAGTGAATTCTGTATTATGTAGATTTTATGTCAATAAAAAATAAGTTGAAAAACAAGGGGAAGGCCCATAATTTTTAAGGCCACCAAACTCCCATTTACAATGGTCTCTCTGCTGTCCCCCTTCCTTCTCTTACTAACTAGGTCCCAAGGGGACAAGGGCCAGCGTGATATAAAAGGACACCACCTTGGGCCGTGGGGGAACTGAGACGTGACAGGCCACAGACAGGAAGGATTCCCACTAAGTGTCACCATGCTGGGGCCTGCAGGGGACCCTAGAGTACCACCTGCATTCCAGACTCTCTGTCCAGAGCTCTGAGCAGCCGCTTGCTCAGCCAAAGTGGCCTTTGAGAATGCCCCCCATCAGTGTCAATTCAGTTAGCACAAGTAGCTTGAGATGACGTCTGCCATCTCCTACGCATTCAAGGGGAGAACCCTCGCATTGGGTGAATAACCACCCGTGATTGTTGTTCTCTCTCACATTGTTCGCTATGTTGTGAGAGAAACACATCTCTCACTGTTGCTCATAGGAAAATACAACTGTACTGCTCTCGGAGCTGGTCACAAGGTTCAGATTAGGAAGACCCGATTCAAAGGTGAAAGTGCCAGAACAAGCATTGGAACAAGTGCAGGGCTCGCTGTGCACAATCTGTTGCTAGTACCTGTCCACCTGGGTGCCCAGCAGCCCTCTCCTGGCCTAGCCTGACACCCCGGCCTCTGAAGGACCATCGCACGCTCCCTCACACACAGCACACAGCAGCCACAGCTGACATACTCCGCCGAATGGACAACAGACCCTAGATGGAAGCAGGGGCAGCACCTGTACACATACCTCCCCAGTGGGGTACCGGTAGTAGTACTTGTCCTGCTCACGCAGAGAGTACTCCTCAGGGTAGGTGTCCTTTATCTCCTCGTAGGTCATCTCCTCACAGACCCCCTGGAGAAAACACCAAAGTTCACTTAAGGGAACATGCCCCAAGGGCCAGCTTGAATTGGTCAACACAGCACAGGTCTGAAAGGGCTCGGGATTTCCAGCAGATACAGGTGGAAGAGGCTTCCTGCTCTCCTGTTCCCGCCCTACACAGCCACAACCAGGCCCGGAACTCACAGCATCGATTTCGTTGAGCGCCTTCCACTGTTCGTAGGGCAGCTGAAGGGCTTCTGCCGTCTGGATGGTACTCTTCAGCTGGCTGGTCCACACCTTGAGGTCCTTCAGGTTCTGCTCCTCCACAAATTTGCTCAGGGCGTTGGCAAACTGAGAGGGCACGGGACAAAAGGACACACACTGGACTGCAGGCTCCTGGGCCTGCTGGAGCAGCAGTGCAGGGCTCACTCCCACCACACACTGGGGATGGTCACCCTGCTGTCATTCGAATGGTGAGGAGGAGACTGAACAACTGGAAAGCTACTCCCACAACCCCTCCTCACAGCCCCGGAGACACTCCCTTCCCATCCACACAAATACAGGGCCACCCACAGAGGTGACACAGAGACACAGAGACACATGCGTAGACACATACACAGGGACAGAGACACACAGAAACACACACACATATGCAGGGAGACACAGACATACACACAGGGACAGGAACACACACATACACAGACACACATACAGACACACATAAACACACAGTGGCAGAAACACACATACATACATACACAGGGTTACAGACATAGACAACACACAGAGAGGAACACAAATGCAGACAGATGCACACAGAGACACATGCATATACATATACACACAGGGACATGCACACGCCTCGTCCTTAGTCCCCTGCCTTGCCCCCTGCTCCCCTCCTACCTTCCTGCCCCTGCTGGACAGGCCTGAGTCCCCTCCAATCTTCCCCTGCAGGTTGTGCTCGCTCTCGCCGTGCCGACACAGGTAGATGGTGCGGGGCTGCACGTGGATGTTCATCAGGTAGTACACGATTCGGCTCTGGATGTGGTCCTGAACTCTGTTCACCAAGAACCGCCGGCCCACATCGATCACCTTGATCAGGGACAGGTCCCTGCACAGAAAGGTGACGGATGATCAGACCCCCTCCTCCCATCAGCACAGCACTGCCAGGCTGGGTCAGGTCATCCAGCGGGGCCAACAGCAGAGCTCAGCCCCCACAGAGCCACAGCGTCTGGCGTACGCTCCGTGAGGGCACAGACCGAATGTCTCTGATCTGAGAGTCGGAGTGTGAGTATGAGTGTGTAACTCACACAGCAGTGTGTGTGGTGGAGAGGCTGACTCGCCTCCCAGGGGAGGGGGAGGGAAAAGCAAGAGAGTGGAAGAAAATAAAGGCAACACCAAAGGGACCCCAGCAAGACTGGGCTCAAATATCCACTTTCCATATTTCTACATAGTGTCTGAAATAGTAACAGTGAACTATTTCAAGGACTTTTTAAAAGATGTATGTATATATATGTACTTTTTACCTTCACCCAAAGACATACAGGCTTATTGATTTTAGAGAGGGGAAGGGAGAGAGAGAGAGGGAGAGAAACATATGCGAGAGAGAAACATCCATTCAGGCCACCCAGTCAGGGTGGCCTCTCACATGCGCCCTGACCAGGGACCGAACCTGTAACCTGGGCATGTGCCCCGATCAGGAATCAAACAAGCAGCCTTTCAGTTTACAAGACAACACCCCAACCGACTGAGCCACGCTGGCCAAGGCTAAAAGATACTTTAGAAGAGAGTATCTGGAAGTGTCCAGGAGCGACTGCATTGTGGGAACTTCAGGAAACATTAAAAGCCCTAACGTAAGTGATTCAGACGATCACCCCTTAAGAATTACCTATCACATTTGTCAGGGTCGAGGGGCTGATAGCTGGCTTCATAGCAACTAATTCTCTTCATGAAGTCGTCCATTGCCTCTGCTGAGTTGCAGTCTTTGTAATCTGGGCTGGAGATTTTCACTTCCTGTAACACCACAAAGAGGCAGCTGATGAATCATGCCGGAGGCTTTCTGCTTAGCTGAAGCAGGATTTGGGGCTGACAAACTGGAAAGCACAAACAGACTCGGAATAATGATGATCCAACCCAGTATTTAAGAGAAAAGAGAGAGATGCTGGTGTTGAGTCAGGACCCAGTGATTAAACGGGCAGAGCAGCAAGGCAGACAAAGGATCACTGTCTGGGTGGACAGAAAAAGGAGACCCACGAGACATCTAATGAACACCTATGAATGGGCCAGGGTTTGGGATCAATCCAGGAGCCATGTCACCCCCAGACTTCCCAGCCCTCAGCCCGGCTGAGTTCCGTGTAAGCACCTGCAACGTTTCCCACACCAAGAGCGGAGGAGGTTGTCCGTTAGCAGAGCTGCTGGCAATGGCCCTGGCCTGGTGTGTCAGGCAGGCTTCCTCCTCCACTACCCACAGACGGGGCAGAGTACACAGTAACTGGTCCTTGATTAACGCTTTTCTACCTGGATCCCTTCCAAGGTTTGCTCTTATGGGAGGAAGACGGACAACCGACTCTTGGGCCTGCCATCTCCTCTAAGCAAACACCAACAGGGCTGAGCAACCCGGCAGACTTCAGGGAAACTCTGAATTTCTCAATGCATGTGTCCTTTTCCTCCTCAGCAACTAGCACGGATGTAAAAGAGAGGCAGCTACTCTTTCAAAATCCAAATGCAATGGGGAGTTAGTGATTCATGGCGCAAAGCTTCCATCTGGGAAGTAAAAAGTTCTAGAGCTGGATGGCGCTGGTGGCTGCACAGTCACGTGACTGCTGAACAATGGAACTGAACACTCAAAAGCAAATCTTTTCTCCCTAGCACAGCCACCCACATGGAGAGCACAGCGGAAAGGCCTGAGCTGCAAAGTCGCTCTGCAGCTTAATCAGAGAAAGAGGCTTCTGAATTCGGAGGGGCGGGGCAAGTGACTCCTGGCCATGTCCACGCTGACCGCTCACTGGGGAAAAGTGACTTTGCAGCTGCTCTGTCCTTTACTACCAAGTGGAACTAGTAGAACCAAACCAAAGAAAAACAGCAGAGCCCTTTCTTTAGATTACAATGACTTATTTCCTCATCCTTTGAGCCTCTTCCGCTGAACCCAATCTGGACTGGTTTTCCACAATTTGAATAGCCTTTCCTGAAATATGAACTCATTTCTTAGAAATGCTTGCAAATATTCCCACTGCCTTGGAGAAGAGGCCCAATACCAGAAGCTAATGAGCATTCCGCATCCTTTTAAAGACGCACACTTACATGCAGCAAACCACAGAGCTTCCTGCAGAAATAGCAAACCTGCTTCTCCTTATAGCTACGTCTTACTCTGATGTATTGAAGCGGGACAGGAAAACATCTACCACATGAGAAGGTAGCTTGTGGTAAAGCTTCCACAGTCACTTTTTATTTGTGATATACTGCTATGAAGTGATATGATTTAAAAATTAATCAAATTAAACTGCCAATTACCCTCAATCTATTCAGGCAACTTCCCCTTGGCAGAGGGAGAGGAAGGGGGTGTGCTGCGGACACACCAGCAGGAAGACGGTTGACCACCCGTGCTTGTCAGACTTGGGAATTCTGCCCTTAGTCCGCCGAGTCCCATTCTCATCTGCTAGGGCCCTTACTAGTAAAGAGCCTGCTGCCTCTTCCCGTGTGGAGGGGAAGCCGCCCCTTGCCCCAAGCAACCCACCAGAAACTGTGCCACCCACAGAAACTCTTCCTGAACCCTGCCTTCCCTCTCCTGTCCCACAAAGAATGCTTTCTGCTGACTGTCTGAAAGGACCCTGGATACAGCCAGGCCAGCGCACAGACAAGCTTCTAAGCTAAATACCACTCTGCACTTCTGACCTCCCCAACCCCACCTCTTAGAGAGAAATCAAGTGGAGACAGCCAGCTTGTTCTCAGAGTCTAGTTCCTTGCCCTGGGCCTGGCCTGGCTTCTGCGTCCCTGCTTTTCTCAGGTGGCGCTAGTAGAGCAGCGGTCCCGAGTTGTCTTACCATAATGTTAGAGGCCACAACTGTGGGGTCGTCGCACACCGACTCGATGAAAAACACCTGGGAAGAAGAGAGACCGGCGCCTTAGGAAATAATACATGTGGTAACACAAAGGGCCAACTTTGGTATCACTGGGATGTAACCACCACATTTCAGGAGGAATGACAACACTCACAAATCCTCAAAACACAAAAAATGAACCACCTGCTCAATCCCAACAAAGAGAGAGGCCTCCCCCTCCGCTATCCCGGTAACCCTAAGAGCCAGCCCAGGAAGGCCCTCTCCGTACGCAGCAAAACCAGGGCAGCGGGAGCTGAAGGACCAAGTGCCAACCAGCTGATTCCTGAGGGTTTTCCTTCCCCCTGAGCACGAGGGCAAGACAAGAAGTTTGGCTCACCTTGAAATCATTTTCTTTGGCAAAGTGAAGGATCATGTGTCTCCTCTCTCTAGTAGTATTGGTGGCATCAAAAACCTGAGGAGGAGAAAGGAGCATAGTGAAGAGAACCCCAATCTGAGTTTCACAGTAGTTACCAAGTCAGCAAGTAGGTCAGGCCTGTCGCTTCTAGGCAGAAGCCAAAAAGTGTGGTTCCAGAAGAAACTGCGCCCTGCCCACGGCACTCCCCGCCCTGCCCTCTCCCTCCACCTCCACCTTTCAGAGAGGGACAGAAAGGGGTGGGAATAGTCCTTAAAGCAAACGAACAATAGTGACGTGCAGGGGAAGGGACGCTGGCTCCGTGGCTGCGGCCACCCCGGGTCCAGCCTGCCTTGCAAGGCAGTGCTGCGCGCACAAAGGAGGGCTGAGCGGAGCCCACCAGCTGCCGTACCTGAGTCCATCCTGCCGACTACCTCCTTGGGTTCCTGTGCTGCTCTAGCTACCTGCTTCCCTCAGCTCTCAGGGCAAAGGCATCTGTCCCCACCTGAGGTGTCCCCACAGGGGCCCTCAGTACTGCCCTGGCCAGCATCTCCATGTCACTCTCTCCAAGGCACCACCCCACTATACGACCGGAGACAGATCCAGAGGATTCCCCAGACTTACTGAAATTTGGCCCCCTTCCTTCGTCAGGTAACTTTTGACATCTCTCAAGGCAGCAAGAGCACACTGCCTGCAACACAAGGAGAGAGAGCTCGCGTCAGGGACCGTTCAGCAGAGCAGAGTGACTGGAGATTCTACTGCGGACAAGCTCAGGCTGGCCAGGCCCAGAGCCCGAGGGTCGGGGCTCCCCCCAGAGCCTGCACAGAGGGTGGTGTTTGCCTCTGGCAGGGGGTGGTGCATATGCTGGCTCCACCCTGAGATCCCCCTGGGAGCTCTGAAGAACCCCTGACCGAGGTCTTACCTGGAGACTCTCACTAAACTGGTCTGGGGTAGGCCTGGCATCAGGATCTTTCCAAACTCCCAGGCGAATCTCAAGTGTAGCCAGTGAAGCCACTGCACTTAAATTTCATGATCAACTTGGGCTTAAAAAAACCCCTTTCATTGTAAACAGCTGATTTTTCATGAAAACAATTTTGTTCATTCTTAATAGTGGAACATTGTTGTTGATCTGTATCACATCAGCTGAACTGGACCATCTGGAGCAGATAAAAGCAACAAGCCTCAGAGAGACCAGGAAACTCCTCCTAACACCCACGGAGGTGGAGCCGGATCAGATGGCCACCTGCGAGGAGCCACACCGCAAGCCTCCTTCCTCTTTCTCTTACAGAACCTGGCGTTCCAAAGCAAAGCAAACCGAAGCCCAAGGCCTCCTGCAGCAGCTAGGGCCTTACTTTCGGACTCTCATGGCCTCCTCGTTGTCAGGGCGAAAGAAGTTGTAGGAGCTGTACTGCTTCACAGCCTCCCGGCGGTATTCCCCAACGTTGAACACTACGGGCAGAAAAGAGAGGACTCTCAGCTGGCCCCCAGGAAGAAGGGGCGGCTCGACGCTGGGAACACTCTCCAAACAAACAAAGGAAACCAAGCCAATACACACATGCACACCATCCTGAATGAGACCAGTAGGACATGGAAACCAGAAAGTAGACCCCCAGGTTCAGTGCTTTCGTTGACTTAGAAGGCAGCTCAGCTTCCCCCAGACTGAACGTGGCTCAGAGCCGCCTGCTTTTCTGCAGGTCGTCTCCTACTGCCCAGTGTCCAGTCCAGCCTCACAAGGTCAGGGACTGGAGGCCGAGACTGTGAGAACAGGTGGCAGTCACACAGCTAGTGAAAACAGGGGGAGTGATGTCTGTGGACGATGCCGAGGAGCACGGCCAGGTCCAGATGAGCCATTCTTCTGCTGACGCAGCAGCCGGTGCCCACGGGAAACACTGCGTGTTTACTGGGCACTTACTGTGTAAGGTGCTGTGCTGCGCCCAGCAGAGGACAGCAAATGTAAAAATAAATCCCTGTCCTTCGGAGATTTTCCGTATAGTCAAGAACACCAGGCAAAGACGCATCAAAATATCGTCAACTGGCGCGCAGCACTTTATGACAGTCAGTGGAGGACTGTCACAACCAAGTGCCTTGGGAATGAATGTAAAGGAAAAGGTCAGAATAGATTGCAGTGGCTAGAGAGGCTTCTGAAGGAGGCAAGGGCTGAGCTACGCGGGATCCAGGACAATGGGAATAACAGGGCAGTCGGTGAGAAAAAGATCCCAACACAAAGTAAACAGTATGGTGGGTGACACAGCAAAAAGAGCCGCCCCTCCCCACCCCCTGGCCCTACTGCAGGGTCAGACCAGGCCAAGAGAGGCCAGGCATGGTGAGTCCCAGCAGCTGGACACGGGGAGGAAGGCGGGTGAGCGGGACTGCAGCATGCAGTGTGACTACCAGTCTCGGGACACGGCCTCACCTTTTGTGGGGACGCCAATCCAGTTGAGGTAGCGAGTCAGCTTCTTGGAGATGTAGGTCTTGCCCCGGGCTGGGAGGCCCACCATGACGATCACTGTCGGGGAATTGGTCAGCTTCGGCCCACAGGCTGGGAAAGAGACAAAGAAAGGTGGCAAGGATGAAGCAGTGCTGGAGACAGACAAAGTCCTGTACTCCACAACAAACTTAGAAATTCCAGAGAGATTCCTATTTCATTCCAACGGTAAAGCCCTGGGCAAACACAATCCGGCAGGACTAGCGCCTCCTGGTGGCCAGAGCCCTTTAATCACACCTTGCAGCTCCATCTATCTTGCTTTCAGGTGATGAATGACAGGGACCTTAATTCCCAGCCGGATACCACAGGGCCTTAAAGCCAGCCAGGAACCCTAACCCCAGAGTGCAAGACATTCCGGGCAAGTAAGGAGGAGACCCCCCCCAAACCAAGTAGGGTGAAGTTCACAGTGGGAGAAGCATTTCCAAATGCAATATATAAATTGAGGTGGCAGGTAAGAGTGGGACATGGTGGGGGCGGGGGCGGTGAGCAGGGCCTCCACAGCCAAAATACAGAGAGAAGCCAATCATCGATTTCTCAAGGTGGGTCTGGGTGACCTTCCTAAACATTTTTGTTTGAAGAAGACAATTTTAAAAAGTAAGAGTTTATCATATGAAAGTAGGTCAGGGACCCAGAGTGCTGCCCCCACCCCCATAAAGGGTGACAGATAAATCCCTGTCTCTGAAGCTCTCCTGCCCTTCTCTGCTAAGTTCTGGCTGATGCCAGGGCCCTGCTGAAGACACGGCAGACCAGAGAGTCCCAGATGCGCCCGGTCACCCAGCCACACCCAGGCAGAGCCCCGGGAAGCCCAGAAGGTCTTGCCCTGTAAATCTCCTTCTGGCTTCACTGCTTCAATACTACTGTCCCGTGGTCCTCAGAATTTCCATCAAACAAAACACCGGGGAGAGAGGTTTTTCACTGTTTTAAGCAAGCAGCCCAAAGAACCCTATTCTAGACATTTAGCGCACAGTATTTCCTTGACGGATGTCTTGTCCCCGAGACTCAGGTATCTCCAGCATCCTGGTGCTGATGAGCGCACATGGGCCAGGAGCTGCCGTTGGGAGCAAAAGGCCGGCGTCTGACCACTCCCAGCCCAGCAACTCAGCCCAGCCCTCCTCATAGCCGTGCAGCATTGCTTCCCAGGCACTGGCCACAAGGGTGCGGGCGAAGCTATTCAGGCTGCACCCCAAATCTAGGCAGCCACCAGAATTAGGTGCTCTCTTTCTCTCTGACAGGAGAATGCCACATGGGGGAGGAGGGAAAGCCACCAGGCCACTGACAGGCACAGGCTTGAAGGAAGACACCTCCTCCTAAGTTGGATGTACCCCCACACAGTCCCATTCTCGGCCTGGTGACCAAACTGAGGTCAGGTGTCCAAACGCCCACCATGCTATTCTAGGGCCTGCCCCCAGACCAGTACGCTAGGGGCAAGGAGGGAGCAAGCACAATGCATAGGGGCTATTTCTTTCATGGTTTTAAGCCACCAGTGCCTCCATGAAGAGTGAGGAGGAGAAGGGCCATCAAGAGGCCAGGGCCCATTCAGGAGCCACAAAAGCTCTCTGCTAGTATTCCTCAGATTCCAGTGGCCAGGAACAAACAAGTGCCTCGAAAACAGAGGCATTTCCCTGCCCAGTGCGAGCAGAAGAGTGCGCAAAGACGTGCCAGTGGGCTTCCTGGAGTCGGGAGCAAGCAGAGAAAGATGATGGGAACCCCGAAAACCAGCGGGGACGAGACACACACTGCCGCATGCACTGTGGCAGCTGCAGGAGACACATGAGGAAAGTCTTCTCACATGTGCTCCAGAACAATACTTACTCTACTAGTTCTTCCCCAAGCTACTGGTTTTCCCATCCCCACCAAGCTGCTGCTCCCGAGAGCACCCAAACACGCACAGGGACAGATGGACACACACACGCTGTAGCCCTGAGCTATGCACATGCATGGGATGCTTCTGTTGGACTCATGCCAAGGAAGTGGAGACAGAGATGAACTGATTTATCAAACTAGGGATTAATTCTATTAACCACTAAGCACACGCAAAAACCTCCAACGCTCCTCTGGCAGTAGATGCTGTGGCAGGAAAAAAAAAAAAAAAACACACAAAAGACATGGCAGAGTAAATATCTTAAGCGGAAAAATCAGGTTGAATCACAAACCCAAATAAACCATCAGTCCCTTATTTGGCAAAGCAGAAATCACTCTTCCTACTCCTTGGGCTTCTTGCATAAGATTCAAAGGAGTTGCTGGGGGGACTGCCAAAGGTAGCCACAGTTGTCCCTGGGCCCAGCCGCTCCTGGGTCTCAAAATGAGCAGGGAAAGCACAAAACCTTTTGACTAAACCTTTGGGTCTTCGTCTCCTTCATCCCTTCCCGCTCTTTTTTAAAGTCACAGCACATCTCAAGCACCTTTGTGGGCCTATAATCACCTGCCCCTGCTTCAGCTCCTCCCAGACCCTCAGTTTCTTCTCGGCAACCTCCCCTATATTTTAACCCGTGGGAAAACCCTTCCCACCCCTCATACCAACCTCCCTGGAGCTCTGCCTTTTCTTCTTCCCCAACAGCACAGAGACTAGGGAACAGCAGGGTTTTAACACAGGGCTTCCCAAAAAGTACTTGTGTTTCATTTCCTCCTATACAAATGTTTGATATTTTAATGTCTTCTTGACAAGGAAGTTTTTATACGTAGATGTACTGAGACATCGACTTGGGTGTCAACATAAATGCGCATGCAGGGTTATGCAGGTGTTCACTAGGTGAAGCGCCAAAGAAGCAAGTGTGCAGAGACCACTGGGCGGACAGACTGAACACCTTGATCGCAGTTGGGGGGCCGGTGCTCAGGCTCACAGTGTCACCCGTGATTAAGGCTATCGCTTGAGTAAGCTCTGGGACCTTGCCCTCAACTCTCCATTGTCACCACATTTCACTCCAGGACCCACGTGCAGGGTACCTTGTGAGCACAAAGCATATGTGGGCACCCTCCCTGCGCTGAGAAGCATCTAGTCTGCGGTGGGGGGACCGATGCTACACAAACAAAAGCCCAAAGGCTTTTCGGAGAGTAACAAACGCTGTGAGAACACAGCAGGCATCCCTTTAGAGAGTGCAGGCGCTGGGACGAGCCGTGGCCGTGGGGGTGAGTTAAAACTGGGTAGGCCGGGCCGGGGGCCTAGACAGGCACCTGGGCTGAGACCTGATTGACCACAGCCAGCCACACCATTTTCTTAGTATGTCACGCACACCGGCTGCCATGGGCTAGTTCCCTACATGTAAATGGATACAGGAAGCAAAGGATAACCAGGAGGCCGGTTGGTAAGTGCAGGGAACGGCACCTATGGTGACCTGGGCAGTCAATCCTGAAGAAGGTTAGCCAGAAGGACAGACTGCAATTCCAATCCCAGCCCCCCAGCCCCGGTTAGGCTGCTAAGCTCTCTGACAGTGTGTACCGCACTGACACGAGCAGGCACTCAGCAGCTGTCCTCACCCACCGTGCCGACACCCACAACCTGGGCTCAGAAAATAAACCCTTGGAAGACACTTTGCTGTTGTGCTCCCATCCCTCCTACAAGCTTTCTTCTACCCAGAAATGCTAACCTCAAAAAGATGCCAAGTCATTTGTGTTCTTTTCTACAAGAGGGTAAGTTATTGCTTCGATGAGAAGTCCCAGGGGAACAAACAGAAGGGGATGTTTGAGACAGACAGTCGCAGATGGGCTCAGCCCCAGCACTGCCTAATGACATTTTGATTGCCGCAAGTCTACAGTAGCCACTGAAAGCTACTCCCACCTGTCATGTCAAGGGCACACTGCACTCGGTACAAAAGACTCTGCTGTGACCATCACCTAAGAAGGACCCCCTGGGTAACTGGCTGCATGCACCTGGACCTGGGGGAATGAAATGCAGGCTCAGAAAGTGATAGTGAACACTTAACTCTTGTCTCCTGGACATAAACCCTCTCCTGGGATCGCTTCAGCCCAAAGACTCTGCTTAGTAGATGTTAAGAACCGACATCTAAGTGAGCATGCCCTAACAGGGTGTGCCTGAGGCTTTAAAGGGGTGAGGAGAACCCAGCCAAGCCAACCCTTTCTAAAAAAACTCTTCAGTACTATTTGGTGAATACCATACTCACTTATTACTTCGCGTGCACATTTGAACGCATGCTTAACTAATCCTTATCCAATGAATGGGTTTCCCAACCAGACATGGTCTGTCAGGACAGTGAGGGACAGGGCTTTTTAGTGAATTATTTGACAAGCTTGAGAGACAATACAATAGCACAGTGGCCGAGAGGGCAGGGCCTGGAGTCAATAAACAGAGTTCAAAGCCAGTTTCCACGGCTTCCTTGGACCTTGGACAAGTGACTTGATCTCTCACTGTCTTAGTTTCTTTTTCTGTGAAATGGAGGGATGCTTCAGTTTCTTGGAAGGATTAACTACACCATAATACACGTGTAATGCTTTCTACAGCAGCCCATATCTGCATCAGCCTTCATGGTTTTCATCACTCCAGATGAGGAAACTAACACCCACAAGTGAGGTGAGGGCCCACCAAACAAGTCCTAAGGGACAGGGCTGGGGCTCACCCAAGTCTCTCTCACCTGAAATCCTTTAGCTCTTTCTCCACCAGTGCGTGACCCTATGAAGCTCTTTAAAAATAGGGTGCCCAGGCTTCCCCTGAGGTAAATCTAATTTGTTTTGGAGTACCTGTATGGATTTTTTCCCCAAAAAATGATTCTAATGTACAGCCAGAGCCAAGAATCAACTGTAGTGGCCACCCATGGAAAGATGGAGATTTCTCTTAAACAACACTCCCCACCTTCTTCCTTCTTTAAGTTAGAATACCACCAGTGGTTTTTAGTCCCTACTGAGATGAAAACCCTTCTGTCAGTAGATGGTATGTAACCTACTTTACAGAGGAGAAAACTGAGGCTCTGAGCGGGTAAATAAGTAGGGACTCGTCTGCAGAGACTCTCCACTGTAACTGGTATAACAGAAAGAACAGGCAGTCCTTACCCAGTCAGTGATTGCTATCCCCATCGATGAAGATGATTCACTAATTCAGTAAGTTGCCCTGATTTATGGTTTGCATTTGAAGGAAGCCGCAGGTTTTGTAAGAAGCATTTAGTACCACGATGCAGCTATACAAACAGGGCATCCAATGGATGTGCTTCAGAAGCAGAAATATCGCCAAACCAATCCATCTAAGCCTCTCTGTTGCTTTATTGTTCCCTGCCTATGAAGAGTAATGTTCCCCATGCCCTCAGAGGAATGTGCTATAGACCCCCAGTCAGGACGCCACTTAGAAAGATGGTAACAGGTTTGGGAGGAAGAAAATCCATTCAATGCTCCAAATGCCATTAAAGAACAAGATGGTGGTGGTGGGGTGTGATCTGGAAAGATGTCAAGAAAGAATACCTTGTTTTCTCTATTCCAGTGAGAGATAATTGCAGCTGTGTAAACCCAGAAAGTCACCGCCACTTGAGTTAAGGGCACATACCATGATAACTATTTTGGCTGCAGTTATTTTTTTAAGAACGAACGTACCCAAGAGTATACCTCAGAACCACTCAGAATTCCAGAAGTAGGCAGGGACAGGGAATTAATCCATCAGCTTTAGCGCTCCCACCCCCCAAGCTCTGAATGGTTCTGACAGGGATTTTAAGGCAAATCTCTGATCTGCGTGTGCGACGTGCAGACTGACAGAGTCTAATGGATGGGTCTCCAATGCCTGGAGGAAGGAAGCTTCGCTGCACACTCGTGTCTCTCAGAATCACACGACTAAGCAAATGCAGCCAATCTCAGTGCCCTCTGCGCAGAACCTCAGCGTTATTCCTCCCAAACCTCAGCCCACCACCATGAACCTCAGGGGACTGCCAAATATGCATGTGTGTACACATACGTACAAATGCATGCATTTACATATATATATAACCAACCTATATTTGTATGACCAATTACAGTTTACAAAGTGCTCCATAAATACGTTTTATTCCAAGTCACAAAGGGCGATTGTTTCTGCATCTTGCCGTGGCCAACCTCCCTTGGGTTTTGAGGCAATGCATTCCTCACTACCATAGGTTTTATAGAAATGAAAGCATACTGTGGTCAGCCCAGTTTATAAGCTCTTTAAAAGGAGCTTATCTAAAAGAAACAGACCTGCCAAACCCCAGACTTTCTTTCTTTCTTGCAAAGAAAGATAGTTTTCCTTAAGGCTTCTGTGATCCCCCCAGGGCCCTCAGGTGCAGCAGAGGTGACAAGATGGTGGAGTGTCCCCCAGTGTCAACAGTGCCTTGCCAGCTCCCCATCGCCAGTATGACCAAGGAGCACCACAGGGCCGGCCCTCCCCACCTCCTGGGGCACATGGGGTGGGGACAGTGATTTCAGACCTGGGCAAAGCCCAAGGTGGCGAGCTGTTTGAGCTGTCACCATGGCCGTGATGACCCTGCAACCTGCAAAATGTGACAGTAGGGAAGGTCAGCAGGCTACCTCCTGCTCAACTGGAGCCATTGATGTCTGGAAGCCATCCCTAGGGTTTGCACTTGGGATTCCAAGTTTACCTCTCAGGCAATCTAACCTGGCCTGGGGCCAAACACCCAATACTGGGTTCTACTCCATCCACCTGATGGACTCCGGGGCACGTTACTTGCATGTCAACTTGGAAGAGCGGTGTTGCCTTCAAACCATTGGAACCACCCTTTGAAGAGGTGACTCCATAGCTAGGGACGGAAACAAACGTAAATCTTTCAAAACATTTATGGCCAACGACAGACGGGCAGGTTGGTGAACTGCCAGCAAATTCCAAGCACGGTGTGTGAACGCGCGAGTGAAACGGAGCCAGGTTCCAGAGCAGGATCGCTTGTGGCCCCAGCACAGGAGCTGGAGGTGGGAGCAGAAAGGAGAAGAAATACAGAGAAAAAGAGAGAGATTAAAAGAGAAAAGAGAAATATAAAGTGAAGTAGTAGAAAATTAGAAATAACAGAAGAGAGACGCGGGAAATGGAATACAGAGAGATGAAAGAAGGCAGAAATAAAGAGAGGCAGGGAGAGGAGACTGAAACATACAAAGAGATTAAGAAAGGCAATGGAAATAGAGGTAGAAAGGGACCTAGAGAGAATGGGAGGTAGAGATGGAGTGACCCAAGGTGACGACGAGTGTACGAGCGGCCGTGTCCCTTGGCTGGATTCAACCCAGAAGGCGCCCAGGAAGGTGGCCGAGACTGGGGAACACGCAGGAACCCCTTCCCCAGCGTTCCGAAGCAAAAGCTCCGTGCAGTACCCTGCGCTTCCCGCCCCAGGCGCTCCGGGGGCGAAGCACCGGCGCCCGCCGCGCAGCCCAGGAGTGCAGCCGGCCGGGCCAACGCACTGGCGAAGCCAGCCACGGGAGGCGCAGCGACAACGGTGGAGCCCGCGCGGTCCCCGCCCCGCGCCACCGCCAACCCCGCCCCGCGCGCCGGGGCGGAGCGGAAGGCGCCTGGCCCCAGCCGGCGGAGACAGCTCTGGAGGGAGGCACTGGGCCCCGCATCTACGCGCGGGAGGAGTCGGCACAAAAGCGCCCCGCCAGCCCGCCGCACAAAGGCTTCGCTCTCCACGCGGCGCGCCGCTCCCCTGCAGCCCGGCCCCCGCGCACATCTGCACTCACATCTAGGCAGCGAGGGACGGTGGTCGACCGGGATCCAGATCTTCTGTACCCGGCTCTGAGTCAGCTCCAGGGGCATCTTCACAGCCTGGACTCCGCGGCCCTCTCCTTGCGAAGAATTCAGATTTGGGAAAGCGAGCGGCGTGTTGACCCCCCGAAACAAAGGAAAAGAGGGGTTATGCGAGGGAGCGCGGCTCCGGCGCTTTCTCTAGCGCGGCTTTTTGGAAACGTGCTTTGTGCTAAATGATGAACGCTCGCCCGGGATGTGAGGCTCCACGAGCGCTTCGAAAGGGAGGTGGATCAGGGGCTGCACCTGCAGCTTCCGCAAGGTCAGGCTCGTCCACTTGGGAAATCTCCGGGATGCTCGGATAGCAGTGACAGCCGCCGTCTCCGCGTGCCAGCTAGAGTCCTCCACGTTCCCCACCTGCTCGCCTCGTCTTCAGCTCTGCTAGGATACCCAGGGCTCCGCCTGGGCTTTTAAGAGTCCGGCTGGCTGCGACGCACACGTCAGCCTAGGGGCGGGGACGCATTCTTTGGGTTCCAGCCCCCACCCTTCACGTGGGGAGGGGGTAGGGAGAGGCAGAGAGCGTGCAAAGAGGCGGCCTGCTGGCGCCCCCTGCAGGCCAACGTCAGTAGTGTGCCCTGCTCCTGCAGATAACGCCAACCCAGCCTTGGCTGAAGGTCCTTTGCTCCAAGAGCCTCCTCCTACCATCCCCTAAAGACTACGAGCACAACTTCCCAGACTAATCGCCTCAATTATACTGTGAGGAAAGGAGCGGAGCTGTCCAGTGGTCCTTGGACCCGCGCAGCCGAATCACCTGGGAAGCTAGTCATGCATCCTACTGATGGCTTTTCTGGGAGTGGGACGCCAATATTCTGCATTCTTAACACACAGTCTGCGTCAGGCACAGTCAAGTTAAGGACTCTCAGGTAGGATGCTGACAGCGCCCGGGGGGAACGGCTCTCTGGTTCGCTTCTGGCTAGAGCTGCTTCTTGATAATACTTGTGAGCCTCACCCACCGTGACCCGCGCCACCGACAAGGAGGGGCCTCTCGCGGTACTTCGTCCTCACCCCGCCCGCTCTCCTGAGTCCCGTTGAAACCCTGAGATGTCCTGAACAATGCTCTCCCAACACCCAGTCCCGAGACCTGGAATCAGAGCAGCGCCTGAGAAGGGGGTGGAAACTCCCCGGAGGCAGTACCCAAATGGACCCAAGTATCTTGGTTTTCATAGTCACCACTTACAATATTTTCAACGTGCCTTTATTTCTCCTAGTAGAAGAGTAAATAAAAATACATCGTAATAGACCCGCAAATGATTACTTGACTATAAGCCCCAGAATGACTATTGGGAGGCAGCAGCAGGAGGGGTTTGATTATGCAAATTCATGACACGTATCCGGCACAGCCTTACTGCAGCTCTTTCTCGTCAGTTTTGGGTGTTTATTGTGTCCTTTTTGCCACCCTGGTCCTTTCAGTTTTGCAGCCCACGACATGCGACAGTCGTGTAGTCAGGCCTGTGGCTGCTTGTGAAGATCTGGAGCGCTTTTCGCGGGGACTGCCACCAGCACGAGGACATTACATGGCTGTGCGCGATGCATCAGTAGAGAAGGGATACCCTGCTTTGCATAGGTGCATACCTCAGTCTCGGGTTGGGCTGTGATTGCAAGGATGTAGGCGGCGCTCCCTGAAACCCATACTGCAGCGGCATAGTCTGAGCAGAGGCTGCCACACGTCGCTCACGTCCCGCATGGCTCTGCTGGGGCTGTGCCCGATCTCCTGCGGCCGGCACAGCTGCAGCCGACACAGCTGCTCCTGCCCCGCCCCGCCCAACCTCCCCTTTTCCCAGCTCTCCAGCCAGTCCAGAGGCCGGGAGCGCGGAGCAATACCACCTGGCGGGGGCTCAGAACCTCCCTCCCCCACTGCAGCTTTGCGCCCAGCCCTTCCCGGAGTCTCTGCTCTCTTTCCAACAGCTTTGCTGACTGTTGGGTTTCGGCCCTCGGCAACCGTTCGGAACCCCGAGTGTATTTCATCCGTATTGTTTTCCTGCAATGGGAGCAAATGCCAGAGATGACCCCCTATAACGCCCCGGGGCGAGTCTCACTCCACTCTTTAAATAAAAGAGTGCGCAGATTCAAAGAGACGCATTCGCAAGCGAGCGCCCGCGCCTCCGCGCTTCCGGGAGAAGTTGCTGCCCCGGGTTTTGCTGCAGTCAGGAAGGGGAGCGGGCTGTTTGTGTGACAGCGGCTGCGACCCTAGATGTCTGCGCCCTTTCCTCCCTGGGAAGAACCAGGGTACCTGCATG
The DNA here is from genome assembly GCF_022682495.2 of Desmodus rotundus. Lineage (NCBI taxonomy): Eukaryota > Metazoa > Chordata > Mammalia > Chiroptera > Phyllostomidae > Desmodus > Desmodus rotundus. Next base: position 113,976,961 of record NC_071390.1, read on the forward strand.
CTTGCTACTTTCCCACTGGATATTTTCACATACACTTCCAAACGGGGCAAGGGAAGGCGGCGGCATTCTTCCATCCTCTAAGTATGCAAACAATTGTGCTGGGTTTCAGCTTAGGGCGTGCAAGGACCAAAAACTCAAAGGCACATCTTTAATCTCCTGTCAATAACGTGTCTGCCCAGGGCCCAGCTCTGAGGGCACGAGGCAGGAGACGTAACTCTCAGATCCCAGCTTAAAGCATTCGCACCGCCACATAGACCCCGCACTTTATCTGCCGGTGTCAGTGACGCCTTAGGCGGCCATTGCTGCCCCCCAAAGGCTTCGTTCTGCCTCATCACTTCCTGCACCTGATGGGTGGCAGGCAAACGGAAGTTCACTTAATCCCCGTCCCACTTCTGCTATCAGGGAATGCATGGGGGGAGGGGGAAAGGCAAGGATGAATTCAGACTTTAAAATAACTTGACAATAAGCAGGGTAGCTAGAGTTGGTGCTACGCTTTCAGCCCTCAAGTAAATTAGGGTAGCATCCTACCCAAGATAAAATTTCTTCACGGCAAAAACGTTTATAAACTACCCAACTGCAACTAAATACTTTGGTTCAGAATTGATGTTTAGACATCCATCCGTGTAACTCTTCCCCTAGTTCTGCTGATGGCTGCACTTTCCCCCAGCTGTCTAGGGCTTTTTATCAACTTCCTGGTCCCCAAACTGGTGATCAGCAACTCACTCCTTCAGAAAAGGCTGCGGAGAGTACAAAAAACAAAACAAAACAAAATTCTCTAGTACAAAGATATTTTTAAAGCCATGACAGCTCTAAGCATTAGGGGAGATTCTGCTATCCACGGCACCATTGAGGCTAGATAATCCCATCATGCTTTAAGTGAGTTAAGGGGAGTTTAGAGATTACAGCGTTTAAGGAACTAGGTCGAAGGCCAAGAAACACAGCAAACTGGGAACTTTTTTCCCCTACTTGACTCAGACAAGCTTCCCCAGGGGTTGCTGAGTGGAGCCCTGAAGCTGGTGACCACACTGATTCAGCCCTCTCACCCAGAACAGTTGAGCTGTTTGGCAGGAAAGCACAGGGAAGGAGTTTCTTGGGCAGTAAGTAGTGCCTCATGGAGGTACTGACAGAGGAGAATTCTCCCCCCGCCCCCAGCCAAGGACATGCTTATGGATTTTAGAGAGGGGAAGGGAGGGAGAGAACCATCAATCAGTTTGCCTCTTGTACAGTCCTCAAGCTAGGCATGTGCCTTGACTGGGAATTGCACCCTCAACCTTTTGGTTTATGGGACAATGCTCCAACCCACTGAGCCACACTGGAGCAGACAGGAGAATTCTTTAGCTAGGTCTAGAAGCAGAGAATGGATGTTGGAAGTGGTTTTTCTCCATGGCCTCTCTCTGCCCAGTTCCCTCCGCTGACCAATCCATGACTGTTACCGCTGCTCCCTGATGCTCCCATAACAACAGCAAAAAGCAACCCCATTTCCAGGATTGGGTGCCAGCTAGCCAGACTGAAACAATTAAACCATGCTAGTACCTACCTCCTCAGTGAGAGAATCAGAGAAAAAGAAGATGTGGCAGGCTGTGAGCAAACAGAGCTGCTAATTAGACACAAAGTGTCGTCATTTGCTCCGGTGAACCATCCCATGTATAAGACAGTGCAGTGAGACACCAAACAAAAGACCAAAAATAAACCTTCACCTCACCACCCATCCAAAGACAGGGAAGAGGGCAACTTTTTAAAAGAAAAATGTTTGCCCCTCATACGTGAATGGAACACAGACACAGACATCCACACGATGCTACAGTAGCTGATTAAAAACCCAATTCAAAACGTGCACACTAAGGTTTATAGTGCCTTTACTCATAATCAACAAAATGTGAAACTGGCAAGATGCCTTTCAGTAGTAGGTGAATGGATGAATACATTGTGGTGCATTCAGACAATGAAGTATTATCATAGCCATCAAGCCATGAAAAGACAGGAGGAAACTTAAATGCATCTTACCGAGTGAAAGAAGTCAATCTGAAAACGTTCCATACTGTATGGTTCCAACTTAAGACATTCTGGGAAAGGGGAAACCATGGAGATAGTAAAATATCAGTGGTGCCAGGGCCTAGGGAGGAAGGAGGGATGGATAAGTGGAGCACAGAGGATTGTTAGGGCAATGAAACTACTCTGTACGATACCAGGATGGTGGATACATGTCATCATACACTTATCCAAGCCCACAGAATGCACAATGCCGAGAGGGAACCTAATGTAAACTACGGCCTTTGGGTGATGATGATGTATGTACCAGCATAGGTTCATCCTTTAAAAAAAATGCATCCTTAAAAAAGTGATGGTGAGAGGGGCGGGGGGGGCTGTGCATGTGTGCGAGCAGGCGGGTGCGTGAAACTATACTTTCCTCTCAATTTTGCTGTGAACCTAAAACTGCTCCCCAAAAATCATTATGTTTCTTCAGATGTCACGTACACTCTTCTCCAATCAAGGAGACTTAATGCTGTGTTGTGGGGGTGTGAGGACGCTTTCTTGGTGGCCACAGCCTGGCCCCGGATGAATAGACACTGTGCAACTGAAGCCCCACTGAACCGTCCAGCCAGGTTCCTCTGCCCGGTCCATGCTGCCCCACTCCCTGCCTCTCCTTGCCTGAGGGCACCCCCGGGGCTTGGGAGCGAGATCTTAAAACTGCCTGTTGGTGTTTCATATCCAGCATCACGCCTGGCGACTGCTTTCAGAGTATGTACACTTCTGTCAACCTCCCCACTCAATATCAAGACATATATTATTTGTGTTTAAAAGTATTATTTTATGACTTTAAAATATTTCTGCTTTTTAAAAAACAGATATTCTGTAGTCTAGATAACAGTATGGTACCAATGTCAATTTCCTGGTTCTGATACTTCACTCCAGTCATGTAAGATGTCTCCTTTAGAGGAAGCTAGGTGACGGGTTCATGGGACTCTGTGTTCTATTTTGTAACTTCTTGTAGTTCAAAATAAAAAGTGTAAAAAAAATTAAAATCAGCCGTAGCTCATTTTGCTCAAACCTTGGGGCATGAATGCACAGATTGTACAGGCACTGAGGGTGAGGGGAACTGGCAGAAAGGTAGCCAAGATTTGCATGTGTTTTTTTAACACCTTTGCTTCTTGCATATGACACACGATACAAACAGAATTTGCACAAATCCTGCACCTGAGAAAAAATGGAATCAAATTCAAGCTATGTTTTAATTTGTGGGATGATTCTATTTCTGGGCTTTGCAAAGATTTTGGAAGAGTATCAATGGGTTTGTAATCTTTGTCACCAATTTACACACATCAAACAAATTGAAGAAGTTCTCCGTTGAACTCTTGACAATCTCTGACAATCGTGCAGAGTTCCACTGAGGACTGACTCCAAGAGGTCAAAGCTGAGCCTTTTTTTTCTGATAGGAGAGGAGGCACAAAAATAAATAACACTCGAGAAGCTCTCTGTCCGTCTTCTTCTGGTACCCAGCATTTATTAGATGCTCACGAGCAGTACCTGTGTGTCGGACACTGCTACACTGGAGGGTCCAAGCAAACTGGAACCTCAGTCATCTTGGGTCCAGCCAGGGAGGAGAAGCAGGTGAAATGGCTGTCATCATGGTGTCCTGTGCTGAGCCTCAAGCTGAGTATGACAGCGACATAGCTTCCAGGCCCAAGAACTTATAATTTAAGACCAGAGCAAGGAAACATACACATATTAGGATAAAACTAGGGAGCTAAGACAGAGGTGTTAGGGGAGGCAAGAGTATGCCAAATGCAGGCTATGGATAAATCCATGTGTCTGCTCATAAGTGGCCCAGATCAGTTGGGAATTTCATATCTGTCTCATTGTTCTTCACTTTATCTCTGCTGAGTCCAAGAGAACAAATGGAACTAAGGTCAAGTTCTCTCATTTCTTTCTACGCTCAGCAAGTATTCACTGAGAGCCAGCTGCTCCAGGGACTGTAAGTCAAGTAATATGTGGTCCTTGTCAAAATTACATATTCGCTTTTGAATTTTATAGAGCCCCCCCATCTCTCTCCTCTCTCTCTCTCTCTCTCTCTCTGTCTCACGTGCACCTCCGACCTTTTTCCTTAGAGTTAATGAGCCTGAGACACAGAAATACTTATTACTTGCCCGTGATCACATAGTGAATAAGCCAAGGAATAAAAATCAAGATCTTCAACTAGCCTGGCAGTCCTCCAACTTTCTCCCAACTGAGTTACTTTCCAGCTAGAATGTGCAGTGCTCTCCCAAACAGCAATGCCAACAACAAAATTTTGTGTGCAAGTAGTTTTGATGAGAATCTCTAAATTACTTAGGATTTGGTTATAATATGAGAATAAGAATAAGAATAATCTTAAGAAACTATTACAAAGATTAATAACTAAAAACTTTCAAATGACCCTACAATGAAAAATCCGACTTAACATAGGAAAACAAAGAGCTAGCCTCTCAAAGATTCACAGACCTTTACATTTTAGCAGTTAACCCTAGAGAGTCCCTGCCTTATGATGGAGAAAAGGCACGTGGTCACTACCCTAGGAGAGCCAATTTTAAAAGAACTAACAGTTTTATGAGATGAAACTGAATCAACCTTAAACAAAAAAATGTGGAGGAGGAGGTCGTGGGCCTTTTGTGTACTTCTGAAAGGTTTTAAGATGTCCTAATTTATTAGTAAGGGAAAGAAGACATAACCCTACATCTCCGTCATTCAAATTATTAGAAAAATCTCAAATCAATATTGTTAATAATACACTTTTACAGAATGGCGGCCTTCCCCAAGTGTTCAATAGGATGCCGTCTTCCTGAGCTCTGGGGCAGCGCAGTCCCATAGGAGCTACAGTCATAGCTGAAAACTTTCCAGCAGTAAGAAGAACAGGCAAAGCTAACATCAATGCGAAGTAGAATGGACAATCCGCAGGGCAGGAAGGGACCTTCTTCATATTCATCGATGTATCCATCCTGAGTCTGGGTTTGACCCGCTGTACTGGAGTAGTTTGCCCAACTCTAAAACAGGGACAATACCTACCTATAAAATTGAGTTTTCATGTGAGAAGCACACAGCAGAGTACCTGGCAAAGTGTATGCTCAAGGTTTGGTAGCCAGGAATTCTGCGCAAACCAAGACTTCAGATTTCTGTAGAATTCATGTCAGTCCCTCAACTCGAAACCAGGAGGTGGCATCTAAGCTAGAAAAGGAAGGGTTTTCCCTGATTTCTCCTACTCTCCCACTCCATCTGACTCTGTGAAATCAATCACGTGTTCGGGAGGTTCCATTCCTTTTTGTATTAGTCAGTGTTCTCCAGAGAAACATACGTACACGTATGTACATGTAAGAGAAGACTGATTGGCGACACTCTCCCTTCCGGGAGCGTGCCCACGCCTTTCTCCCCTCTCAGGAACGCATCTCCTAAACTCTAAGGGCCCCCATGAGACTTGCAGCCCGGGGAACAATGGGACGGCAGCAGCTCGTCCAGTGCCAACCCCATGAAGCTGTCGCCAAGGCCCCCTTTTCTCTGACTTTTCAGTGAAAAGCAGCCCTGCCTAGTCTCACTTCTGTCACTGTGACTGTTATTTCTCGGTGAGCCGAAGCAGCCCTGCCTAGGTCTGTCCCATCCTATGAGTCCTGATCTGAGTCTGAGACGCAGGAGCTCTGCTGTCTCAGGACAGGAGGAGATGGATGTCACAGCTTCCGCAGAGAGATCACTCTCACTCTCTGTCTGTTCGTTCTATTCAGACCCTCAACAGATAGGATGATGACCACTGCCTTTGGGAGAACCATCTGCTTTTCTTAGTCCACCTAATCAAATGCTAATCTCTTCCAGAAATATCCTCACAGACACACCCAGAAATAATGTTTTACCAGCTCTTTAGCCCAGTCAGGTGGACACATAAAATTAACCATCACATTTGCCACTAGCCACTCTCCCCATCTTCCTTGGCAGCAGAACTTCAGTTTTTAGCTGCCCAGCTACATGGTATTTTTCAGACTTGCAAGTTAGACATAGCTGAGTGGCTAAGGTGGGACTGCAGAAAAAGGCTCATTCCATTATAAGACAGTGTTACTAGCCAGACAGACATTTCTTACACTGAGCCAAATGTATGTATCTTCCTGTACCTTCTCCTGCTAGTTCTCATTCTGCTGTTGAGTACACAGTAAGCCAGTGTGCTCTTCCAGCCCTCAGGCATCTGTGAGCAGCTAGCATGCTCCCATTAAAACATGCAAACGTCAGGCTGTGAGGCCCACTGCTGGGCTTTCAAACAGGGTAAACACAGTTTTCACACAGCGCAGAGCAAAGCCAACCAAAGCGTGAATTTGCTTCATGACGTTAGAAGAATCAGGTTCCAGGGAGAAGTTAATGTTGAGTGACACCATCAGGCTTATGGCAAATACTGAAATGAGCCAGAACTCAAAGTTACTAGGACAAAAAGCAATTCTAGTGAACCTACGGATAATCTAGGTTTAGATTCTCAACGACTGAGAACCAGACTGGCCTGGGCTCCTGAGCTAATTCAGTGGGTGTGGGGGGCAAGGATGAGACAGGACAGTGTGAGGAAGGGGCTCTGGGCAGGGAGCTACAGGCCTGGACCCTACAACTGACCTTGTCTATAGCAGGTTGAAGAACTCTCTCTCTGGACCCCACATCCTTCTTCTGCCAATGAGCCATCTAGATGTCCTCTAAGCACTGTTTCCACTTCTCCAGTGAAATGAAATGTCAGTGTAAACTTGACACTAATTACTAAACTATAAGCAACTTAAAACAGGGACACCTGTTCATCTTTGTATCACCAGAGCCTACTACAGTGCCAGGCACAGAGGAGGTGTTCAGTATATGTTTGTTTGCTGAAGAATGATTATATTTGCGATGACTCAGTGTGGCTCACATCACAGGCTGGAAGTAGCTTCCATAACTGCTTCAGGAAACACAGGGTTTGGAGGTGAACAGATAGCCACTCACTGTTGCCATCAGTTGGTTCATCTGTAAAATGAGGATAGTAGCTGCCCTGCCTACTTCTAGAGGTGGTTATGAGGACCAAATCAGATATGATTAAAAATGCTCTTGGAAACACTGTGAAGTACTCAACAAATATATGAACATCAGCATTTTGAAATTGTCCAGGTCCTCCCCAGGGTGGGTGACTGAAATACCTGAACAGATACTGGACTGCTCTGCGATCTGGTCTCCACCCCTTGGTTTCCTCAACAGATCAACTTCCTCCCCCCCAAACACACACAAAGGTGAGGGGAGGAGCTGAGGACAGCTGAGGATCAGTGAAACAGAAACTGACAAGAAAAAAAAAGGGAAAGAAACTGACACCCAAACCCCTTTCTGCTGAGCATGGAAAGCGCCTCTTGCCCTGGCGCTGCTCAGGGGGAGCGCAGGTTGAGAAAGTGGGGAACGGGCACTGTGTTGCAAGGCCCGCTTACGCGCTGCGGTGCTGCGGTGCGCACCAGTCTGCGGGGTGGTGCAACTCTGAGATTAGCACATCGGAGCTGGCATTCTTTCCCTTCTGTTTCCCCTCGTACTGCTTGCTGCTTCTCCCAGTGCAACGCATTCTAAAAATAGAGCCCGAGCAAGGAAAAACATTTGTTTTAGTTCAGGTTTTAGAAACCATTGCTGACTAGATATTGAAAAACCTACCACGGCAGGGCTGTACTAACAATGTGTAGTGTTCGGATTACAGTTGAGGGGACTGTAATCGCCCGTGCTGAGACCACACTGCAGAACTGTGTTCATTTCTGGGTGACATCTTTTACAGGAACATTAACAAACTCATATTCCTCCAGAGAAAGAAAATCTGGATGTTCAAGCCACCTGGAAGCCATGCTCTGTGAGAAATAGCTAAGGAGCTAGATATGTGAGATAGAGAACAAGTATACGAGATAAAATGATAACCACTCACAAATACAGGAGCAGCTGACTTGCACTGTGTTGCTCCCAGGAACAGAAACCACTTTGCCAGAAGACACAAGGGAGGTAGTAGCTTCGACTGCCCCACAGCAAACAGCAGTGGGGTAGAAAAACAGGAACTGCCTCTCCCCTTAGGATTCCCTGCAGCAACTACATGTCCTGTGGTCGAAAACTTTGTAGAGGGTTCCCACAAGAGCTGGCAATCAAACAACTGGCCTCCGGCTAGCCCTGCAGATGGGGCATCCTATGATTCTGCGGGCGCCTGAGCCCCAATCCCAGCTCACCAACTTGACGACTTTGAACAGGACACTTCTCTGCACATCAAGCCTGGAATGATCTCATGACCTCAATGGTCCTTTTCTATTGTAAAGTCTTTAAGTCTAGAACTGCAATATTAAGTGAATCTGGGTATAAAGCTGCTGATCTAGTATTTAGTCATTTAATCAACCTAGTATACTAGTAATTAGTAATACCAGTAATCTAGTATTTAATCAACCTGGGTAGTCAAGGGGCTCGGGGCCATGGATTGGGTGGGGCATCCCTTTGACAAGCCCTTTGGAGTGCAACCTGCTGGCATTACCATGTGAACTGTGCTACAATTTCTCTCCACTCATATCTTGGGGCAATGGAGATTATTATGGCACCTCCCAAGCAAATCAAAGACTCTAGCTTAAAACTCCAGACTAGAAGTCTGACATCTATCCCAGTATTCCCTATCTAGTATTCCCTATCTAGTGACCATTGAGACCTCAGGGAGTCACAAAAGTGTGAAAAGGGGGTCCACATTCCAAGTAGAAACAGTGTTGTTTCAATATTTAATTTTTTAATCAATAAATACAATTGTTAAAGATTTTTCCTGTGGTAGCCTTAAAGGCATGCCAGTCTGATCTCCCTTTAAGAAAATCACCTGCAAAGAGTACAGATAAATGAGTCTCCTGGGGATCTGTGGCAACATCTGCCCTGAGGCCATGCCCCTCCTGGCAGCTCCCAGGCAGTGACTAAGCTCAACGGTGAACCAGGGCCTGGCCATTTCCCCCCACAAAGGGGCTCCTCTACAGGGAGCTTTGCACTGAGCTCCCTACAGGGCCAGCTGAGAATTCTCAGAGCGATCCTGTAGTGCGAGGCTCTCCCCTCACCCCCACTTCCCTCCCCCTCGCCTTCCACAGGTATCAGACCGGCAACCTGCCCCCTTTCTTTTTCACAAGCATTAGCCCAATAAATCTGTTGCACTTCCAGCTCCATCTTAATGTCTGCTTGGCAGAGAACCAAACCAATACATTTTACAGTAAAATAGAATAGCTTGAGAGCATCTCAGTGTGTATCAAGTGTGCAGAACTTAAGGTGCAAGATGAGTGTGCTCCTGGCATTTGGCTGACTTATCACTCAGATGAGTTATCACTGGCCACTGTGATGGGTTTGGCCATTGTACAGCTTCAGATGGATTTAATCTCAGTTAACATATACTCATAATGGGTCACTGCTGAAAGGTGGGAAGCATAGAAAACGCTGATGTTGAAATATGAATCATGAGAAAATGATAAAGATATGTCAAAAAAGACACAAGAGCCTACTTTAAAGGGTTCCATTGGCCAAAGCTGGCACATTCTGAGCAACACAATGAATAATACTAATAGATTATAACCCTGAGAAGAATTGGAATCCCCAAATCCATTCAACTGTAAATAAAATGAATGAATGAATGAATGAGGGCAAGAGATGAACTAGCTTTTCCTTACAGCAGAATGTCAACAAATAAATGGAGAAGGAATGATGGCATTTCTAAGTCACCATTTGGTAATCACCATAGTAATAATTACTTCAGACAAAAATCATCAAGTGGGTGAAAGTTTGACAAGAACTGGGATACATGTAGTCTCAAAATATCTCCCCCCAAAGTAGTTATTAATTACAAATAAAATAGTAACCTTACAGTAGCAAAACCTGGTGGACACCATCCTATGTGAGGTTTCCACCACCAGGAATGGGAGAGATATCATGTGTCTCCTACCTGATGAACTGAAGACACTTCACTGTTTCTCAGGTGCTCCTGCCAAAAATGCAGAACCTGAATCTAGTCATAAAGAAGCAAGAAAGAAACCCAAATTCAGGGAGACTTCAAGAAAGAAATGGCCTGATACCAAGGAAATATTTGCACACCCATCCATGTTCATAATAGCATTATTCCCAGTAGCCGAGAAGTAGAAGCAACCCAAATGTCCAGCCACAGATGAATGGGTAAGCTAAAAGTCTCTACATACAGTGGAATATTATTCAGCCTTTAGAAAGGAAGAAAATCCTGCTATATGGGTCCTTGAGTCCATCATGCTAAATAAAATAAACCAGTCACAAAAAAAGACACATACTGTTATGATTCCACTTATATGAGGTACCCAGGGTGCGTGAGAGGACAGATAGATGGATGTATGGATGTATGGATAGGTAGATAGATAGATAATAGGTAGGCAGAGGAATGAGGGAAAGATTGAAAGAAAATAATGAAGCAAATAGGATAAAATGTTAACATTTGCAAAATCTGGGTGAAGGCTATCCTGGAACATCTTGCACTATTTTTACAACTTTCCTGTAAGTCTGGAATTATTTCATAATGAAAAATAAGTCCCAGCTTCAGCAGTACACATACCAAAAAAAAGGAACTTTAAAACTCAAGCATTTTAGGTTCATGAGGACCATAAAATGGTAAAAATTCTGCACATTCACCTAAAAAGGATCTTCCTCAGACTTGGAAGTTGCATGCGTCTGATCAAAGTCCTTATATAACAAATCAATGACATCTCTAAAATTTCAAAACCCAATATTGAAAGACAAAGTATAATGACAATTTTCAACAGATGCCTTTCAAGAGATACAGTCTTCTATTATAAAGAGAGTAAGAGAAGATATTAGGCTCTGCACTCAGACGAGACCAACGCTTAAACTTCAATCTCCAACCCGGAATGTACAATGCCATTCCTGAATTTATCTGTCATATTTTCCTTCCACAACTAAGTTAAAGAGCATGAGTTATGTAAAATATAAAAAGTTGAAGATTTATTTCAATTTATGTAGAAACACCGTTCACTGTGGCCTCTCAGCCACCTCCACATTTCTTCCTGGCTGATTGAACCTTGATGTGGCAGATGGGGGGAGGCAGAGACCACCAACTTCAAGATAAGTTGCCCCCCATCCCCTCCGCAGGGGTGAGTTCTGACTGGGCTCGTCCACCTCAGCCCCTTACCAGTAGCTTGTCTGGATGTGATCACGTGACCAGTTCTTTGCACTAAGCCATAAACAACATCCTTCTGGTTTAACCTACTGTTGGTCAGGTATTCTGTTACCTGGAGCCAAAAGCAACTCCTAACTAGCAAATATATCATGAGGTTCACCAAAATCTGCTAATACCAATCAGGTCCTGTGCTAAACCTTTACATATATTTTCTCAACAGCTCAACCAGGTAACTAACAGTGTCACTGTTTTTCAGAGGGGGAAATCGATGTTGAAAGGCAAAAAATCTTTTACCAGGTCACACAACAGGGATTCTAATCCCGATGTGTCAGATCGCAAAACTGAAATTAATCATGATATTAACTATTGTGCCCCACTGGCCTCCTGAAATGAGACCTGTTTTAAGGAATACACTTATATGAACCTGGTTAAAGGGGGAAAGAAAAGAGGAAGAACGGCAGGGCTGGGGTAGAGAAGGTCTGCTAGGGAACCTCAGGCAGGAGGGGCCACTGGACACCCCCCATGTCACCCAGAGGAAGGGCTATCTGGGAGCCCCCACCCCCTCCTTCTAAAATTTAACTTCCCAGCCAGTGAGCCTGAGGTCAGCAGCTTTCTCTTCTCCTCACTTATTTGCTGATGCTGAAACATTTGCCTGGGAAGACACAGGCTGTCATTTTTCAAATGGACTTTAAATGCAAATTTAGATTAAGTAACACTTTAATAAAAACAATAGAATACAGTAAATATGTCACTAGCCCATTAACAATTACCAAGTGTAAGAGAGGGAGTCGTCTGAGTCCTTCCTTTTTTTTTGAGAGGGGAGGGGTGAGGTAGCAGTTGTGCCAGAGAACTCAGGGGCGCCTCACTGGAAGTTGGAGAGAGAAGAAGAAATTCCTGGGTCCCGGCAGCTTAACTTTGGGTCAGCAGGAGACAGCCCAGGCTGTACCTAGATGGGGGTAATTCTGTCACTTCCTGCAATGTGTTCAGATGTATTGACACATTATGACACACCAAAAGGAGCCTTCTTCCTGAGGACTCCGTAAGGGAGAGGTCCCTGTGTGTTGTCTCAGAGATGAAGCATCCTTGCTGGAAGAACACATGGACCATTTGCCCCTTTCTACACGAAACAGAGAACGGAACTCCTCGGCCCCTATAACATCAAGGCCTCTAGGGGTACCATTTGGAGGGTTTTGCCTAAAATGATGACACAAAAGTGGGTATCACACATGTATTAAGTAGTAAATAGAGGCCACAGGCTCCCAACAGTGTGCACCCCAGAACTCGAGACCAGGTCAGACACACTGGCCACTGGACACTAAAGCATCCATGTAAAGTGGATGAGTTAAGCCACCTGCACAAACAGCCCATCCTGGGATGCTTTGTAAATGAGTTACAGGTAAGCCCAGCAGTTGTTTCTGTAACAATGAGGGATCCAGTAAGGATGTATGGGAAGAACTGGAAGGCCTTCTGGGCAGGTAAGAGACTCACCAGGAAGCCATCTGGGACATGATCTATTCACCTTAGTATTTCTTCCACAAGAGTACTCACATAAAGTGAAAAACTGGCTTCCTGGCTATTTGAAACAGGTGTTTTATGTTTTGGGTTTCAACAAATTGAGATCCCAGGCTGATACGCTAGTCTAAAGGGGAAAAAAAAGAGTGAACTCACAAATCTGAACATTTAACCTAAACCATAATATAGATACCGGTTTTTAAAATCAATGTCAAAAGAATCATCCAGAGAAAAAGTCGAGTCTAGAATGAGTGAGCCCCTCACAACTGGTGTTTCTGCCATGCCTGCAGCCTGCTTTCCAGGTGGCTGTGACAAGCCATTTAGCAGCCATGGAACTTTTTTATGGTTTCGTTTTGGTTTTGAGAGTGCATAACTGGTTGACCTTCTGAAGGAAGGCTGGATAAATTTTTAGGACAATAAACTGTCAGGTAGTTTCCAGAGAACGTTCCCATCACCTGCTATCATAGGATGGAAAAGTCCCCTGAAACCTCATTTATCCCACCCAGTCCCCTCACCCATCAGAGAGTAAAGTCCTCAGATGACAGCAGCAGGTGTGACATGTAAGGACTAAGTCACCTGGGGATGAGACCTGTGTGCGCACATGTGCGCATTCTCAGCTCTGGTGCTCCAGACCCTGCAGGGCTTGCCATGTCCACTTTTTGAGCCTGAGACCAACAGGGTGGGGCCATGTGGGCAGACAACCACTCTCGCTGACCCTGCTGTGCAGCAAGTGGGGACCTCGGGGTGTTGATAAAGGATCGCACTGTCTGGCAGAAATTCAACCCTCCCCCTCCTGGCCCTGGCCCTGGCTCCAGCCCCTGGACTGGACCACAGACTTCACCCACATTTGGGCACCGTCCAGCGGAGACAGTGAGTATGGGGCAGTCTCGCCTTCCTTCTCCACTGGCTCCCACTGGCCTCAGAACAAAGGCTCCATACCTCAGCCTGGTGTGGCAGAGCCTGGAAGAGACCCTAAGCCTGGGAGTGCCGGGCAGGGACATGCTGCATTTCCATTTGTAGCCCCCCAGGCGGGAGCTTGCAGCTCTGCCAGTCCCATTGCAATTAGACTGAAACACAGAGCCTGGCATGCAGAGCTGGACCAGGGAGATGCTCGGGAAAGGGCCAGGCCTGTGGGTCAGGGGGTTCTGCTTCTCCCAGAGTGGCATTAAGACTCAAGGTGCCCTACTTGTGCACCGGACTCCTTCCCATCGGCTGCTTTTCCTTCCCATTCCCCTCTTCTTGTTTGTGATGCACTTTCACACTTGCCCAGTCTCACCCCCTCACATATCTGATGCAACACTGGCAGAGTTTCAGGAGCCTTGTGCATTGTAGAAGAAAAAGAGTTCCATGAAAAGAAGCCTCACAGAGTGATCTGATCATAAGTTCCTAACAGGGCAGGTCAGGGTGGGTAGTCACGCCCCAGGCATATAACACCTTTAATAAAGGGGCTTATCTTTGCAATAAGCAAGCCCTGTCCACTGTCTCTCTGCATCTAAATTAACACACCTTTGAAATAATCACCCTCAACATAATCTTGTTGACTATCTTATAATCCAATCTCTGCCTTGCTTTTTCCCACCTCCACGTAATCTTTGCTCCTTAATTTCAAATGCATAAGAGCTGCAAAACTGTTATTCTCTAGAGCATTTTAGATCTTGCTCCCCATCATACGATGTCAACTTGGCTTCAAATACATTCTTATAAAAATTCCCTAGATAAAAAAGAGAGAGAAGGAAAAAAAATCCCTACAGGTTTAGATGTTTCTTACATCGGCATAGGCGTGGTCTTTAGGCACAGAAGGGAACGAACTGAGGCGGATGATCAGAAACCTTTGAGCAAAGTGTAAGGGATTTGGACAAACAGTCCAAAACCAGCACAGTGCCAGACAAGTTCAAGCTTTTGCCTGCTTCGTCTTCATCTGCTGCTCCTCCCCGTGGTAACCAAACTGCCTGGGCTCGAATTGTTTCACTGCTTACCAGCTGTGTGGCCTTGTACCAAGAACTTCACCTCTCTGTGCCTTACTTTCTTCATTGGTAAAATGTGAGATAATGGAGCCCAAGATCTTTTTCTCTGCCTTTGTGATGTGTGCAGTTGACTCTTTTTTGTCATGTCTTCTCACAAGACGTTCAGGATCTAGAGCAGGGGTGTCAAACTCATTTTCTCCGGGGGGCCACTTTAGCCTCGCAGTTGCCCTCAAAAGGCCGAACGTAATTTCAATTCCTTAACAGTTAAGGAGTAGTTACATTTGTACAGTCCTAACATTATTTTGGCCCTTTGAAGACACCTGCGAGGCTGATATGGACCCTGGTGAAAATGAGTTTGACATCCCTGCTCTAGAGGTCTGGTCAAGAAACAAAAGCAGAACTGGCCCATTCCCCAATGGATTCGGATGAAACTGCTATAAAATCAGGTACAACTCCAAGAGGAGACAACAGAGAAGAACCAAGCTGGGTCTGTAAGGAATCGCACAAGAGATGGCACACTTAGTATCCAGTTTGCCTACGTCTTACCGTATCACTGGAAAGGTCACTATCTAGACAGCTTGGTGTGTTGTGTTTTATTGGGATATTATCGGAAGAATGATTTTATGTTACTATGTTTCTGCACTAGTAGGTTGAACCAGTAATAAACATGTGAGACCTTTAAAAAAAAAAAAGAGCCCAAGAAGTATTAGCCACTTTTACTCTTAGCCGATAAATTCATAATAGCTACCTCTCATTGAATGTGCCAGGCATTGTATTAGGTACTTTAAACAGATTATCTCTAATCTTTGTAACTACCCTACCAGGTAGGTACTATGGCTGTTCTAGAGATAAGCAAAGAATCTCAGGGAGATTAAATAACTTGCTCTAGGACACTGAGAGTGGAAGTAATGCAGGCCTTACAGAGGCTACCCAAGATAGGGAGGAGGAAACTGGGACTAGAAAGCACATCCCAAGGCATTTCAAAGGCGGTGACTGGTGGTAACCCCTGTCCAGAGTACGTGTGCCATAAACATCTGTTGAGTGGATGGATGAATTTGTTGAGGAATTAGTGATGGCTGTACAAGTCAGTGTGTACCGAGAGGTTCACAGACAGGCCTAAAGCAATCGGACCAAAGGAAAACCAGGACCTGACTAAACATGGCTCTTCCCCACAGTCTGGCGATCATTGATTTTGGATTCCTTAAATTTCCCATTATGACCAAGGCTGAAACCAGATCAGCCTGCAGCCTTAGGAGCTTCATTAGGTACTTTCCCCCTTCCCCTAGATGAACTTGTCTTCACCTAGGCCCCCAACACAGCACCCACCCTCATACACACATCCTCCCAGAGGCCCAAAGCTCTCAGCCTCACAGTAGTTTTCCATACTCCTCAAACAATCCCACCCCATCCCTGCCTCAGCAACTTCCCATTAACTCCATTTTATTGCACTCCATTATGTGTAGGGGAAAAAAATCTGATAAGAGTAATTTATACTAAGATGTGAATGGCTGCATTTCAGTTGTCAGGTACCTTGTGAATTTTGTTCCATCCACTAGGAGGAAAACCAGTCAAATTGAAACCGGAAAAGTTGGTGCTCATGCTGCCCATCACTGCCAGAACCAGTAAGTAGAGACAAAGATTGAATCTTTATGCATGCTTTATTCAGATGCTGACTATTTGAGGGTACTATCTGTTACATACCCTCCAAAACCATCATCTCAAGCTGACCTTTTTCTAAGAAGACGAAATGGTAGGTAAGTGGTTTGGGAAAAAGGTTAATTGGGTAAGTGTTACAGTCTGGTGGCAACTTTCCTAGTACTTATTTACCTACCCATTGGTCCACAATTCTTCATCTGCATCACTGGCGTTCCCTCCCTGGAACACAATGACTCCAATACCACCTTCCGTGCTTGCAGACCCCCTGGGGCACAAGGATGAATTGTGTGGAGACTTCCTGGATCACTGGTCATGCATTCCAGTTCCCAGAATAACAGCTTTCTACGTGCATTAAACACTTAAGCCTATGAACTATGACTGAGGCTAAAATCTTTAATTCTTGAGTTCCCCTATCAAAATCAGTCAAGCCCTGCTCTGTTAGAGTTCATTGCAGAGCTAAGAAATGTGTCACGTAAGAAGCCATTACAGAACAATTACGTGCTGAAATAGCTGTGTGTAGGCTGAGGGTCTACCCCAGAGTCACAGGATCCCCACGTCAGCCAGACCATGGTTCCTGGAGGCCCGGCTGGATGGCAGCCTGCCTCTCCCACCCTAATTTCATCCCCAGTGTTATCACAGCCCACTCGCTCTGTTCTGCAAACTTAGATTTCCGGTGAGCTTTTGTTTTTTAAAAGATGGTATTTATTTTTAGAGAGAGCAGAAGGAAGGGAGAAAGAGAGGGAAAGAAACATCAATGTGAGAGAGAAACATTGATCGGTTGCCTCTAGCTTGAGCCCCAGATGGGGACCAAACACGCAATCCAGGCACGAGCCCTGCTTGGGAATCGAACTGGCAACCTTCTGCTTTACTGGATGACGCCCAACCAACTGAGCCACACTAGCCAGGGCTCAGGTAAGGTTTTGTTTGAAGAGATGGTTCTATGGCTATGATAGATTTGCAAATCACTATCTGATCCAAGCCATTGATCTTAGAGAAAAGTGAATCTGGAGAGAGGTTACTTGTTTGAGGCACTCAGGAGTTAGTGGCAGCTAAGACTGGAATCCAGGTCATTTTTTTAAAGGTTTTATTTATTTATTTTTAGGGAGAGGGGAAGGGAGGGAGAAAGAGAGGGAGAGAAACATCAATGTGTGGTTGCCTCTCACTGGCCCCCAACTGGGAAACCTGGCCCACAACCCAGGCATGTGCCCTCACTGGGAATCAAACTGCAACCTTTTGATTCGCAGGCTGGAGCTCAATCCACTAAGCCACACCAGCCAGAGCTGGAACCCAGGTCATTTGTTTTTAAAAAACTTATTTTTTTTTATTGATCAGATAAAAAGAGAGAGAGAGAAACATCAAATTGTCGTTCCACTTATTTATGCATTCGTTGGCTGCTTCTTGTATGAGCCATGCATGACTAGAGATGAAATCCACAACCTTAGCATATTGGGACGATGCACTAACCATCTGAGCTACCAAAACAGGGCCCCACGTCATTTAAAAAAATAAACATATGCCCTGGCTGGTGTGGCTCAGTGGACTGAGTACCAGCCTGCAAACAAAAGGGTTACCGGTTCGATTCCCAGTCAGGACACATGCCTGGGTTGTGGGCCAGATCCCTGGTGGGGGGACACTTTCTCCTTTCTCTAAAAATAAATTAATTAAATTAAAAATAAATAAATAAACATATTACTGAAGTGTAGCATTCATACAAAGATGCATAGCCGGATAAATGCTCAAAGTTAACACATCTAAATAGCTATTGCCCAGCTCTAGAACTAGGTCACACCCAGGACCCCAGGAGGCCCCCGTGCTCCCAGTCACCACCCCCGAGGTGAACGGAATCTTGACTCAGTTTGTATGGTTTGAACTTTGTATCAGTGGAATTGCACACATGTATCTAATGGGTCTAGCTTTATTCACTTACCATGTTGCTCACAAGATTTGTCCAAGTTGCCTCTAATAGCTGTGGTTCCTTTCTTATCATTGTTCTATAGTATTTCATTGTACAAATATACCACAATTTATTTATCCATGTTGATAGAACACTGAATTGTTTCCACTCTGGGGCTATCACAAATAATGCTGCTGGGAATATTCCTTTTTTTTTTTTAAGGTTTTATTTACTTATTTTTAGAAAGAAGGGAAAGAAGAAAGAGGAGAGAAACATGATGTGTGAGAGAAACAGGTTGCCTCTCTCACACACCCAGCTGGGGACCTGGCCCAAAACCCAGGCCTGTGCCCTGACTGGGAATTGAACTGACAACCTTTGGGTACACAGGCTGGTGTTCAATCCATTGCGCCACACCAGCCAGGGCTGGGAACATTCTTGTACACATCTTAATGCCACATAACAGGCATTTTTTCAGGGTCTAAGCCAAGCAGTGGAATTTTTGGATCACAGAGCATGTATACATTCAGTAAACATAGCCAAATAGTTTTTCAAAGAGATTATATTAAGTTTTACTACCACATGAGCATTCCTGTTATTCAAAGCCTTGCCAATACTTGGTCTTTTTCTTTTTAGCCATTCTGGCTAAAATACGTATATAGTAGTCTTTGGTTGTGGCTTCAATTTGAATTTCTTAGATGATTAAGGAAGTAGAGAAGCTTTTCATTGCTCATTGTCCGTTTGGATATTTTCTTTTATCACCACTGTAAGATGATTGATATATGACTGTTTTCACGTTAAGCTATTTTTGGTTTGCTTGGTTTCTGTTTTTTGTTTCTCCATAGTGACCTTTGTGGCTCTATACATACAGGAACTAAACCACCTCCTGGATAAAGGCTTGGAGCCAGACTGCCTTGCTCATGTTCCAGCTGTCATTCTGAGCCGGTCCATCCCTCTCCGTGCCCCGGCTATGCCATCTGTAAAATGGGGATGAGAACACAGGACCTCATTCCGTAAGCTTGAATGTGCACACATCTAGAACAATGCTTGCACATCATAACTGCTCATTATACCTACCATTCTGCACCTGGACGCCCCCAAAACTGCCCAGAAAGAGGAGAGGACACAGAGCAAGATTGAGATGAAATTTCACAATTTGTTGTTAATTTATCACCACTTATGCAGCAACCTCACATTTTTCCCAACTAAAAAGAGGTACTCCCCTTGCACGTGGGAATCAGAGAAGGGTGAAACTGGTGTTCGGGTAGAGTAGCCGGGCCGTTCACCCCCGCTGGAAAGAAACAAAAGAGGAGCTGTCCGTGGGGCACACACAGCCCACACCACACCCGGGCTGTGGGAGAGCAGCCCTGAGCCACACAGCCGAGGAGAGCCTTCCTCCGGCCTCATGAGAAGCTCGCCACTGAAGGAGACATGAAATGGGGAAGTACTGCATTCGGGGCTCAGCCCTGTCGGCCGGGTCTCTGCAGTCCAGTGTCAACCAGCCTGGCTTCTCAGAGCCAAAAATCCACCTGACAGCTGGGCCTCCAGTCTCGGCCGCCTTGGCCCCGGTTCTGTGGGCAGCTGTGGGCAGCAGGCCCAGGAGGTCAGCCCAGGCTGTGGAAGCCCTCACTCTGCAGAACTTGAGCTGTGCACCAGGGTGTTTTGCCTGGACGCTGTGTGACATAGCCACAGCAGGTGCTGGGGGCATGGTGACTTTCCTAAGAACCCCTACCATGGACTGAGAAAATAGGTCATCTGGCCAGATGGGAAGAGGTAAGAGAGGGCTTGACTTCTTCTGGTAAACAGGCCTGCGTCAGTGAAATGATATAAACAGTTGGTCCATGCTATGAGACCACGGTGAGTCACAGACATCCAAGTCCCTTGCGTTACAGACAAGGAAGCTGAGGCTTAGAGAGGTTAGCAGACAATGCATGGGCTCCAAGAGCAAGACCCACTTGACAAGTACTAATTCCTCCTTTCACTGTAACTTGCTACTTCAAGTGCCTGCAATCCCCATAGCTAATTAGGAGTCCCCAACTCCTAAATCTTTCCTCACGTAAATAAACTGTGCGCTCCCATTCTGCTGTCTCCACTCAGACTTAAGCCCTAAAAACCTAACCTAGACTATAAGTCGTCACTTCCCATCTCCTTCCCTCCCGCCTCTTCTACTCCAAACCATCGTGCACAGCACTGACAGAGCTGTTTTCTGAAATGATACTTTGGTCCTGTTCTTCCCTCACTCAGAAACTATCACCGGATCCCTACTTCCTCTGAGACCACTTTCAACCTCCTCAGTCCCCACTGAAGGTCCTCTACAGTGGGCTCTCAAGCAGCCTTTCTCCCTTATTGTCCTCCCACTCTGACCGTTTGATCTGCTTTGTCCCCCGCCAAGCTCTCTGCCTATCTCTGCTAAAACCCGTTTTCTCCTTTTTGTTTAACCCCTACCCATCCTCCATGTCTATCAGCATCTTTCCCTTGCTGTAGCCATAAGCTTTTATTTCCCATACTACACCAGAGACTGGTGTCTCGTCTGCACCTTTTCATGTGAGTGGACATATGTTGTGTGTGTTCCCACCCATCTCTACGTTTCTTCAGAACATGAATATTCTCTGTTTTCAACCCAGCATACAGCACAATCCCTATGGGATGCAGGTGCTAAAAACATGTGTTGACTGACTCACACACCAGAGAAACCAACAATATGGACAGTCTTCCTGACAAGCTTTCCCTCTGTGAAGTGTGTGGTCAGCACTAGGAACAAAAGGTTACAAAAGGTCACTCCCACCCTTCAAGGGCTGCTAGTGGCCATGGGCATGAACACAAGCAATGACTGCAATGATAAAGTACATAAGGGCCTGGTGGAAGTACTGAGAATAGCATTCCAATTCGGTCAAAAGAAGTCAGGGAAAGCTTCATGAAGGAGGTGAGTTCTGAAGTGATCAAATGGGGGGCAGATGCGGAGCAAGGGTTGAGAGAGGAGGTTGAGAGAGTGTTAAAACTTCTGTTTTCAAAGAGATTTTTCTCAAGCTGGGTCAGGGCTGCTCACCACACCCCCAGACCACTATCATAAGACTTACATTGCCTTTCATAAGTACACTGTACATTGTTTAGCTCTTCATTCTTTTGTGCACTAATCAGCTCTTTACCATCCTGAGGTGTCATCGCGAGGCCAGGGGGCTTTTCAGGCCAGAAAGGGGAAAGGTTGGAGGCCCCCAGCGACGGGACACAGGTGAGAGCGTGGAGGAAGCTTTCCTGCCCTGAGTGCTCACTGGCCAGTCCTTTCCCACGCCAGCTCTCCAAACCTGAAGCCTTGAGCTCCATGCCCGGGTCACTGATTCTCAGGCTGACTACTGAGGAATCTTTAGAGCAAGTAGGCCAACCCCAAATCCAGACTCTGGCTCACAACGGACTAGAAGAACAAGTTCCATTGACACACATCTTTGTCCCCTGAGGGGAATGAGAGACAGTGAGCTTTTGGTTCTTGTGCTTGAAAACAGTTTATAATCACATTAAACATAAATGGTCTAAAAACTAACTGAAAGACATAACCACATTGGATAAAAAGAAAAAGCAAGCCCAACTATAAGAAATCCAGTTTAAACATGAACACATGGATAGTTAAAAGTAAAAAGATGAGGGAAGCATTCCATGCAAACAGGCATCCACAGAAAAGAGAGTAGCTATAATAACAGCAAAGTAAATTTCAGAACAAAGACTATTAGCAGCATTCAAGAGGGGCATTTCATAGTGATTGAATGGGCGGATCCAGCAAGAAGGCATAACAACTGATGAGCGTAAGTGATTAGGATTATCTTTATTAGATTTCGAACATATTAATTGCCATCATGTCTGTTTTGGTAACATTGAGAAACTCCTGATGTCTGCACACTGACTCCCCTACTGGTTCTGCCTCCCCCTCTTATTTACTCTTCAGTTCTCAGCCTAGATACCTCTCTGCCTGTTAACCTTCTCTGCTGTCCCTTCTGTGGACCCAGGGGCCCTCCCTTAGCACAGTGACCCTCCCATGGAGCAGTGACCCGACCCCATGACGGCATTCAACAAAGTCTGGTAAATGTGTCTTTGCTTCTCCATCTCTCTCCTCAAGGCCAAGGACTGCATCGTTCATTTCCAAATTCAGAACACTTAGTACCGGACACAGTGTAGATATTTACTTGAATGAATGAATGGGAATTGAAATCCTCAAAAGTTCAAGCCTCTGAACTTCCACTGGCTCCCAGAATAAAAGCAGTTTTTATTCAAATAAAAGAAGCACTGTGCATGCAGTCAGAAGAATTTGCCCTGCTCTACTATTTACAAGATCTGAGATCTTTGATAAAGGCACTTAACCATACTGGACCTCAGTTTCCTCACTCGCTAAGTGGTAAAAAGAATACTGGCCTCCCAGGACTGATGCAAGAAAGGTAATTAACTCAAGACTGAGTCCACCTAGCACAGACGGCAGTAGGGGACACCCCCAGCTGGAACGAGTGCACCTGCGCACCCTCCTCCTTCTCCCACTTCAGAGGTATCAGCTTTTCGGCTTTTTGCTGGCCACACCCCCCACCTTTCCTTCTTGTGAAGTGGGCTGCCAGAGCCACGTTGACCGGGAAGCAAATCGACATCACATTAACAATGACACAACCCTTATGGAATAGACGCCTGCAACTCCTCTGATGATTCACCGCACGGGGACTTCCTCACAGCGCCAGGGTAAGTTCTGGGTGCTCCACTTAGGAGACACCACGGCATCTGATCCTGCCCCCCTGCTGGCTTTGGGGTTTCCCTCTCTGACTAAGACACCAAACGGAATACTGCACCAAAAGGGAGTAACACCATCTTGCTTTTCCTGAGTCAGCCTTCCACTGCGGAATTTTGGGCTCCAGTCCAGACCTACTGAATAGAAATTTACATTTTAACAACACTCCAGTGAGTCACAGGTAGTCGGATTTGAGAAACGCTGGTTGTCTGGCTGCTCTGCCGTCATTCCTTTGAGCAGTGGCACCCAGCGTTTTTGGTCACAAACTACTAACTCCCAATCAGACGTTCCTTCGGTTGTAATTTATATCCTCGTACTGCTACACTGATCTGTTATGTACATTATAAAACTTAGGAAAAAATTAGAAAGTACAAACAATGTGCTAAAAAATAAATAGAGAGCAAAGCTGTAATGTTTTCTCCCTGCACCCAAAGCAATCCTTTGGTGACCAAGGAAGAACATGAGGTGAGCCCTGCCTTTCCCAACTGCTGGAGTAAAGGGAGAGTTCTCAATGCAGATTCTGGGGTCGTGGAATTAGTAATCTTCTCTGATTTTTCAGAAACCTCTCAGTCTTCCGTACCTCCACGCATCCGGTCCCGAGGTCATCTCCTTACACTCCTCCATGGGTCCCCTGCTTGAAAGCAAATCTACATGTCTCCTCATCAAAGAACCAGATGGCCAGCCGCCAAAGCATGTTCCCCCAGTCCTGCCACTTCAAAACAACCCCAAACAGAAGTTCAGGAAATTCAACACAAAAAAGATTCCCAAAATGTTACTAGTTTATGGTTTCTGCAAATAGGAAAAGTCTTCCCAGAGAGCAAGCCACACATACTACCAATAAATATTTCAATCTTCTCAGTATCTAGACCCAGAACCTCAAAAAAGCTCGGACAGGTTTCAGGCAGCACACACCCACAAAATGAAACTCTATAAAAATGAAACTGGGAGTCAGGCAAGGGCCCTTCGTCCCTCGGGCCTCTGACTCTCGTGGCCAATTCTGCACACAGTGCTCAGTGACTGGGATTTTGCATCAGGACACAAGATTTACAGGGTGTCGAGGTGTTTTTTTTAAGGGTTTTTAAAGATTCTGCACACTTGTAAGCCTCCCTCCAGACCTCAGCAACAGCCCCCTTTCTCCCTGTTCCTCTGCCACTTCCCCCTCCACCAGTCAACAAGGCAACCTGGGGACCACATGCCCAAGATTAACATCAAAACTACCAAGGGAAGATGGGTCTGCTTCTGTATCTACCTATGACCCCTGTCTCCTACCCCCTTCCAACAACTCCAACGACTGTGGCCAGTTTTAAGCCACATTCATTCCTCCTTTTATTAAAATTAAGACTCAGCTCTGCTTTGTAGCCACCAGATACCCTATTACAATCCCACAGGTAAGACCGTAAGAATGGAGAACCTCTTCCCCGGCCGCACTGACCACCACGCAGCTGCATCTTGGCAAGAAAGTATGAGGGGGCACTGTGTTAGAGAACACTGGGAGGACAGGGAGGAGAAGTGTTCGGCTAAGGACCACTCTAGGAGGTGCTGTCTTGGGTGGGTGGATCAGTGCAGACTACAAGGTTTAGGCCTAGAAGACCAGACAGCACTTGGGGCAGCTGCTGTGCTACCACCTGTCCTTGAACCTTCCTTCCAGCCCATTTAAGTTCATACAGAAGCAGGTGGTGGCAACAACTGCAGAACTTTCATCACTGGACTGAGGTCTTCTTCAAGACAGAAATGAACAGCCACCACTTATGGAGCACTAAGCATGTGCCAGGCCGCGTTTGGAGTGTTTTGAGCACAATCCTCACAACCACAGGTGAGGAAACTGAGGCACGGAGAGATTAAGGAACCAACATTACACAGCTACTAAGTGGTAGAGCTGGTGTTTGAACCCAGAAAGCCTAACAACCCCAGAGCCCACGCAAAATGTCCCACCTCTTTGGCTTGCACTCCCAGACTCCAGTTTAGAGCCTGGGAGAAAGGGGAGTTTGAGCTTATTAAATGAATCCCTGGCCCTTTATAATTGAACTCAAAGATGGTTAGGGTGGGTGACCAGGGCCTTGGTTCAGTAAGCAGGAACAAAGCAGAGATCTCATGACTGGTCTCCCAAGGCGCTCATTACCTCCACCTTCACAGCTGCCCCCAGGAGCTATTCTGGGAAGAGAATGTTGACATTGGGAGGATGGGGGAGGCTAAGAAAAACAGAACAGTGTGCTCTAACCTTTGACCCTACTCCAACCCTAAGTTTTTTATGCCCTAAAGTCTATCACTAGAATAGGGTTCTCCTGTGTTAAAGATCTTTGAGGTCAGTTACAATGCAAACTGAGCTACTATCACTTAAAGATGATGACAGTGAGGGACCTGAGGAATGTGCAGGAGAGCACAGGAAAGTACCTGAGACCTAGAAACTAACCTAGGGAGAGGGACCAGAAGGAAGCAGCCAAACAGAAACAGGGGACCTTCTCTAAGCCTTGCTCAGGACTGGGCGGGCTGACGGAGCTCCAATGACTTCCTGCGCCGGAGGCAGAGGGGAGAATTAAGACCTAGGAGGTTAAGGATGAATAACCAGGTGACTTACTGAAATGAAGGAAAGTGGACTTTCATAGACAGCTAGCTTCTAGAGCTCCATAAATTGTGTTCAGGCAAATTCCAGCTGTGTTTCTGGTAAGAGATTGTAACCAGCTTTGCTAGAGGTCCAAGAAAAACCAGATAGTGCCTCTTTAGACCCATTCTGTACCCCTTCCTTCCTCTCAGGGATGCTAAAATGGGTTTTATCTGACAAATTCATACACGTAGCAGAGACAAAAATAGACTCCTAAAGTGCTCTTGTCTTTTCAAAGTATGAAACTGTTAATTCATAAAATGAAACCCAAGACCTCTGATCTTTATGCATTTTTCCTACAAACTTCCAGTGTGAAATATCAGACATTGAGGGTCACAACAAGAATCAGACCAGCCCAGGTCTTTCCCTCCCGACTTTTCAGGGCACTGTAGCTGGTGTTGCCCGGGAGTGAAATTCACTCGAGTCCATTTGTTCACTCCCCCAGTCCTCATTCTCACTGTGTTGGTCCCATTTCAGGCCTTGTCTAAGTACAGTGGGTGGACAAGAGGAAGGAGTGTAAGATTTCAAAAAAGGAAGGGCTAGGAGGCAGTAAGAAAAAAATAGATGACAGCAAGATACTGTGATCACATTTGTTAATGTCAAAATTACTGTTTTAACAGGTGTGACAGCACTTACAGGGACAATGGGTCACAGATATGCCCTGCTGGAAAGTCTGACTTCCTGGTAAAGTAGGAGGCCTCTTCCACCTCATGTAGCTCTGGTATCCTCTCTGGCCCAGGGCAACCTCCCTCTTCACTGGAGGTAGTAACGCAGCTAAAACAGGGCTGAATGAACCCTCTAGACTAGTCCAATGAGTTCGATCAATGCCAAAACCCTTAGCACAATCATTATTCCCAAAATAACCCATTCCATTAAAACAGATGCATCATAAAAGGCAAGGGCTTTGGATTCTGGCAATTGAGAATTTGAATCTTAGCTCCACCATTTTCTTACTGATATATGTAAATACTTAGCTGTACCTAGCTCCTGGATGGAACTCCGTAAAGTTCATTCCTGCCCCCTCTGTAATTGACCTGAAATTCACCTCTGACAAATATCTCTCCTCCCCTCAGGCAAACTGATCAGTCTAATCTCGTTAACAATAGTCTTAAACACACATTGCATAAAGGCTCAGGTGCACTCCGGGCCTGTGTAGTCTGGGCCAAACATCCCCACTCCTCAGGGTCTCTGGGCCCTTCACTAGCTGAGTCACTCTCCTTAAGGAAGAGTCTGATGTGGTCAGTGTCCCAAGGTATTCTAGGCCCTGGGGGTGAGGGGTCTGAGTACTGGCTCCAAACCAGAGGCTGGAAGTGCGACATTCAACAGGAGGCTTCGGTGTCAGGGGACCACTGTGGCTCTCAACCCTCAGGAGGCGTCTTCCCACAGCAGCTGCCTGGGTTGTTTACACAGTTACACAGAACGTCGCGTACACTTTCAGCGGGTTTGGGTACACCTTTCTGCCAAACAGGAAAACGTAGCGTAGGGCACTTAAAGACTGTTTACTCCCCAAAGATAAAAACACTGCATGGTCTTATGCAATCTCCCACGTTCATAACTTTTATTTAAGGCCTCTATGTATCGCTTTTCTCTTCGGCGGCCAGTGGCCGCCTCCCCCAGCCCCACCCAACCCAGGATTCGGCAAACCACCTGCCGACCTGTACCTCCAGCGAATTTACAGAGCAGGGCCGCTCCCAGGGCTTCTGGGGGCGGGGTGGGGGACGGAAGCTTGGCCAGGAAAACGAAAACAGCTCACAGGAACGGCAAGCACGAAACCTCTACCACGGGCCAGCGTGAGCCGAGCGCATACTACCTCCGCGTGCAGAGCCCAGCAGCGCGGGGCAGGCTGGGGCGGCGACGCGTGACCGCGGCGTGCAGCGCGGCGAGGCGGGGTGGGTCGTGCTCTGATCAGCTCGTGCGCAGCGCCTGCAGCCAATCGTCGTGCCCATCCCTCGCCCGGCCCCGCCCCGCTCCGCTCCGTTAGATCTTTTCCCTCCCTGCCCCTCGCGGTGGGCTGGCGAGTCCCGGGCTGACCTCTTCGCGGCCAGCCAAGCTTAGCTCGCTTGCGCGCCCGACATCAATACGAGGGAGGGAGAGACGGGCCGTTTGGCCCGTCCCCATCCGCATTCCCCCCTACCCTCCCCCGCAGTCCCCGGCTGCCAGGTGGCTCCAGCCCCACGCCCCGGTCCCGACAGGCGACCTCTGGTACCAGGACCGCCTGAAGGTTGGCGCGGGCAGGGGGAAGCAGGGCATCTTGAGGCAGGGCAAGAATAGCTGGGCTGGCCCCTCCCTGTCCTCCCAACCTAAAGTGAGACCCGCAGAGCCCTTTCCCCTGCCTCTGCCCCTCATCTCTGGGTCCTTGCTCATCCTGTCCCCACAATGCCTGGCTCCCAGGAAGTCCATAGAAGGGTACCAGAATATGCCACCCCCAAATATGCCTCCTTGACCTAAGGATTACTTTAGGCTTATTTTTGAGAAGTTGTAGACACAGTGGAAGCTCTGAAAACAGAAGTTACGTTTTGCAAGAGAAATTGACATTAGAAAGGGGGACTGTACCAGGAAGAAAGCCATTACCAATGACCAGAGATCACGGCACCCGAGAGACTTGCGTGCTTGGCACGGCAAACTTTGTTTACCATACATTTCCTGTCCTTACCTTCCTATGAATTTTCTTCTTCCCCTTTGAAGCCCCAGACGCCTGTCCCTTTCTTTAGCTCAGGGTGGTGGTACCCATGGCCTTATTACCTGACAGCCTTTTGAGTCTCATCTTTGTGGGACTCCTGAATGTAGGTACATCCATAATTAAAATTGGGTTTTTTTTCCTCCTGTTAATTTTTGTATTGGAGGTAGGGGTGTCTCAGTCAACAACCTAGATGAATAGAGTTACAATTATTTTTCCTGTCCCACAATATATAGGACATATACATGGTGTCATACAACATACACCAAAATGTTCACATTCAATCTATATGTGGGGGTTTTGCCTTAAAATGTTATATTTGTTATTTAAAAAGTAATATACATTCATTGTGAAATGATAAGAATACATGGAAAGAACACAGAATATTCCAGACTGTCTGGTCTGTGCAGATTATTTTTAAAGCCCCAGGAGCTTTGATCCTAGCCCTCACCTCTGTGCTGAATTCAGGGTCTCCTCAATGTCTTCACTCATGGGGAATTAGATATTAATCTTGAGGATTTTATCTTTCTAATTAATAATACCAGGAATAAAGGAAATTCAAGATTAAAAAAAAAACATCCCTGGAGAAAATATAAAAAGCAAATGGAAGATACAACTATGGAATGGGAGAGGAAGAACTTTCTGGTATTGGACTAGAATAAGAGATAGCAGCAACCATTTAGGATTTTAAAAAAATCTGTTTCCTAGCTCTGTCCAGCAGAGAATTCATTCATTCTTCTCCTCTCTGTGTGCATTTGGTTGCTTAAAAGTGTTCCTATTAGTGTGCTGCTGTGAGCATCACCTGGGCATGAGTTTCTCTCAGTGACAAACCTTGAAATGACATAGGGTATGTGAATTTCAACTCTACCAGATAAATCCAAACTGTTTCCAAGGCACTTGGACCAATTTACACGCCCACCACAATGTACCAGAGACACTCCTGATCCACATTCTCTCCAACACTTAAAGCTGTCAAACTTCTTCACTTCTGCCCACCAGATAAGGGTGAAATTGTGTCTCCCATTGTAGTTTCCATCTGCATTTTCCTTGTCACGCACTGAACAGGTTAAATTTATTCCCTTATGTTATACACTGCCTGCTTTTTAAAAGGCTTTACCATTCATTCAGTTATTTCTAACAGAAACCAGCGAAAGGAACACAGCCAAAGAGGCCCTGGTTGGTGTGGTTCAGTGGACTGAGCATCCGCCTGGGAGCCAAAAGGTCACTGGTTTCATTCCCTATCAAGGCACATGTCTGGGTCATGGGCCAGTTGGGGGCGTGCAAGACACAACCAATTGATGTTTCTCTCCCTCTCTTTCTCTCTCGCTTCCCCTTGATCTGAAAACAAATAAATAAATTTTTAAAAAATGATTTTAGAAAATGAAAAAAGGACTGTCTCCTTGCTCGGTACAGTTGGTTCTTCTGTAGAATGGATTATGGTTTTACTGTCATGCTGCACATTACTTATTGGCATGCATTTCAAAATGAATTTTTTAAAGTTCTGTAAGGTTAAGAAATCAATTTCCCAAAGCAGTAGTGACAACATAACCTTTTGCTTCATTCAAATAGCTTTTATACAACCCAGGATTTGCACAAAACATGATTTCAACTTTAATAGATTTCATTTTTTGTTCTATATTTTTAGCTGGGAAATGATGTAACAACAGCAAACATGATTCATAGTAAAATGGATGCTAACTGAGTCATTTTTATTATAAAGGGATGACATTCAAGTTTTGGATTTTTCACACAGAAATCAGGCAATTTATAGATTCAGATTCCTTTGTTGTTATTATAAGGCGGCAAATTGATGATAAAATAATTCTTGTTTTGATTCTCTAATACATCTGTTGACAGAATTGCTTTGAAACATATCATCATAGTTTCAAGTCTGTAGCCCAGAGCCATAAAATTAAATTGGATTCTTTCTGTTATTCAAACATTAATGAGGTTTTAAAATCCATTTCTCTAAAATGAAGTCATCTAGCCTATGGCTTGGGGCTGGGTTGGAGGTCAATAGGGTGATGGACCATCCTGGTGTGCCTGGGACGGAGGAGGTTGCTGGGTCTCCTGACTTTCCATACGAAAACGGGGTGCGGGGGTGGATTCCAGGCAAAGCAGGTTGAGCTGGTTGCCCTGTTTGGAGGCTAACTCGGTCAGCTGGTGGCTGGGCTGAGTGTTCGGGAAGCCTTCCTGGAGCAGGTTTTTTCCCTTCCCCTACAATTGAGCCTTTCACAGTTCAAGGAAACTGAGGAACAGAGAGAAATTTAACTGCTAATTGGGTACTACTAACATAGAAACATTGGTAACCTGGAAAATCTACCAAATGCTTCCCTACCAGCCTGGAAAATATCCGTGCTCAGTACCCATATGTAAACCACAACAAAACTTTACAAATCCCTTAGGGGTGATGATAATAATAATCATCAATCCTGATTTTGAAAGCCAGTTTCTACCTAAAAGAAGGGTCTGTCAGGCAATTGGCCCAGAGCATAATGGATCTTTCTAGAAGGCTGCATGCTGAGTCCCAATCCTTTTGACCCATGGACAGAAACTGAACCTCAGGAAAGTGTCCTTTGCTTCTACTCTTGTAGTTACTCAACACAGCTGCAGAGCCGCACCAAACTCCCAGTAACCACCGCCTCTGCTGGTGGTGCGGCTGGGCCAAACCAGTCAGTGCTCTCAGTAGCATCTCTACACCTCACCCAGAATGCAGCTCCTTGCTCTTTCTCTCACCCCGCATCCAACCCATTGACAAATCATGCTTTCTCTATCTCCTAAACATATGCAGAATCCAATCACTCACAGCCACCTGCCCTCTACCACCCTGACCTAAGCCACAATCACTGCTCCTCAACAGACCTGGTCTCCCTGCTTCGCCCTCATCACCCACAAGCTACTCGCAGTAGGCAGCCACATACTGTGTGTGTGTGTGTGTAATTTTATATAAAATTAATTCCATGAGTAAGAAGCCAAGGCCTTACAGTGGCCTTGATCTCCAGGACCTGTCCCTGCCTTTCTGACCCAAGCCCTGCACTCAGGCGGCTCCAGCCTCACTGGCTTCCAGCATTCAACACAAGGAGGCCCCGTCTCTGCACCTACACTGCTCCCTGCTGGAGAGCTTGCCTAACAGGTCACATGGAGAAAAAACAAATAAAAAAGATGTCATGGAGTCCACTCCTCACTCCCTTCTGTGGGTCACCCTCTCAGTGACCATCCTATTTCAAAGGCCCCTGCCTCGGCCCTGGCCAGGTAGCTCAGTTTGGTAGAGCCAAGGCTGCGGGCACGGACAAGAACCAACCAATGAACGCATAAATGAGTGGAACAACAAATCGATGTTTCTCTCTTACTTTCCCTTCTCTCTCTCTCTCCAAATCAATTTTTAAAGTGCCCCTGCCTTCACTCCCACTCTGTCTCCTCTTCCTTGCTTTTCTTCACAGCACCCGTACCCATCGGGCACATCTGTGTTTTCTCATTATCTGTTTATTGCCCGTCAGCCCCCACGTAAGCTCCTCGAAGGCAGGCGTTTCTGTCTGTTTTGCTTGAGGTTGTGCCCTCAGCACTTCACCCACACCTGGCCTGGTAGGCACTGAACAGCTGTTTGCCACATGACTCAAGGGCTTATGGAAGTGACTGACAACATCACAGGCCAGGGCAGGTACCAGCAGGCAGGTGCAGCCAGCTCGCTTCCAATTGTGTTTCTTGCCTTTTCTACCAAATTTCCTCAGCTACCAAGTCTATAACCCTCCTTTTCTTAGTGTTCCCAAAATAGTTATTTTGTGAATGCCCCCAGAGAAATGTGGCACCTGCAATGGCCGGTTGTTGTGGGGCCTCCATCTTTCATCCTGATTCACTGCTTCCTTCCACAGCCGCCTGGCTCAGGAAGCCCCCACAGAGAGGCTGTCCACCTCCAGTGCCTGACCGCAGAAGCCTGAAGCAGGACTACCCACATCTTGCTGGAGACCTGAAACCCTAACTGAAAGGAGTCTGGGGAATGCAGCTAACAGCTTCCCAGCATCTGCAGTACGAGCTATTGCCCTAGAATAGCATTTTCAAGACTGTGGCTTAGTCCCCTTAGCGGCCTAGAAGTCAATTTATTGGATCAAGACCAGAACTTTTTAAGTGAAAGTAAGTTTATTAGTGAGGCAGTGAGACACAAAATGTCCTACTCCACAGACAGAGCAGCTCAGAAATTTTTCTAATGAAATGGAATAGATTAAAAATGTCAGAGTGTACCTTCTATTCCAAGGATAAGTACTGTTTCTTGAATATTTCTGTCCTGTCCTCAACCCAGAACTATTAAGTCAGACTTTCTGGCACATCAGACTTCTTAAAAAACTCCCCAGTTACCTTGAAAGTGTGGTCTGGAATAAAAGCCACAGGTGTCTGGTCTGTTCCTTTGTTCTTGGAGAATGGGTGGTTCTGTACCCTTTGTTCCAGGCCAGCATCTGGCCACCCTGAGAATCAGGTGGCTGTGGCGCTGATGGCCAAGCTTTCCCTGGAGTCCATTTGCATCAAAATGCGTCTTTCTCGTGGCCAGGATCTTCTTTCTCTCTTCCTGCTTCAAAGCCCACACTTCCTTGGGGGCACCTCTCAAAACCCCTGCTCACCACCCACTGACTCACGAAACCTTGCTCTGCCTGTGCCTGAGGTGGCCTACGTCCCCAGCTTCCTGACCTCAGCAGCCATGGGGAGGGCTTCCTGAATCTGATCTCTGGGGTTCACTACGTCAAGCACAGAGGCAAAGCGTCATGCAATTCAGGCCTAAAAACGAACATAGTTGTTTCCTCAAAGAGCCAGCACACCTCTGCACCCTGCTCATCGGGGGAAGAAAGCAACGGCCAGGCCCACACCTCCGTAAGACCTGCCTGTTTTCGGTCTGGCCGATGACAGGGAGGAGGAAGTCTCTCTTTCTGACAAACTGATGGTTAACACCAGGCCGGGGAAGTGCGCTTGCTGAACTGTTCCATCAGATGCCTCCCGGAGCAACATCTCAAGGCGCTGCTTGTAAATGAGGCAGGACAGCCACAAAACCGTCTGTTCCTCAGACTTCCCCACCCTGGCTTCCAACCGGGACATCAGACACCCCAAGGCCAGGCGCCCCGTGCTCCAGTCCCCAGACACACGAGAAGCAGCCAGGAGCCATAGGTGCTGTTTGGAGCCGATAAGAAGAGTGGCTACTCTTCCTCTCTTACTGTTGTCCCCTCCACTGGCCTAATCGCCGTGAGCAAACAGTGAAACTAACCCTCTTCAGGTCATGAAATGATGAGCAATTTTTGTGTCTTTATAGTTTTCGGCATTTTCCAACTTGCTTACAATTGAACATATATGGAAAACACTAGGGCTTCCGATTTGTGAAATAAATGAATTAGATCTCTTCCCCTGACCCTGTGTGAACGTATACGACAGTCACTCTTTCTTGAGGTTCTGCATGGGAGGACCTGCTACTAATGACTACTTTAGACTCTGGGAAGAGTAGCAGAGTTCTTAGCCCTGGAGCTACCTGAAGGAAATGCAGACCTCATTACGGCAGGCTAACATCAGAGGCAGAGACTTCCGGGCTGGCTTAATAGGACAGAAAGGTATCGTGTGCATCTACAGAAGGTAGACCCCGACACCAACTTCCTTTCGGCACAAATTTCAGTCCTGAAATCAGAGCTGCAGGAGCAGAGACCAGAGAAGGCAGGACCGTGACTTCTTCATTTGCTACTTGCCTGAAACTTAGCCTCTCACCTGGAGATGCTGAGAGGGAGCAGGCCAGCATCCCAGGACAAGGCACAGAGGGAATTCCTTCTTCCTCCCGCAGCCAGCTTAGCCTAGAAGCTTGGGGCACCGTTTTGCAGCAAGCGTTTGGGAAGCATAAATCTCTGAGTCACGGCTGGATGGAATCTCAGTTCACCCCCTTCTTTTACAGACGGCTAAGTGTCCTGAAATGGCTTATATGAGATCACCCTGCCAATTACCGACACAGGTGGACCTGTCACTACCTAGACTCTGCGCCCCCAGGCCAGTGTCTTCTACACATTTTATTCCTAATGAGAGGTGTGTGCTGCCACACCTCACAGGCTTCACCCAGCGTCCTGACTCACCACTTTTACTGCCTGTGGGTATCTGCCAGGGCCACTCTCAGAACTGTTCTGGCAAAGGATTAATAATACTTAGAGGCCAACCAATCTGTAAACATGGCCACATTCCTGCAGAATGAGGGAGTGGTCTCACATGTAGTCACCTGGGAGCCACGTATTGGGGGACCGGCTGAAGTTACAGAAGACCTGGACTC
Source organism: Desmodus rotundus (assembly GCF_022682495.2). Lineage (NCBI taxonomy): Eukaryota > Metazoa > Chordata > Mammalia > Chiroptera > Phyllostomidae > Desmodus > Desmodus rotundus. Next base: position 114,011,442 of record NC_071390.1, read on the forward strand.
TTTCATTACATGAGACCACAACTCCTACAGAACAGCAGGCAAGGTGAGGGCTGGGGGCACTCCTCCCTTCCCCTCCCCTCTCTGCCTTCCTCTGCCCCACTGCCTCTGCACCCTCCAACTGCCCTTTTGTGACCCTCTTTCCCCCCTAGTTCATTTTACTATAAATATAACAATTGGGAAGGACAGGGAGAGTGGCCTTCCTTACACCCCCAAGGTGCTGTTTCCCATACCTCCTGGGGATCGGCTGCAATATGGAGGGAAGAGAAAGGCCAGGTGCTGGGACAAAGATGAAGGCCCAGACCCTGCCCTTGGGAAGATCCCAGTGGCCTGTAAAGTTAGAGGAGAGACTCATAATTCACTGCAGAGGAGATAAGAATGTGATGGATGCTCAAACAATTCAAAGACCTACTGGTACTTTCAGCTCTTGCCTGCGTAAGACGGCCCCTTATCTGAACTAACCAATATGCAGACTGCACCTTATGCTCATAGCACCCGTTGATATTGTTAATGTTGTTCAGAACTTGATAGTTCCCCCAAAGCAGCAAAATGGTGACCAAAGTGAAAATCAGAAATGTGTCCACCTTGCTTACATTTAAGGCTTGGTATTGTCTTTATTTTAAATCTGCATGTGGGGAGAGGACCATAATCTTTCCGTGATTGTGGTTTCTGATGACCTTAATTTGGCTCTGCAACTACCCATTCCAGAGGAAACTGGAGTTTTTGAGAAATCAACCAAGCTCAAGTCTTTATGAAGCACTTGCTACCACCTGGCCCTACAGAAGTATGATATACAGACGCTCCCCCAAATATCTGACACCTGAACATCCAGGAAGCATTTTTGAGGACAAGTTTAAATCTCTGGTTATGGGACAGGACATACCTACAGAAGTCCCGTCTGCACAGAGGAGATGGAAAGGGGGCAGAAGAGAACTCGAGCAGGGAGGGCCATAGGGAATGAGAGACACAGGCACGTGTATACGTGCATGGGCGCATGCGTATGCACGCGTAAATGCAGCACGAAGGATGGTCGGCGTTTGGGAGGGTGCAGCTGGGTCCGAGAAAAGGAGAGGGTGTTAGAGGGAAGCAACAGGTTACAAAAGCACAGGGTGGTCGTAGGCTGGCCACTATTGGATGATGAGGAACACCCTTGACCACGCAGAGAATGCACTTTAAGGAGCAATAGGAAATGTTAGAAGGGCACAGCTCAATGATAAAAGGCCTGCAAAGACACTGTCAACTGAGAGTTCACAAGATAAACCGCAGAGGGGAAGCCTGGACATGGAAGGCCCCAATAAGACACTGAGCCCAAGTCGATGTCCCGTGGGGAGACATCTTTGGGGAGCATGCTGTAGTTGTGTCAGGGGCAGAGCTCTGAAAAGGCCTGGGAGACCTGTTCTCATCCAGAAAGCTGGTGGGTCCCAGGGGAGGAGAGAGCACCCCAGAACATAGCCTGCCCAGAGCAGAGGGTGGAGCCCTGCACAGCATAAGCATTCAGGAAAAGGAAGGAAAGAACCGAGGGCCAGCCCAGGTCCTCCCAGACAATGTCTTTGCAGGATCTGCTCTTTGCACTCCCAGTGCAGAGAGAAAAGAAAGAGAGAACCTGGTTTAGGGTCCAAAAATGCTGATCTATCTGTCATTGAGTTCCTCCTGCAAGAAGCTGATCTGCAGGAATTCCAAAGGTTTCGCTTCCTCCGTGATGGCATAACTTGTTTTTCCCTCCATTCTCTGGGCATCCCTGGATCCTTGTGACTAGCATCAGCTCACGGTGCAGCTGTGGTCTGACACCTGGCAGTCCTATCACCTCCACAACACCCAACAGGAGCTATGCACTCAGCACCGACCACGGTGTCCCGAGTCACCTCAAGAGAGGCAGAGGCCAGCTGTTTTCATGAGCGAGACCATCTCAGTCTGGCTGCATTCATCTCTCAAAGATTCAGATGAGTCCAGCATCTGTCTGTCTCTCTACTTGATTCTAGAAGTGAAAGAAGTTGCTGGTTCTTAATGAGACATCATATTATATGGTTTCTGCTGAACATACAGCATATCATATATCATATCATACCATATCCTATCATACATCATATCCTAGCATGTGGTCTGTGCTGGAATGGCAGAACACAGACGTCAAAGTCCCAGCTCTGTTTAGCATCAAGTTTGATGAGCGAACTTAGACAAGTTACGCAACTTTTCTAAACCCTGCTCCCTTTACCTTTACAATGGAAGTAATGACACCAGGCACCCCAGAGGATAGTTGCGAGGATAAATGAGCCCATGTGTGGTACTTAGCATGACACCAAGGACTTGGAAGGTGCTCAGTGTTAGTTTGGTATCTATTGTTATTTATTATTAGAACCTCAACCTGCTAGTCCTCTGTCCCTTCTGAAGGTGGGGATTTGCAAGATTACTGGGGGCACACCTGTCTGAAGACATGCTTACAGGTTTCCCGACCTGAATGAGACATTAAGAATTTACTCAAGACCCCAATCTCTGGGCAGAGCCACACCTAAATCACCTGAAAAAAATCACCACTTATCCTATTTTCAAAGAACCGCATCAGCCTCCCTTTATAGCGAGGTTCTAGATTTAATCACCCAGTTCATGACCTTCCTCCCAGAGTCTCATTTTTTTCCTGCTCCTCCTGTTCTCACAAATTCCCTTCGTGTTTCACGCAGGAACATTTCCTTCTCCTTACTCAAATTAATCTGAAAACTTACTTCTTCCAGCACCCTACCCGAGGACCCAACTTTGTTCCCCAACTACAGCCACCCACACCCTGGAACCGGCGGAGAAGAGACATGACCGTGAGCGCAGTGCTTACATTTCATTCCCACCTGCCAGCTGCTGCCCTGGCCAATCTCAGCCATTCCATTCACGCTACACAGTTTCTGCCTGACATTATCATAGCACTGTGGGCCATGCTGAAGAGGCAGGAAGGTCTAACTGTGGGGAAGGAATTGCCAAGTCTGTCTTATTAACCCAGCGCCTCACGTGTGCCTGGTGCATACATAGCAAGCCACTCAATGTAGAGAATGAACAAAGGAATGAATGCATAAGCTGCTTCCAAAGGCTTACTTGTCAAGACACAGAAGCACAGAATGGGAAGGGAGCTGGCGGTTAATTAACCTTCTAGAAGGTTAGCTAGAAGAAAGTTCTTCATCTGGCTTCTCTTCGTCTTGGGGAGGAACAGCAAAGTCTTTTCATTTCCTATTTTTCAAATTACTTTTTTAAATAGTTAATACATTCATAGAGTTCAAAATTTTTTTTAAAAATCCAGAATTTTCAACCCTTGTTAGTCATTTAACCACCTGGATGGAGCTCAGCTTGTTCGTTGGCAAAACAGGCGCTGGAATAGGGCCTCCTGTGTGGGAAACGGTGGACAGAAAAGCGAGCAGTGAGCAAAGTGAGATCTGCCTGGAGGCGGAGGGAGGAGCCTGAAATCTCCACCATCTGACAGTTGCAGGATTGCAGTGCGGGGCTCAGCCTGGAAGGCACACCTTCCACCTCCGTAGCTCCACGTGATGTCTCATCCCGATGTAGGACAAACCCTGTTCCCCTGTAATTTCCACTTGTGTTTGCTTCTAAATAGGAGATCACAACTCAGTAAAGTGGGAAGTTCTGTCTTAGACGCGAAGTCCTCCACGGCCCCCACCCTAGCTTACACCAAAGCTCCCAGGAAACGCAAGCAGTGTTTCTCACACCCCGGGAGCTTCAGAAATCAGCATCCACAGAATGAAGAGACAGTATTCTCCTCTTCAGAAAGCAATGTTCTCTTCAGATTAAAAAAAAATACAAAAGGTTTAACATGGTTGCCAATGTGTACATGTCTTGTCCTGAGTGATGTAATAATACACTAAAACATGCTGTCATAAAGTGACATCTTCACATATCAAAATCCTTTAGCTGCTCAGTTGTTTGGTCCGTGCTGCATAAGGGTTTCCCGAGGGCTGTGACAAGTAAGCAACCATTTTTGCCTTTTAGGAGTTTACCACCAGAGACCCCAAGGACACAGTGGTCAGGGGAAGTGACCAACTCGGCGGAGAAATGGTCACCCATATTGCAATTAAATGAGGTCGGGGGAGGACTCTGAGAGCACCTCCTGAGAGAAGGTGGCCGTGTTATATATGGAATAATGGAGGCATTGAGGACAGTAACCAGGGGACTAAACGTCAGAGCTAGCTGGCTGAGGACCTAAGAGAACTCACCGTCCCTTTTCTTAGCTGTTTCCTTCCTTCTTACCACCCCCGACAGGACAGGGAGTGCCAACAATCCCCCTTCTTAGTCTGGAGCTCGTACTGGCACCTTAGCAACCTCTGTTTAAGGGGAAAAGGCCAATATGGCATCACAGCAACTGCAGCATTAACTGGACAATCTGAATTATGAGAGATGTCACGACAGGTCACGAAAGATGGAGTGGAGAAGGCAGGAAGCTCACAGCGTGCTCCCGGGTACCAGGTCTCAGGTACCCCAGAGTCAAGGCTTCCTCTCAGTTCTTTTCACTCTCAATTGTACCCAGGTGGGGGTGGGGAAGCCTTAGGTCTTGCGTGACAATAAGTCGCCAGAGTCCAAGTCTCTCTCGACACAAATAGAAAAGGCAGAGGAGTCAGATAGTTCTGACTGGAAAGTAAATTTGAGTCTCCCTCCCTATCCTAGGCTCCACCTGAGGGGGCCCCAGGGTCCCAGCCCAGCTCTACAGTGTCTTGGGAGCAGCAGGGCCTCCGTCGCCCTGCCCATAAAGTGGGGCCAAACACATCGGCGACCCCCTTCAGGCAGGCACCACAGGAGCATCTGAGACTTCCTGGCAGACCTCGCACACACGCCCACCATCCCACGCAGAAGAGAAAGTGAAATGCCTAAATTCGAGGAGGCATCACCGCCTAGGGAGGGGACGCAGGCGGGCCAGCTTGGGCTCCGCGCGGGGTGCCCAGCGCACGCTGGAAGATCTTGTCAGAGGGCACCTTTCTAGTCCAGGCCGATCTAACCTCGCTAAGAGATGGCTCTTACGGGCACCGTCTCACCAGTTCCCACACAGCCTTCCCTATTCAAGCGCCCATTTTGCCAGTGAAGAAACCGAGACTCCGCGTGATTAAATGACTTCCCACGGATAGAAGGCGGGAAAGGATAGAGACGGAACTCACACTGTAATTTACCATCTGCACAAACCTTGTCCCCAGCAACTTCCACCTCCGCCCCCCGACCGCCGCGTAAATTCACACTGCACTGAGCGCGCGCAGCCGCGATCCAGCGCTGCAAAGATCCCGCCGCTGCAAAACTCCCGGATCGTCCTTCCGGAGAACCCCATTCCACCTGCATCTCGAAACTTGAACGGGGAGCGATTGTGGGGATGGGGGGTGGGGGGTGGTCGCTCAGAGTGGTGACACTCTCGCCCAGCACTCTGCGCACAGGCTGCGGCACACGGCCCGCGAGTGGCAGGAGAGGCGGCGCTGGCCAGGGGCGGCGGGGCGGTGCGGGAGCCTGGAACGCCGGGCCGGGGCAGAGAAGTCAGGGGCTCCGAGCGGCAGCGCTGGCCCGGAGGAGACAACGCGGCGCCGGGTCTCGGCGCTGCCCGCAGCTCGCGGCGCGGGCTCCTCACCTGGCCCGCGCAGGTCACGGGGCACCGAGCTGGTCGCGGGTGGGGACCCCGCCTACCTTTGCTGAAGGGCATCACGGAGGAGCGCTCCCCGCAGGGCTGGCCCAGGACCCTAAGGCCAGGTGACGTCCAAGTGCCAGCCCCTGGATTTAGGGGTGCCGCTAGGCGCAGGGCGCAGGGCGAGGGAGGGGGAAAGGGACATATTTGGGCAAAGCCAGAGCGCGTCACCCACGGAGGAGGAACCCGGTGAGGCGGGAAGCGCGGGGGCGGGGCGGGCCCGGCCCTCGCGGAAACCGCTTAACCCCTGCGTTCCCCACCAGGCAGCGCCAGCAGCAGCCCGCCCCGGAGTTGCTGCGAGCTGCAGCTCCTGATGCCGCTGAACAGAAAGCAAGTACATCCTGTTCAGGAGGAAAATCAACGCGCTGGTCAACTCTTTTGGGCTTTTCAGGGACATCACCCCTGGAAAAATTTGGGCAACTTTATTCCATTTTTATCTTTAGGTCCTCAGGAGCACAGGACAGGCACAGGGGACTGCCCAAATGGTGGATGGCTTCAACTGAAATTACATCAGGGCGGGAGGGAGTCACCCCCGAAAGTGTTCAGAATCCTTCCTACTCCCTCTTCTCTTGCCGGGCTTGCTTTTTCTCCCCAAGCACTCATCACCTCTGACAAAATTTTTATTTTTCTCTTTTGTTCACTGCTGTTTCTCAAGAACTTTGAGCATTACCTCACACACAGGTCGACAGATATGTTAATAATAATAATAATAATAATAATAATAATAATAAATATAGGGCTTAAGGAACTTTAACCTAGAAAAATAGGGGATGGAGATCATCCTTCACATTCCTACTTATTTTGCCGCTGTAAAGGCTAGTACCAGAGAAAATGCTTTATTATTTGGTGGGCTCAAATGTCTCAAATTCAGTTCACCTTTCCAGTCAGGTGATGTTAATTCCTGTGAAAAATGCTGCTCTATAATACAATTTAAAGAAACGATGTTAGAAGCAACTTTCTGCTCTATGTTTAAAGCACCCATGGCCGCCTTTCAGTGTAGTGAAAAACCATCCAGGTGAGTTGAAAAGTCAGAGCTAGTGCGCTTTAAAAAAAAAATCATTTCCTAATCAGAATCAGTTTCTTAGCCTGCTAACTTTTATGGGTAATAGTTCAAACTCCTTCTTTACTTTTGAAGGGAGAAGATGCCTGGGGAGAAGGAAGTAATTGTTACAACTTCTTGTTAGACAGTATATTGTCCTTGGCTTGGGAAATCAGCCCTAGTAGAGCCTGCTGGAAAGATGCTGTTGCCTGGGCCTGGCTGGAGATCAAGATGGTGAGCAATCAGGCTTCAGCTCCTGTGCCAGGGCCCTTGAGAGTGTGGGTGTCAGTCTGCGTGGCAGAGGCAGGAAGTAAAGAATGTTGGAGGAGCCCCAGATTCCACTGCAGTAGGAGATGGTCCCCTCCCTCTGCCCTTTTCCCTGCCATAGTCGCAGCGCCCGGTGGACGTGCACTTTGCTCCTCGGATTTAGTTGCCATGGAAGGCAGATTTTATCTAAGGCTAGAGAAAGTGCTCAGGCTGGACATCTCAGACTTGTGCAGCTGCAAGTGGTAGTGAAGCTGGAGGACGTGCCCTTTGAGGTGGGCCTTTCTTTCTTCTAGTTGACACCCTTACTGCTCTGTGGACTCTCACCTAGCGGATTGTGATATAGCAGGTGATCTTTGCCGCTGACCAGCGGCACTTAGCTCCTAAAACCCTTACACTCTCTAAAGTGAGGAGAGCTTTTTGTATGCTAATGAGATGACTGGTGGCTGCGGGAGGGGGCTGGGCCCAAGATAACTTCAGGACTGGGGTGGTGGCCAGAAAGACCAAGCGCGATTAAAGGGTTGGAACTTTCAGCCCTGTGAGGAGGGCAGAGGGGCTGAAGATAGTCAATGATTTAATCGATCGTGCCTGTGTAATGAGACCCCTAAATGACAGTGTAGAAAGCACCGGGGTGTTGCTTTCAGAGAGGATATGGAAGTTCTGTGCACCTCTACCCCCTTATCTTGCCTTGTGTACCTCCTCCATTCAGCTATTTCTGAGTTGTATCCTCTATAATAAACTGATCATCGCAAGTAAAGCGCTTTTCTAAGTTCTTTGAAACCTTTTTCTAGCAAATTACTGAACCTGACAGGGAGGGAGTTGTGAGAACACCTGACTTTGTAGCCAAGTTGGATAGAAGACTGGGTACTCTGGGCACCCAATACTGGCAAGTAGCACCTCAATGGGGGGCAGCCTCTTGGGACTGAGCCCTTGACCTGTAGGATCCAAGGTTAACTCTGTTAGTTAGTGTCAGTATTGAATTGAGTTGTTGGATACCCAAGTGGTGTCAGAGAATTAGAGAACTAACTGGTTGTTGGTGTGCAAAACCCCATACATTTGGTATTAGAAGTCTTGTAAGTAAAAATATTTCAGGCTCATGTAACCCGAATGCTCCATTTTGAGTCTAATCCTGGGTAGGAAAAGGAACAAGGGACGCATGACAGTCCTTATTCCATCCCATGTTTACTGATAAACCCTCTCAGATTGTTGTTGTTTAATAACCTGGAGAACATCTGTTCCCTCACCACCAGTCAAATTAGCTGCAAGGATTGATGTCAATGTTTAATAACTCCAAGTATTTCTGCTTGTTCCTTGCAGGAGGGAGGAGACAGTAGAAGCAAGTTCACACAAGAGACCAGAGAGCGGCAGGGAGGGTTAGATTCGAGGAAGTGGCAGCCAGTACCTGTTGGGGGAAGGGGCTGGAGTGGTGGGACATGGCCCCCTGGTTTTTGACATGGAGAGAAGATATGAAACAATTTTAAATTGAGAATATACTCCCAGGCTCTGTCAACAATATAGTATGCCATAGAACCAAGTAATTTCATCATTATTCACCAAACTTTCAATTGTGTCTGCTAACATTGGGGTTCTCACTCTAATGAACTTTTTACTTTGTTTTTTAATTGGATTTATTGGGGTGACAATGGTTCGCAAAACCGTACAGGTTTTAAGTATACACCTCGACAAAACATCATCTGCGCACTGCATCGTGGGCCCATCACCCCACGCAGTCTCTCCACCCCCATTTCACCCCCTTTGCCCCCCTCCACCTCCCCCCACTCCCCTCTCCCTCTGGCTTTCACACTGTTGTCTGTGTCTATATGTTCTATATATATGTATATATTTTGTTATATATATTTAAATATGTATACAAAATATATATATTTTAATCCCTTCACCTTCTTTTCATCCAGCCCCCAGCCCCCCTCCCCTCTGACAGCTGTCAGTCTGTTCCATGTATCCATGCTTCTGTTTCTGTTTTCTTCATCAGTTTATTTTGTTCATTTAATGGACTCTTGATTTAACACCCCTTCTGTCCTAAGGAGCTCTTAGCACACCCAAGTGTTGTTTTTTAAATCTAGCCTAATTAACAGAATCATGCTGAGGGCTGCCTAGCCAGGCCAACCAAAGTCTTCCTCCCACTATCTCTGGGCCCCAGTGCATCATCATTTTAGAATGGTCACCATCCATGGCATAATCTGATCATCTGAGGTCCTGAGAATGGAGGTGTTCAAACTTGGGGGCAGGAGAGCAGGCTGGAAGGCTGATTAAGCAGATGGCTGGGCCTCAGCCCCATTTTTCTGATTCAGTGAGTCAGGCGCGGGGGCCCAAGAATTTGCATTTCTCACAAGGACGTTGCTAGTTCTCCTAGTTCCAGAGGGCTCTTTGAGAACCAATGAGAACAGAGGAACTCAGCTGTGAGGTGAGGGCAATGGAGGAAGCAGATCAGAATCCGGAGCTCCTTTGATCCAGGGCAGGAGCCACCCTTCCTCCTGTAGCTGGTGCCTGGCTGAGTGCCCACCCGCCCTAGATCTTGGGGCAGGAAGTGCCCAGGGCTACAGTCTCTGGTTTTCTTACTGCAGGAAGAAAAGGGCCTTCTTCCCAGATTGCTTTTCCAGCTCCTAGGTGGAAGGCTTTCATGATCTCTCTGAAGGATGGGTAACACTCAAGTAGGAAGAGATCTGATGCTCTTTACCCTCAGCAAATGGTCCTTAGCACAGCCTTTCCTTAGCCAGGTATTTGGGTGTTTTTTGTATTTTCCAGCCTTCTCAAAGAAGGGGGCTGAGAACATTTTGCTGGGAGCCAGGGAGCAGAGGTCGGAAAGAGTGCATGCGAAGAAGGAAGAAGGAGGGCTCCCTGGGGCAGGGCCCATTAGGGCCCATCAAGGACTTGACATGTTCAACCCCACCTCTGCTAGACTCCTTCAGGTGGAGAGTCCAGCAGCTGTCTCCACTGCGCTGGTCCCCACTGCCTCCCTACTCCATGCCCCTCAGCATGGCATGGTCCAGTAGTTTGAAGGTCCTGCTGCCTTAAACTGCTCAGCTCCTGAGGGTTTGCCCGAAGGCAGACCCAGAGTCAGCCTTAGGGGAGGGTGCATGCACAGAGTAGGGGAGGGCAGAGCTAGACGAGAATCCCTGCCTTGTCATTTACTGTGCTGTGTGACATACCCTCTGGAGCCTCAATATGTTGGCTATAAAATGGGGATAATGCCTTCTTCCTGGATTGCTATAAGGATCTGATGAAATCATGTTTACCTGCAGCACCGGTGCTCAGAAAAAGGTAGCTGCCATTGTTAGTAGTATTAATATTATTAGAGCGGGAAGCAGGGAGAAGCTACCTTCAGGGACCCCAGGTAATGAACAGGAAGGGTCCCAGAAGAGGAGAGAAGTGATGGGAGCGGCTGGGAGGGTGCTGGGTGTGAGCATGTGGGCAGCACCAAGTGAATATTGGGGCTGAGGTTCAGCAGGGTCAAGTGAAGTAAGAGAAATCCAGCTCCTTGACTGTCTCCTACCAAAACGTGAGTACGTGTGTGTGTGCTCAGTGTGTGACTAAAGGATTAATGGCCCATAGTGTCCAAAGGAAAACACAACTACAAACATTCAGAGTAGTAATATGGACATGGTAACTCATAGATCTTTCTAAATATCTAAAGGTTTCAATATCTAATATCACTCTAAATATCCTTCTTTGATTAGAGGACACAGGAGACCTTGCAGGCTTGGAGATGATCCCAGAACATCCTGTGGTGCCAGAAAATAGTCATTTTGCTGAGGTGCCAACAAATGAAGGGGGCATGACTAAAAGACACAGGCCAAACTGGGAGGGCTCCCCTGACACCATCACGGAAGCGATGGGTCGTGACCCACAAGGCAAAGTAAGAACTTATGATCCCATGCTGCCATCAATACGTAAGTGAATAATTAGTAAAGGAAAGGCAGCTCTTCTTCACAAATTCTGGAGTTTATACAATTATTAGAATTCTAGTTAAGAAATGTAGAAGAAAAGTCACCCTTTGGCAAATGCCACAGTAATAATTGTTTTACAGGAGAATCATCGGTGTGGGATAAAATTAGTAAGTAAAATATGATAAGAAACAGGATATTAACAGCCTCAAAGTATCTCCCACGAGGTAATGACTAATTACAAAGGGGAAATGGTAACTTCACAGTGAAGAATCCCGGCAGCCACCTTAACCAAGTGATCAGGTAATGTCACCAGTGGAGGACCAAGTCAGCATCGTGTGCCTCTTGATAGAAGGCAGAGATGGACACGTCATATCTGTAACATTCTTGTCAAAAAAATGCACAGTCTGAATTTAGTCCTGTAAAAACACGAGACACCTAAAAAAGGGACATTCTACAAAATAACCTAGCAAGTACTTCTTCAAAAATGTCAAAAACATGAAAGACAATGACGGAGATAGTGTTCCCAGTTAAAGGAGCCTAAAGAGACATAGTGCCGAACGGAGCCTATGATTCCGGGTTCCATCCTGAACCACCAAAGGGAGATTAGCAGGACAGCTGGTGAAATTTGAATAGTATTGTACCATATTAATTTCCAAATGTTTATAATTGTGTTGTGATTATGTAACCTGGCTCAGCTAAGGGAAGATTCTTAGAGAGGGCCTCCTTTCCCTCCTAACAGCCCTCCTGTGTAATTCTATATGCAGCCTTGACTGTACTGGAAGGTAATTATTCTCTTTCTTCCTGCTGAAGTTTCAGAAATCAGGACTGTACTGTATTTTGTCATGTATAATGCACACTCTTTTGCTCAAATTTTTTAGGAAAAAATAAGTGCACATTATACATGGGCAATACTAAAATGTGGGCATGTGTTACACAGTAGTATCTAGGAGATGATTCTTCTTCTTCTTTTTTTTTTTTTTTAACATTTTATTTATTTAGCCATGGCTGGTGTGGCTCAGTGGATGGAATGCCAGCCTGTGAACCAAAGGGTCACCAGTTTGATTCCCAGTCAGGGCACATGCCTGGGTTGCGGGCCAGGTCCCCAGGTGGGGGTGCTCCAGAAGCAACCACACATGGATGTTTCTCTCCTCTTTCTCTTTCCCTTCCCTTCTCTCTAAAACTAACTAAATAAAATCTTTTTAAAAAGATTTTATTTAATTAGTTTTAGAGGGAGGAGAAGGGAGGGAGAGAAACACCTACAGGTTGCCTCTCACACACCCCCAACCAGGGACCCAGCCCACAACCCAGGTATGTGCCCTGACTGGGAATTGAATCAGCAACCTTTCAGTTTGCAGGTGCTTTATCCATGGAGCCACACCAGCCAGGGCTCTAGGTGGCAATTCTTTTCAAGTCCTTGATTAATGTTCTTGTGGAAGGAGAGTACCATGTTCAACCATCCTTGCAACTTTGCACACACCCAGCAACTAGAGCCGGGGCACTTGGGAATGTGTGCCCTGAGCCAGACCAGCTCCCTGCCAGTTGGCGACAGTTATCCCTTTCTTCAGAAGGAAAGGGGAGCTGAAGTGAGGTTACAAAGTCAGCAGTAGGCCTTTGCAAGCTGTTCACAGGGTTCGTGAATCTCCCAGAGCCCAAGAATGGAGCTGGATTGTGGACAGAGTCATTGGAAACTTCAGAGCCTTGAATGACTCCAAATGTAAACAGCCTACTCTTAACGAAGCCCATTCCCATCAATATATAGCCAGGCCATTTTTTTTAATCCTCACACAAGGACATTTTTTCATTGCATTTAGATAGAGAGGGAGAGAGAAAAACATTATGTGAGAAAGGAGCATTGATTGGTTGTCTCTTCTATTCGCCTGCACAGAAGATCATATGTACCTGGACCGGAGACAACTAGGGATGTGCCCTGACTGGGAGTCAAACTTAAAACCTTTCAGCTATGGGATGACACTGCAACCAACTGAGCCACTTTGGCCAGGTCCTGGCCATTTTTTTTAATGTTACAAAGAGTTTTCATATTTTTTTTCATAGCGCCCTGACCATTTTTTTACGCAAGCAGAGGCAAGCACTCACCCCACTTCACTGATGACAAAGCTAGCCTCAGCTAGAGGAAGTGGTTTGCCCTGGCGGCTCCGCCAAACGAAGGCAGAGCAGAGACCTAAATCCAGGCCTCTTGACCAATGCCACTGTTCTCACTGTGCAGCACTGCCCTTCTCCAGGGAGCTGTGTTCTCTCCTCCTGTCATTGTCCTGTGGGCAGACGTCACAGTCCTCTGAGGGTTAGCTCATCGGGGACGGAGGGCCATTCAATCCCAGTGTGTGTAGTCTTACTGACCTACTTACAGCTAAGGAGCCAGGCTGCCTCTTTCCCAGAAATCAGACTCAATTTCTCAGGCCAAGTGGTAGATTTCCACCCCCATTATGGTCCCAGAATTGATGCTGAAGAGGAAAAGAAAGAGTCATAGAAATTTAAAATTAGTCATATAATCACTTCTGGAGCTAAATGATATTCTTCATGGTGTGGTTTCACTTCACCTGTAAGAGGGGCACTTTAGAGGCCAAGGAAACAGTAGACAAGCCAGGCTGGTGGGGACGAGGTGGGGACATGTGACCAAGTCCAGCGCTGGCTCTTGTTCTGCATGCTGGTGCTTCCACTCTGGCCACTGATTCCCTCCTTTACCTCTGTTTCCCCATCTGTAAAATGCAAAGAATATTAGTTGTTGGCAGAATTAAGGAGCAAATGACTGCTTAAAAAAAGAAATACTGAATTTCTAACATTAGACTTATACAAGGGGGAACCCCCAAACCAGACTTATCTTCTGGAGGGCGAATCTTTTGTAGTACAGGCTTCCCCTACTAGGTGAATGTTCTAGGAACCCATCTGTATCACTGTACCAGTTGGCATTGTTGTGAGAGGCTGCGTTAGGCTTCAGTGAATTTTTTTTTTAAAGACTCTTTCAATGCGTTTGCCTGTTTCATGATGGGTGATTTACGAGCACACCTGCCCCACTGTGCTGAGTGATCAGCAGGTTTTGACCAAAAAACGTCACGATCCCCGTGCCCCACCCTGCCTATTCACCCAGTCTCACTCTGAGCAGCTTTGTTTTCCCTGATGAAAAAAAGTCCTAAAAGGGAAATGTTTTGCTGATGTGGAAGAGGTGAAAAAAAAACAGCAGAAGCTCTAAAAGGCATCAAAATCGACGAGTTCAAAACCTGTTCTGAGCAGTGGAAAAAACATCTCAATAGCTGTATTGCATCAAATAGAGAGTTCTTTGAAGGTGACTGCAGTTTAAATATGTGAGAATAATACACAATTTTGGATAAATAAATTCTGAGTTCATTTCTGTTTTGGCCCCAGCTTGTGTTTTTACCATAATTGAGGGTGGCCTTTATATGTACAAAAGACTTCTTGGAATAATTTTTATTGTCAGTTAATATTCACTTTATTCAAATTCAAAACTTTAGGTTTTCAAAATTTTAGCTTTTAGATTTAACTTAAAACTGCTTTAGTCTATTTGTAACTTTATTTTATAAAAATAGTAAAACTGAACTGTTAAGAGAAACCTTGACAACTGGTCCCATTCAGAAATTTAGTTATTTATACTGTCTTAACAATTTTAAAACACATTTATAAAGTTCATACTTTATGTTTTAGAATACTTCAATTTGCTCACAAGCCTTCCCACGTTCTTAACCAACTGCATAGGGTGAATCTTAAGTTTCCCTGTATACCGCTTCCAATCTTAATAGAACTGTGTTGCACCTTTAGCTTAAATCACAAGTCTACATCAAATACATTTTTTAAAACTGGAATCACAAGGTCAATCCATTGGATACTCAAATGTGTCACATTCTCTTAAAATTGCAAGTTCTTAAAATACCAAATAGATATAGGTCACCTAAACTTAACCTCAAAATGTCAAAAGTCTGAGTTGAATTTGCTTCACATTCCTCTGTTTATATAAACTTTTCCAGGCTTAAAAAATTCATAAAGAAACAATTATATCATCACCAGCAACCTGGGAGGCCTGTCCCACGGCACTGAGGTTACTTACAGACCAGAAAGACCCAGATTCGGATGGAAAAAAACACACAACACAACAATGGTTTCTAGGCCTCCTAAACTGTGGGTTATATTTTTTTGGTAACAAAATGTTTAAAATCAAAAAGAAAGCTAAAATATAAATCTGCCACTGGGGAGTTTCAAGATGGGATTTGATACAAGCTTTTAAGCTATCACAAAGCCTGTGTTGCTTATTTAGAGTTGGCTTCAAGAATTAGCCAGGGAATTAATTTCTAAATGGCATCATGTTCTGGAGGCATCAGTGGTTGTCAGCCTGGCCACTGTGCCATTTCCCTCAGGCCCAGGGCTGCACGGGTGGAAGGACAGCTAATGACTGGAGAGAAGGACAGCCTGTGGGCGATGAAAGAAAAAGCGACAGTCAAAATCAGTCCCATTGGGTAAGGGTACTTCACCAGTGCTTCAGAGGTACTCAAAACTCCGGGTTTAAAGGGCAGATATCAAGCTGAAAAGAACTTAGGCAAAAGGGCAATTTTCTGGAAGAAGACAGATCATGCAGGATAAAAGGCAGGACACCAAAACGACAGAATAAGACAACAGTCTGCTGTAGGAACAACAGGCCCCACCGTCTGGAAGGTCCGAAGGAACGAGGCAGCTCCCACTGGAACGGTGATTTCCAAGCTGGGGGAGAGTGGGTCCCAAAAGAAGGGGGGATGGGCTGGACACAAGGGTCAAACCTGGTTCAGAAGGGCAACTTGTTCCTTAAGCTGGCTTCATTAAGGCAGAACTAGTGCATTTTAGCAGAAGCGGCAGGAATCAGGGGACCTGCATCTAGTGCTGACTCCCGGCACCAACAAACTTGCTGGCCTTGGGCAAGCCCCTTCCCTCCTCTGGGCCTCAGTAACCTCAACTCCAACGTGACTGAGAGTCCTTGAGGCGGACGTCCCAGTCTGGCCTTACAGTTCTACAAATAAAGGACAGAAAGGCAGATTGGAAAGCAAAGGAGAGGGAATAAGGGTAATGAGCAGACTGACAAGAGATATTTCTTACACAGCAAACACCCTAAAGAAAATAGAGCTTTAAACAGAAAAACACTGCCTCCAGGGAAATTGCTTAGCCAGCCGGGAAATAAGGAAGAGGGAGAGAGGCTGGTAGCCCAGGTTGTACTGGAGTGCCCAGTCACCCCACGTCACAGAGACAGAGCCAGGCCATTCTTGCAGGCAGACCCACTAAAGTGCCTCAGGCCAGGCCCCCCACCCTTTATTTTATTTCTCCCTGAATCCAACCTCTGGCACCTTGACAGTGTTCAAAAGCAGAGTGACTATACATTATCCTGTTTATGGATGTTTCCCCTCAAGACATGAGCTCTGAACCTGTCTGATTCATAGCAGGTTAATGAACATTTATTGGATCATGAAGGATGGATGTTTGGAAGATCATGCTCCTCAAAGCTTAGAGCTATGACATTCATCTCTGTATCTTCAGCTCCAAGAGCCTGGTTCACTGCAGATGCCTAATACTTGTTAAAAGAATGAGTCATTCGATCACAAAGCTACCTTGGCTGCTGAATACGGATTCATCTTTCTGTGTGGCTTGGACTCCAAGTATGTTTGGTCCCTCTTTGTGTGGTTTTGCCAATGCACAGAAACTATTCAGTAAACATTTGTTAAATTGCAATGAAATAAACAATGCCTCCTAAGAGCTGCATTACATTTAAAAATTGCTCCTGGGAGCCCCTCCTTTTCAGATACCAAAACCTGTGTCTGTTAGGGATGCTTCTGTCCATGAGTAACAGAAACCCGAATGAATCTGCTTGCACAAGCAACGGCTTCTCTCTGGAGTGAGAGGTCCAGAGGTAAGCAGCCCAGGGCTGGTGCAGTGCACTGCAGGGCTCTGTTCCACCAACTGCAGCGAGCGGCCTTCTCAACCACGATCTGACCTCCGCTGCCTCTCCAGGCCTCCTGTCCACATCGTTCAAGGTTAAACTGGGACAGAGGAGTAGCACTAGGTCATCTTTCCCTCTTACCAGGAAAGTAAAATCTTTCTCTGAAAGACGTCAGATATTTCTACTTCCACCTCAAAGTAAGAATTATAACTTTGGTGTTAGAAAGCAAAAAAAAAATGCATTTCCTAGACTAGGGGCAGGTGGGAGAAGAAGGGGTAAGCGATGTCATGTGCCCCCCTGCTCCTGTACAGACAGGAGAGGGGTTAGAGATCTTTCAGTCCTATTCTGTTATTTCTGGTGTATTTAAGGTTCTTCATATCCCAGTCCTTCAAAGTAAATGTTTTAGATAGGCACCAGTTTTGGAGTAAGGATTTTTAAAACATTTTACTAAAATGAACTGTTTCAGATTCCCAAGGTGAATTTGAAGTTCACAATTGACATGCTGTCTGGTAGGTAAGTCTGATGTCACGGCTCTACTATGTGACTGAGGATGCTTAGTGGCCCATCTCTGTCTGGCTGGACTGAGAACTGAAAACCGATGAGGGCTTAGAGCCAAAAGTTCGGTCCGCCTCTGGCTGGACAGGATGAGTCTGCTTGCCTTTCACGGAGACTTGTGTGAGCTGGCCGAACACGTGAAGTTTTGGTATGGATGAGAGTGGCTTCAGTTACAGGTTCATGTTTTGGAATTTTTTGTTTTAATATGTATCTAAGAGCCAGAAAAGGAGAAACAAACAGACTTTCCTCTAAGCTCTGAATACGTTTATCAGGCCAATTATACCTTTCATTGTTTACTAGTATTACCATTTCAGACGTCTTAGAACCATATCTGGCCTATATTTTCAACATGACATATATTATTACTCAATCATAGTGCCTAGCAGAATGGTAAGCATTTAACAAACACTTCTTTAGTGGCTAACTGGTATAAAGATACATATATTGATAATGTCCCTGAATAATTTTAAGCCTGACTCAGTCAACAAATTACATGATTTGGCTTAAATTATTACTCTGTAGGAAATCAGAGAGATGGTATATTTTAACACTGGACAAAGCAACCTATATGACTACTCCACCATCCCAATATTTCCAAACTGCCTTTTTTTGAAAAAGTTTAACATCTTAATCCCTGGAAAGATGAAACATGTCAACACAAATAAGTTCACTAAGGGCCATCAAATAGCACAGTGGGTCTGATGGCACTGCCCAAGTGGAAATGCTATTTTAGTCTTTTTTTTTTAATCTTTTGCACAGGTTCAATTTTTTTGTTTTTAAATTATATTAAAAATTATATTAAATTATATTAATTTATATTATTAGTTATGCCATTACAGTTGTCCTGATTTTCCCTCCCTTAACCCCCTCCACCCAGTAACCCATTCTCCCTCAGGCAATCCCCGCACCATTGTTCATGTCCATGGGTTATGCATATAAGTTCTTTGGCTACTCCGTTTCCTATGCTGTGCTTTATATCCCCCTGGATATTCTGTAACTACCTACTTGTACTTCTTAATCCCTCACTTCTTCATCCATTTCCCCACACCCCTTCCCATCTGGCAACCATCAAAATGCTCTCTGTATCTATGATCCTGTCTCTGTTCTTGTTTGCTTTGTTTTTTACATTCAATTGTTGATAGATTGGGGGGGGTTGCCATTTTAATGTTCATACCTTTGATCTTCTTTTTAAATAAGCCCCTTTAACATTTCATATAATAATGGTTTGGTGATGATGAACTCCTTTAGTTTTTTCCCGTCTGGGAAGCTCTTCATCTGCCCTTTGATTCTAAATGAGAGCTTTGCTGGGTAGAGCAATCTTGGCTGCAGGTTCCACTTTTCATGACTTTGAATATTTCTTCCCAATCCCTTATGCCTGCAAAGTTTCTTTTGAGAAATCAGCTGACAGTCTTATGGGAACTCCACTGTAGGTAACTAATTTCCTCTCTTGCTGCTTTTAAGATTCTCTCTTTATCTTTAAGCTTTGGTATTTTAATTATGATATGTCTTGGAGGGGGCATCTTTGCATCTGCCTTGTTTTGGACTCTGTGCTTCCTGGACTTGCATGTCTATTTCCTTCACCAAATTAGGGAAACTTTCATTCTTTTTTCAAACAGATCTCCAATTTCTTGCTCTTTCTCTTCTCCTTCTAGTCCCCTATGATGCAAATGTTGGCCCACTTGAAATTGTCCCAGAGGCTGCTTATAGTATCCTCATTTTTTTGGATTCTTTTTTTTTCTTGTTCTGGTTGGTTGTTTTTTGCTTCCTTATGTTTCAAATCATGGATTTGATTCCCACCTTCATCCACTCTACTGTCGTTTCCCTGTAAATTGTTCCTTATTTCCATTAGTGTATTCTTTGTTTCTGACATCATCTTTTTTATGCTGTTGAGGTCCTCATTAAGTTCCTTGAGCATCATTATAACCAGTGTTTTGAATTTTGCCTCTGATAGATTACTTATCTCCATTTCATTTAGCTCTTCTTCTGGAGTTTTGATCTGTTCTTTCATTTGGGCCATGTTTCTTTGTCTCCTCATTTTGGCAGCCTCCCTGTGTTTGTTTCTATGTATAAGGTAGAACTGCTTTGACTCCATGTGTTGGTAGTGTGGCCTAATGTAGTAGGTGTCCTGTAGGGCTCAGTGGCACAGCCTCCCCTATCACCCAAGCTGTGTATTTGAGGTATACCCTTTGTGTGGTCTGAGTACACCCTCCTCTTGTAGTTGAGCCTTGGTTGCTGTTGGCAGATCAATGGGAGGGATTTACCCAGGCCAGTCAGCTGCAAGGACTGGCTGTGACCACAGACCACCAACCTCTGCCTTCCGTGGAGGATCAGCTGTGCAGCAGCAGGGTGGTGGTGCTCCAGCGTGGTTTGTAGGTGTCCACTGGTTGCACTGACCCTGGGGTTTCCTGGGTGATGCAGGCCAAGGTCAGCCTCCACCTGTGTTCTGCCCAGGGCCATCCTGCCTGAGCAATAAAGCAATCTGAGATGGCTGCTACTTGGGCTGAGCTTGGAGATTCCCAGGCGAAGCTAAACTGTGAACCTGGGCTGGTTGCTGCTTATGTTTGGCCTGAGGTCAATGAAGTCAGCTGTTGCTTGTTTGATAAGATTTAGGAAGGCTTGAAGCATGAGCCAAGACTAGCCATTCATATGGAAAAGAAGCTTGGGTGGGCCCATAAGTTGGGTGGGGTAGAGTCTCTGGGGATCTCCAAGGTGGATCAAACAGTGTAACCAGGTTGATGGAGTCTCAGATATGGCACCAGCTTGCTGGCTCTCTGGGGGAAAAGGTTAGAAAAGGGACAATGGCCTCTATTTTCCTTGATGCCAGACACTTCAGTTTCTCCCTGTATATCACTGGTGCCTTTCAAGCTGGTACCCTGGTGCTATAGCTTCGAGGGGGTGAGTCTGTGTGTGGGTTCTTTAAGGGCAACTGCTTAGGGCTCCAGCAGTTTCTTCCACTAACTCAGTCCCTGCTGGATTTTGCAGCCAGTTGTGGGGACTTATCTTCCTGGCCCTGGAACCCTGGGCTGGGGGGCCAGGTGTGGGGCTGGGAATCCTCATTCCTAAGATATCCCTGCTGAATTTTTATCCACTACACGTGGGTGAGAGACCAGCCAGCCTGTTCTGTGCCCCTCCTAGCAGTCTGGAGGGATGTGGTTTCTTTAATTCCGTAGTTGTCAGACTTCTATTAGCTTGATTTCTGATGGTTCTGAGTGATGGTGGTTCTATATTTTAGTTGTAATTTTGATGTGGTTGTGCGAAGAGGCGAGCCATGCCTGCCTATGCCACCATCTTGACTGGAGGTCTTATTTCAGTCTTTTGAACAACTTCTAGGTCTGCTTGAAAGTTCTGTCATTAGTTGGAGGGACTAGCTGTTCAGAATGAGGGAATGTGTGGGTGATCAGTGGGAAACCTTAAATGACATGTGAAGAGGAACATTTGCTTTTGTCAGAAAATATGCATTTGTCTAATTGCCTGGAGGGAGGAAAAAGCATCGCCATTTTCTTGCATAGTCTTTGTTATAAAAATAATACAAGTGGTGATATGTAGCAAAATGTGGAAATTTAAACCACCTTTGTTGCTGAGGTGAATGCAGAGAATCTGAGTCTTTACTAAAGTGAGAATTATTCATTTTTATTTCCTCAAGGAAAAGGATGAATTCTTTGTTTAGAAGCTCTGAAGCAACAGCCCCCTACACCATGCCCTGCCATTCGTAGTGTGTTATACTACCAGACAAGAAACATATAAGACAGAGAGAGGTGAAAGGAGAAATTCAGGTGAAAGAGGGTAACAATCACAGGTACCCTATGTGCCTCGGGCCCTTTCCATTTCCTTGTCCCAAGTCCAGTCCCTCCAATACCCACCTCCCCAGTTCTGAACTTGACCTGAAAAATGACTAAGACACTCCTATGGGGAAGTCTCCTTGACAAGGTACCCTGAAATATGTTAATTTGTGGGGAAATGACAACTGTTCATACTACTAAGGCTAAAGAGAAGACAGGAATATGAAGAAGAACTTGAGAGAGGAGCATGAATGATGTTTGTAGGTAGAAAGCTCATCTCAGCAAGAACATTAATAGGTGCACAGCCCTAAAAAAGAAAGAAATCTTACGTTGTGCAACAGCATGGATGGCCCTGGAGAGCATTATGCTAAGTGAGATGAGCCAGTCATAGAAAGACAAATCCTGTATGATTTCACTTATATGTGGAATTCAATGAACAAAATAAAATAACAAACGAAATAGAAACAGACTCATAGATACTGAGAACAGGCTGACAGCTGTTAGAGGGGAGGAGGATTGGGGGGCTGTGTGAAGAAAGGTGAAGGGACTAAGTAAAACAAAACTAAAAAGTCATAGACACAGACAATGGTATGGTGACTACCAAAGGGAAAGGGGGGATGGGAGGAGGTAGGAGAGAGTAAAGGGGGATAGATGGTGGTGGAAGGACACTGGACTTGGAGTGGCGAGCACACGGTACGGTGTACAGATGATGTGTGATAGAACTGTACACCTGAAACCAATATAATTTTATTAACCAATGTCACCCCAATAAATTCAATAAGTAAAAACTTTTTAATAAAAAAAAGAACCTGTGGACAGAGAAATAAGCACAGTGAGTCAGAGACCATGAGTAAATGTGAAGACGATGACTCACTGGACCAAAGGCGAAATGAAGTCACTGGGAAGTGAGAAAAATGTTCCTCCTCCTTCCTTTTCCCCGTCTCCTTAAGGCTTCCTACAGTGCTAAAGGTTTGACTTTCAGTAAATACAATGTCTTCACCAATAAAGATCTTCCCTTTTGTTTGCTCTGACAACAACCAGACTTACTAGATTGTTGCAGAAACCCTAACTCTTTTCATACTTTTGGGTGCTTCATAAACATCTCCTAGGGAGGGGCATGAGAACATGCAGTTGGAAGAGCAGCACAGAGGACTGTGACACCTCCATAGGATGCACTGATTCCCACGCACTCGGGGAGTCTGGTGGCAGGATTGGGAGGCTGGAACTTAGATGTCTAGTTATGCTTGCAAAACAGTAGACATTAAGCATCGTAACTTCCCTTGAGATTCTAAAGTCAAGCAGGAGCTCTGAATTTCAATGAAAAAAAAAAGTCAGTTCAGGAGTTCTTCAGCCATCTCTCTTTTTAAGAAAAAAAATTAGGAATTGTACTTTTTAATTAATAGACTATTTCTAGAGCAGTTTTAGGTTTACAGAAATGTTAACCAGAATGTACAGAGTTCCCATACACTTTCTCCCCCTCTTGCGCATTTCCCTATTATTATTTTTTTAATTTTAATCCTTACCCAGAGATATGTTTTATTGGTTTTAGAGAGGGATAAGGGGAGAGAGAGAGAAACATTAATGTGAGAGAGAGAAACTTCTATCGGTTGCCTTCTGTACGTGCCCCAACTGGGTAATGAACCTGCAACCTTTGGTGTAGAGGAAAATGCTTCAACCAACTGAGCCACCTGGCCAGGGCGTATATTTCCCTATGATTAACATCTTGCATGGGTGTGGTACATTTACTACATAAATGGACCACAGTGATACATTACTGACTAAAGTCCATAGTTTACATCAGAGCTCACTCTTTGTGTTTTATATCCTGGGGTTTGAACAAATGTGTGGCATGTATCCATCAGTATAGAGAAATACAGTGGATTTTCACTGCTCTGAAAATCCCCAATGTTCCACCTACTCATCCTTCTCTTCCCAGCCCCCTTTTTCAAGTATATTTTATTGATTATGATATTACAGTTGTCCCATTTTTGTCTTCCCTTTATCCCCCTCCATCCTACACACCCCTCCCACCAGCATTCCCCACACCCTCCCCTTAGTTCATGTCCATGGGTTGTGCATTTACGTTCTTTGGCTTCTCCATTTCTCATACTATTCTTAACCTCCCCCTGTCTATTTTGTATCTACCATTTATGCTTCTTATTCCTTTTCCCCTCCTTTCTCCCCCCTCCATATGACCTCCATTTCTGGGATTCTGTTCCTGTTTTAGTTGTTTGTGTAGTTTGTTTTTGTTTTTTAGGTTCAGTTGTTGATAGTTATGAGTTTGTTGTCATTTTATTGTTCATAGATTTGATCTTCTTTTTGTCAGATAAAGTCCCTTTAACATTTCATATATAAGGGCTTGGGAATGATGAACTCCTTTAACTTGGCCTTATCTGGCAAGCACTTTATCTGCCCTTCCATTCTAAATGAAAACTTTGCTGTGTACAGTAATCTTGGATGTAGGTCCTTGCTTTTCGTGACTTGGAATACTTCTTTCCAGCCCCTTCTTGCCTGTAAGGTTTCTCTTGAAAAATCAGCTGATAGTCTTATGGGAACTCTTTTAGGTAACTGTCTCCTTTTCTCTTGCTGTTTTTAAAATTCTCTTCTTATCTTTAATCTTAAGTATGTAATTATGATGTGCCTTGGTGTGTTCCTCCTTGGGTCCACTTTCTTTGGGACTTTCTGAGCTTCCTGGACTTCCTGGAAGTCCTTTGCCAGATTGGGGATTTTTCTTTACTTGTTCAAATAAGTTTTCAATTTCTTCCTCTTCCTCTTCTTCTGGCACCCCTATGATTTGGGTGTTGGAACATTTAAAGTTGTCCCAGGGGTTTCTAATCCTCTCCTCATATTTTTGAATTGTTTCTTCACTCTGTTCTGGGTGAATGTTTATTTCTTCCTTTTGTTCCAAATCATTGATTTGAGTCCTGGTTTCCTTCCTTTCATTTTTGGTTCCCTGTATATTTTTCTTTATTTCACTTTGCATAGCCTTCACTTCTTCCTCTATTTTGTGACCATACTCAATTATTTCTGTGAACATCCTGATTACCAGTGTTTTGAACTCTGCATCTGATAGGTTGGCTATCTCCTTGTTGCTTAGTTCTTTTTCTGGAGTTTTGATCTGTTCTTTCATTTGGGCCATATTTCTTTGTCTTGGCACAGCTGTTACCTTGTAAGGGGCAGAGTCTTAGGTATTCTCCAGGGTGGGGCAACCCACAACACTGTGTCTGTGGGGGAGGGTTCAGAGAAGGAATAATGCCGATTGCTCGGCTCTCCTTTAGCTATCTCTAATTCCTACAAACACAGATCACTTTTTAAGAGAAAATATTACCAAGACATTAGAAAATCACTTAATAAGCTTGGCAGCTTTTGGAAATTCATTTAAGAAACTACTTTCATTATATGTTGTGGGGAAAAATAAGACAAGCCACCCTGATTCTGGAACATTTCTGGTTGCCTACCTAAAATCCATTCACTCTCTTTTTCACAGGAAAATAAATTCCAAGTTTTAGCAAGACACAAAACTACCTGAAAAAAGGCTACAAACCCAGCTAGCTATGCCTTTGACAAGGTCCTGTACGATGCCATGTAAGTAGAAATACTATATTGCAGCATTAAATAATAGCTGAAATATGCCTCATAAATGTTTCTTCCACCCTTCTTCTTCCTTCTTGTAGGTGGAAGGCAGATATGACGGATGGAAATTGAGCAGCCTTCACAGGCCATGAAGTGGATGGCATGTGCTAAGGATGGCAGAGCGATTGGACAGCACATGTGTTCCACATATCTTCCCCTGCCACCTCTGGGTTGCTTGTCTTGGAACTTTTCTGTGAGAGGCAAAAACACTCTTATTTAAGCTACTATGAGAGGTTGAATATCGTAACACCCCGATTTTTTACCTTTCTGGAACCTCAGAATGTGACCTTATTGGGAAATAGTGTCTTTACAGATGTAATTAGTCAGGATGATGTCACACTGGGTTTAGTGTAGGCCCTAAATCCAATACGACTGGTGTCCTTATAAAAAAAGGGCAGGGGAGAGAAAGAGAGGACACTGAGACAGAACACCAAGTGACAATTGGAGTGATATATCTATCAGCCGGAAAATGCCAGCGATGGCCAGCAGCCACCAGAAGCTTAGGAAGAGGCAAGGAAGAATCGTCTCCTAGACTGAGCCTTCAGGGAGCAGGGCCCTGCAACACCTCGATTTCAGACTTGCAGCTTCCAGAACTGTGAGAGTACTTTTGTCGTTTTAAGCCTCCTGGTTTGTGGTAGTTTGCCATGGAAACCCCAGGAAAGTTACTGCTACTGTTATGTTTTGTTGTCTTTGTTGTAGGAGGCCTAACCTAACCCTCATATATTAACCATACAGAATGCACAGTTCTTCCCACTTGACTTGAATGTCATTGCTCACTCAGGAGCTGGAAATTTTGCTGGCAAATGGCTGGTTTTTTCCCCTAGTTTATAGGAGATAATGAGTTTTATTACCAGTTCTACTCTAACTCTGCCCAGAACCTTCCTCTCCTCACCCGCCACCACCGAGACTCAGCAGTGTTCTCTGTGACCACCTTACTTCGCAACTTGATAAGATAAAAATGCAATGTGAGGTAAGGAGGGCAGAGAAGGAACACTGACTAATAAGATTACTCAGAGCTTACTTTCTAATACATAGGTTCCCTTTCATTCTTGTTCTGTCCTCCCTCACTGCCTCCTCCCCTCTCTACCCCCTGACCCATCCGTTCCTAGCAAGGAACCTTTGGGCCATCCCAGAAACAAATCTCAAAGTGCTAACTGGGGAGTATATTTTAGACCTGGGTAAAGTAGCTATGGTAATAAGGCCTATACTCCCAAAATTTCAGATATATAACTGCATTAACTCCAAAAAGAAAACAACAATTATAACCAGTTTTAGTTGGGTAATTGCCATGTCAAATTAACTGGGTAAGAGGTGCTTTCAATGCAACTAACAAGACCCTTGCCCTTTACTTCTCATGATGTGAAGGCCAAGTGCCAACCTGAAGAGCAAACATGAGCTTCGCTGACAGCCTGATCCATCAATGCCTCTTGGATGTAGCGACAATGAACTGATGAGAACGCGCAGTCAAGTTTCTCCTTTTCCAACGCTGTATGACTCCACTCTTCTCTGAAGTTTCATTTACATGAATGCCTCAGATGGACCACTGCCACACTTATGTCCCCTTAGGTACAGAAATCCTTTTCTTTAGCGATGGCACAGGTTATATATAAGAGAGACCTATATAGTTTTAAAATAAATTCAAACTTTTAAAAATAAAATCAAAAGTTTCCTTTGAGTTCACTGATACATATTATTAATTCTCTTAAAACATCGCAAGCCTTGTCCTGGCTGTTTTGGCTTAGTGGGTCGAGTGCTGGCCTGCAAACAAAAAGGTTGCTGGTTCAATTCCCAGTCAGGGCACGTGCCCAGGACAGGGCCCCAGTTGGGGGCGTGCTGCGACTGTACTCAATTATTTCTGTGAGCTTCCTGTTTTCTCCCTCCCTTCCCCTCTCTCTTAAAAAAAATTTTTTTTTTTCAAGAGTCTTAAAAAAGTCACAAGGCTTAACTTACTGGCTTAAAAATGGTCAAGAATGGGGGGGGGGTTAAGGTATTGAGCAAAAAAAGAAAAAGGACTCATGGCCACAGACAACAGTGTGGTGGTTGTGGTGGGGGATGGGAGGTCCAGGCGGAAGAAGGTATAAGGAGGATAAATGGTAATGGAATAAATACAGTTTAAAAAGGTCAAAAGTAATTATATGTCCAAAAGCCACACCAAAAATGTTCCAAGCTCACAGAAGTTGTCATTCATTCATTTAATAGATATTTGAGAACCTGCTATGTGCCAGCTGGTACTGGGCATATTGGTGGGATAAACTTTTTGCACCTGCAAATGTTATGGTCTAGCGGGTTACAGACTTGCAGCCACACAGTGTGGCAAGTGCTATGACGTAGGCTGACAAAGCCCACACCTACAGTGGAGTATACTTACATGTGTATGTGTATACAGATGTTGGTATATATACAGGCAGACAGACATAGGTGTTAGCAGGCGTTAATAACCTAAGCACTAAAAACCTAAAGAATAAGCAGAAGTTACCGACGATGAGGTGGAACAAGTGCCTCGAGGCCACATGAGGAAGAACTACAAGAAGTTCTGTGTGACTGCCCTGAAACAGGCATGGGGGGCTAATGGTGAGGGGTGACAGTGGAAAGTACCCAGGGCATGAGATCAGGGGCTTTGCTGGGCAGACGAAGGAAAATCGGGGCAGCTCCGAGTTTGAGGACACCTTCTCACCTAAGGGGTAAAACCTAGGCCTCAGTCTGAAATCAGGAGTTAAAAAAGTTTGCTGAATTAAATTGGTGGGGGGACCCAAGTTCACCTCAGTACAGCTGAGGAATGTAGTCTTTCTTTGGACAGCTTGTGTCCAGCCAAAACCTGTGGGTCTCCGTCCAAGGAAGGAGGCTGTGAGTGGATATCGGGGTAAGCAACCGGCAATCTTCCATAATCCGTGTGGTTTCTCTTAGTATTTTGTTTTTTGTGTACTTTGGCCACATGCAGTCATACCTCAGTACTCTCGGCTTCAGAACTTGTCAAACCCTATAATCATCGCATTTTTTAAATTTTTTAAAAAGATTTTATTTTATTTTTAGAGAGGGGAAGGGAGGGAGGAGAGGGAGAGGAACATCAATGTGTGGTTGCTTCTCGTGCCCCCTACTAGGGACCTGGCCCACAACCCAGGCATGTGCCCCAACTGGGAATTGAACTAGAAATCCTTTGGTTTGAAGGCCAGCACTCAATCCATTGAGCCACACTAGCCAGGGCTGCAATCATCACATTTTGACAAGAAAAAAATGTTTCATCCTTGCTCGGTACTTGCCAGTTTCAGTACTCCTCACAAGTTGTGGAATGAATTAACAATGAGTACCAATGTACCACTGTATATATTTCAAGTGCTTAGACAACTGTCTGTACATAGTAGCTACTTGATAAAGATTTGTTGAAATAATTTTTAAAAACCGCATTAATATCCTCAAAGAGATAAGTATAGGGGAAAAAAGACCAGGATGCCATGTTAAAAACAGACTGGAAGGAAGGAAGGAAGGAAGGTAGGGAGGGAGGGAGGGAGGGAGGGAGGGAGGGAGGGAGGGAGGGAGGGAGGGAGGGGACCATTCAATAACAGTTTAAGATACAATATTTGATTAATTGGAGTTTCAGAAAAAGAAAACAAAAAACTAAACGATGAAACAATAATAATACTCAATAAAACATAATACAAGATTTCCCAGATTTTAAAGACACAAGTCTCTCGATTGAAAGGGCCAACTACATCATGACGTTTCTGAACATTGGGAATAGAGAAATGGTCCTAAAAGTTTCCAGAGAAAAAAGAACTAAACTAAAATGGAGTTAATAGCTCAGAAGTCTGATGGAACACAGTTTAAAACCCAGCCTCATATATAGAAATCAAAGATGAGGATAGAATAAAAACTTTCAGACATACAACAAATAACCAAATTCTCATGAAGTTCTTAGGGGTATGGATGTATTTTGTTAAAGCGAGAACGTAGAAGCTAGGAGGCTCTAAAATAAGGGACCCACCACTGAAACACAGTCCAGAAGTCTCGGGATGGCAATGTGCCGCAGACCTAGAAAGTGCCCAGTGCGGACTAGGACAGCAGGCCAGAGCACGCGGATGGGGCAGTTCTGCAGGGGAACACAGGGCTGGTGGACTAATCGGTACACCTGACCTGGGGAGAAAATAGTGAGTGAAAGACACAAACGAATGGGAGAATGAGGAAAAAACTTAAACTTTTGACACAAACACATTGAAATTGAGGAGGAGGAATGGGACATGAAGAATTGGGTTTAGAGAACTGAATAAATCCTCCTCTCTCCTGTAACAGAAAACCATTAGAAAAATGTTTTGAAATAATAAATCAAGAAATAGAATTAGGAGCAATGGAGTAGAAGTGGGGCAATAAGTGCCGTTTAAGACTGTTACAAGAGTTCAATGTGTTTTCCTTTGGGAAACAGGACTGGTGGGGTAGAAGGCTGTTATAATTTGCTACCAGTCTCTGAGCACCTAGGTGACTTTATAATTATTTGCATATATTACTGACAAAAATTAAAACCTGAAAATAGGAATTATAGCCCTAAAGTTACTTTTCAACCCAAATTTTGGTAATGATTATGTAATCATTTAGAATTACTCCACAGAGCAGGCCCCTCATAAAATACCTGTACCCGTACCCATCTAGGCCGGTTTAGTGACTTGCCGCCAGTTTATTTCCAAAGCGATACAGCATCAGTATGGTTTCATTTTTTCTTTCTTAATTATGACCCTACAAATGGTATTGCAAATAACTGCAAAGTGTCTTCGCTAGCTTAAGATTTTTTTTTGCCAAATTATCAGACTTTGATTCTATTTGTTCTGTTTTTCCAAGATAAATCAGTATAAAATTCCCTTAACAACTCCATTATTTTGGACCCATTTCCTCCCCCCACGGAAGTGCTGGTGTCCAAAGGCACACGCCTGCCCCACATGCTCTGTTACGAAACCTTTCATGGAGGGCACCGCTTTAGCTTATCAGAAACTTTGAAAACTTCAAGTGCTCACTGTCGTCAGGACACCTAGGTGATGGGAGGGAAGTACAGCAGGCAGAGGGTAATGGTAGGGAGGAAGAGGTGTTTTTAATAGCGTGTGAGAGTGCAGAGGAGGGGAAAAGGTGGTTGCTAAAGAAAAACCCCAGCTGTTACCAAATCTGGAAGTAGCTGGTATCCTGAAACATATTTAAAAGTATCTTCAGGCCATATAACTTTTAAAGGGACAATAATGTAACAACACTGTTTTTCTCTGTTATACTTTCATAAACCCAAGGCATTCTACCTGTAAAATATTTCACTAACCTTTCCCTTTTTCACACTTAAAAAAAAAGTTTTAGGTTACTTTTAAAACATTAAATCTATTTTGTGATTGTCTAGCCAACAACAGAAACAAAGGAAATTTACTAAATAGCATTTCACTGAAAGAGACACAATGAAGGAAGATATTATGAAAGGAGAGGAAATTATCAAAGAGATATTATGAAAAATTTCTGGGACATGAATTCAAAGAACATGAATTTCCAGAATGAAAAAGCCTGTCCCCAGTGCCCGGCATCATAAATGAACAGTGTTCACCAAGACACAGAGTCATGAAACGTGAGAACAGCGGCTCCAAAACCTCCCAGAGAGAAGAAACACAGCTCATAAAGCCGGGCATTGATTTTCTAAAGGGCAATATTACAGGAAGGGGACAACGTAGCAATGACTTCAAAAGTCTGAAGGAAAATGGGTTTTAACCAAGAATTCCATATTTAGTCCAATTATCAAATTAACTATGATGACAGAATTAAGGTACTTTCAGACGCACGGTTTCAAAAAAAAAAAAATGTATCTCTCATGTCCCTTTTTTCAGGAAACTACCAGAGGATAAGCTACAAAAAATAAAGAGGAAATTAAAAAAAAAAAAAAAAAAGAAGACAAAGGATCCAGTGTACAGGACCCAACATAGGGGAGATAATCCTAATAATCCACTGACTTCCTAGAAAACGGGAAGTTTAGCCCTTGAACACCCCCTCCTACCCCTTTGTTCATTCTTTCAAGTTAGAAATCAACACTAGAAAACAAATTAGTATTTATATTGTTACATTTTGTATGTTATTCTCAGCTGAACCAGTTGTAGTATATCATTGTTTTCATTATACAACTTTTCTTGGAACTAAGTTAAAAAAAAAATCCTCACCCAAGGATACATTTATTGATTTGAGAGAGAGAAAGGAAGGGAGGAAGGAAGAGAGACCGAGAGGAAGGGAGAGAGAGAAAACACCCATCGGTTATCCCCTGCACACACCCTGACCGAGGATCAAACCCACGACATTTCGGTGTATGGGATGATGCCCCAACCAAATGAACCATCCAGCCAGGGCTCCTGAAATTAAGTCAAGTTTTTACTGGAATTGAGTCAACGTATAAATCCTTCCCCCCTGTGGAGACATCCTTCTGAGAGCCCTCCTCTTCCTGCTCCCATAGGGACTGAGTTCTCTAGGCCTTTCACACAGCTACTGGACCACAACTTCTTTTCACCATCTATCTTGGGAATTACTTTTCCCTCATTCCTGTATCGGGTGCTCTATTTGCCTCGGTCGATGTCATCTTTTACTGGATTTACTCCTTGAGTTGTAGTGGTTGAAGAATGAATGGGAATTAAGGTGGCAGACATGACCAAATTCAGAGTATTCTCGGACACCTGTTTAGGAAGGATGACAATTGGGGGCAGTGAAGGGAGGGGGAAAGTAGCCTTAGGAAGACTTGTTTAGGAATATGGACTTAGAGACCATAGGCGACCCAGCTAAAGCAGTTAAAGGAAGTTACTGTGAGAGAAGTGGAGCAGGACTGTTGTTTTCCACCACAAGCTTGTGGTGCCAATGAGCCTTGCGTGAGTAGCAGTTCACTAGGTGCAACATAACTGTTGGAAGAATAGGCGGAAAGAACTAGTTCTCCAGGCATAGGGGAGAACACGAGATAAAAAATAATCACCTGCTAATGTTTCTACCTGCTGGAACATAGGGTGAAGGTGTGGTGAGATAAGAGTAAGCACAGGGAAGGCGACGACTCCCCAGCCTATTAGCTTACAAAGTCTGGACTTGGCTACAAAGCACAACTGAATGATTCTTTTTGATGGGAGTGGCTTGAACTGCTGAGGCATTGCATTGGCAGATTAGAGGAGTGCTAGGTTAGAGCAGGAGGCTGGTCTACTCTAGGCAAGAAATGATGAGGGTCAGAGATCAAGGAACTTTTGGTTAATATGAAAGATTAAAAAAAAATAGAATGAACAGGTCTTAATTCAGATTGGGTTGGCTTATAAGGGAGAGGAATCAACGATGATTCCTAGGTTCCTTAGGTGATTGTTTCCAAATTACAGAATTTAGCAGGAGGTTTAAGAGCGGAAGAACAAGTGCAGTTTGGGATGTTTGAGGCGGGAGGGGAATACCTAGTAGGCATTTGCATACAGACGTGAAACTTTTTAATGAGGCTGAGATAAAGATATGTTAGTCCCAGCAGAAACTAAAGGCCAAGAGAGTAGGTCAACTCACCTAGGAAGGCGGTGAAAGGCGAGACAAAGGGAAACACTGACCGAAGAGTGGTCACAGGCCTCAGGAAAGGAGTGGCTGCCAGTGTCGAATGCCATACAAAGCGAAGAGAGAGAACTGCATGGATTGTTAGGTGTGGGTCATGACGACCTTTAACCACTGAGGAGGCCTGGTGAAAGCAGAGGTCTAACTTGTAGTCCATTACAGTCCCCGCTCCTTAAGTGTGGGACGAACTTGAGAGGTGATCAAAAGTAAGCAGGTGGTAGTAGTTTGGGTGATTCTTTGAGAAGCCTGGCAGTGGAAAGATAGAGTAGCAGCACTGGGGAGTAGGAGATGGAGCTAAAAATTCAAGGGTTTGACTTTTCTCCCCTAAAGAAGGAAAATATTTGAGAGTGTTTAAATGCTTCTGAAAAGTAGCAGTACAGGGAGAGTTTGAAAATATGGGAGAGGTAAGATGAAACAGTTTTGCCATACAATCCAGCAATCACACTTCTAGATATTTACCCAGCTAATATACAAATTGATGTCCACAAAACACCTACACACACACATTTACGGCAGCTTTGCTCATACTTGCCCCAAACTGGAAGTGACCAAGATGTCTTTCAATAGGGAAATGAATAAACCAACTGTGGTATGTCCAGAAAACAGAATATTAGTCACCAATGAAAACAAGCTAGCGAGCCACAAAAAGATATGGATGACTCTAAAAAGCACGAGGATAAGTAAAGGAAGCCAGTTTGAAAAGACTGCATACTGTATGATACCAATTATACGACATTCTGGAAAAGGCAAAACTGTAGAGACAGATAGTGAACAGAGAAGTAGTTGCCAGGCATGAGGAGGGGGAAAATTTGGGTACAGCACAGGGGATGTTTTTTAGGACAGTGAAACCGTTCTGTATGATACAGTAATGGTGAATACAAGACATTAAAACATTAGTCAAACCCCATAAAACTTTACAGCTAAGAGAGTAAACCTTAATGTATATACAATCTTAAAAACTCATTTAGGAAGTTGGGGGATCCCAAGTGGAAATGCAGAATGTGACAAATAATTCTAAATGGTACAAACACATAACCTTACTGAAGGCTGGGATGGGGGAAGAAAGAGTTGAATAAGCAGCTCCAGAAATGAGTGAAGTCTGGTGGACTGTAACGGCATGATAAACTGTACATGAGCACCGTCCTCAGGTTGTTTCCCACAAGGATATGGATCAACGACTCTGAAAGTGCTATGTATGTACGTACGTACGTATTGAAATTGAACAATAAACGTGGGACTTGGGTTTTTCTGTTGGAGTGGGAGGTTACACATGAGCAAGGGGGAGGAGGCAAGATCATTCAATGTAGTAAGGACAGATCTGTATGAACTCACATTTACCTTAATATAGATACAGATGGTTACATACACATGGGTTATTCTACTCATATATATTTTGCTGTATTAGCTGAGTCTCGAAGCAACAATACCCCAATAGCAATGGGTACACCTAATCCCAGATCTTGGTTCCTAATACCATTCTTCAGCCTTGAAGAGAGTCTCATTCTAGGACTGGGGCAGGAAATAGACAAGATGAGCCGGGGCATCTTATAGTGCCAGATAGTAAGGACGAGCTAAGAACAAATAAACAAACAACCACTGAACACCACACAGCAAGGGGGGATGTTAAAAGCCAAAGGGATCCAGGTGCCTACTGAAAAGGCTTCCAGTAGCCAGAGCTGGAACAATTATTTTAAGTAAATTTTATTGATTATGCTATTAAAAATTGGGAAATGTCCCAATTTTTTCTCCCCTTTATACCCCCTCCACCCTACCCCCCGCCCCAGTTTCCCCCTCCCTCCTTAGTTCAGGTCCACGGGTTTTAAGTTCTTTGGCTTCTATTTCCTATACTATCCGTAACCTCCCCATCTTATTTTATGCCTACCAATTACGCTTCTCATTCCCTGTACCTTTCTCCCCCTCTTCTTTTCCTCCCCCTGATAATCCTCCATTTTGTTCCTGTTCTAGTTGTCTCCTTAGTTTTTGTTTTTTAGGTTCAGTTTTTGATAGTTATGAATTTGTTGTCATTATACTGTTCATAGTTTTTGATCTTCTTCTATTTCTTAGGTAAGTTCCTTTGATGCACCGCCTGTGGGGGAGGGGTCAGAGGGAACAATGTGGCTTGTTGGTTCCGCTCTAGCCCCACTTTCCAAGCAATTCTCCGGTGAGACTGGGAGTTTCTCCTGCCTTTGCAACCCCCACAGGATTTTACAGCTAGAACTTTTGAGTCTTTAGTTTCCTGGTCAGCCAGCCCCACCTGGCCTGCATGGCCCGCTACCTTGCAGCGGGTCCTCTCTGCCCAGCTGCCCATCTCTGGCACTCCTACTGGTCTGGATGAATGTTTCTTTAACTCCTTGGTTGTCGGAGATCCATGCAGTTTGAATTTCTGGCAGTTCTGGTTGTTTATTGTTTTTAAATTGGTTGTTATCCTTCGTTTGGTTGTAGGAGGAGGTGATGCGTTCCTACATATGTCTCCCATCTTGGCTGAAACTCCAAAACTGGAACAATTTGAGCCACAAAATAAAGTAATATTGGATTATAACCTGGAGTATAAGACAAATATCCATAAATTCACACTGAGAGAAATGGTTGAATAAAAAAACACATGGGGGAAAAATAGACAAATCTTCCATGCAGAGTTCCAGACAATTTATATAGTTACTCCACCTTAAGGAGGTGGAACATACCACCCATACCTTAAGTGTGAGGTGTACATAGTAACATTTTCCAAAGAGTAGAGAATGTAAAGAAAAAGAATAATCTCACAGTAGAGAAACTCGACAAATACTACTTCAGTCAGCCGACCAATGTCAACATCCACAGTGGTAAGTCATGTTTACAGTGTGTACCCTTGATATTATGTGAGGAGAACGGCACTTCTCTTCTGTGGTCTCCTCTCAAGACAAACAAACAAGTAACATCCTGGTGTTAACAAATAACATTATCCTGGTCTAACCATGAGGAAAACATCTGACAGACAAACCCCAGTTGAGGAACACTTTATTTTATTTGCTCAGTTATCAAAACCAAGGGAAGTATAAGAAACCTTCATAGCCAAGAGGAGCTTAAGAAAATAAGACTAAATGGAATGTAGCATCCTGAATGGGATCCTAACACAGAAAAAGAACTCGAGGTAGAACTAAGATATGTTTTATATATATATATTCTATATGAATATGTAATATATACACTCTATAGAATATGTAATATACCAATATTGGTTCATTAATTGTGGCTGATGTACCATACTAATGTAAGATATTAGTAATAGGGGAAATTTGATATAAGGGAGCTGTACGATTGTCACAATTCTTTATACCTAAAACAGTTTATTTAAAGGAATATGGTAGAAGAGTGATAGAGCTGGGACCAAATCAGAACTAGCCCAATGTTCAAAGGCCACAAGGCAGCCATCAATCCTTTGACCTTCTCTTGCACTGCCATCTGAAAAGCACCTTTGCTAGCCTGTCCAGCTGGCATTCCCCTTCTTCCTTTAAGACCTAGCACAGCCCTGGCTGGTGTGGCTCAGTGGATTGACTGCCAGCCTTGCAACCAAAGGGTTGCTGGTTTGATCCCCAGTCAGGGCACATGCCTGGGTTGTGGGCCAGGTCCCCAGGAGCGGACACACAAGAGGCATCCACACACTGATGTTTTGCTCCTTCTCTTTTTTCCTCCCTTCCCCTCTCTAAAAATAAATACAATCTCAAACACTCCCCCCCCCAAAAAAAAACCTGGCACAAATCACCTCTTCTTTATTGCCATCTCAGACTTTACCAGTCCTAACAAATCTGCTCAGTCATATGTGAGCTCTCAGTACTTTATACATAATCATCAAATTTACTGCCAATTTACTGTGTATCACATGCTGGGACCAGAGACAAAAACTATGTCATTAACCCCTAAGAGCCCAGTCACGCACGTTCTCGTTTTAGCATGACTTACCTTGCATTTTGCTTTTGTGTGTTTCTGAAACGAACTACAAACTCCGAGACCAAGGATAACTAACTATCTCATTCATTTTTCATTCCCAGTACTAAAAATAATGCCTACACATAGCACATGACACAGAAATGCTTGTTGAATCCATTGAAAAACTGAATTCTCTTTCAGTTTATGTAGGAACTACTTATAGGAAAAGCAAACCATGAGAAAATAGTCTGCAAGGTTTTACACTAATAGGTGATTTTTTAATTATGTGCAAAAAAAATTGCCCCCGGTCCCCAGCTTCTGAATATATTACACATGTTTTGGAAGTAGGCCGACTGTACCAGCAAGAGGTAAATTTGCCTTCAAGCCAAGGAAACCACCAGACAATGGCAGTTTCTCCAGCCAGAGGAGTCACGCCTTGGGTGTCGCAGCACCTCACCGATGTGACCAGGCCTTTCTTCCCACCATCCTTGGCACATTGGCTAATCACCTAAAGTTCACTAACGGGCTGCCATGGCTTGGCTGGGCAAGTAACCAGCATCTGTACAACAATGTAAATGTAAACTACATTGCCACTCCTATCTCATTGACCAGAAATGACACGTGGCCACCTCTATCTCCACATTAAGAATTTTCCACCCTTTAAAACAAGAGGCGTATGATAGGAGTTTGGGAATAGGTGTTGGGATATGCAGTATCTGCCACAACCAACCTCTCTGGGTCTCCCCAAAGTATTCATTGTTCTTCCCATACATACACTTTAAGAACACTGACCCCCAGCCTAAGGAAGATGACTTTTCAAGTCTCTTCCAGTTATTGATGCCAGTCCAAAATCTCTGGGTGAAATGAAGTTTTCTTTGAGGCCCACATGTGGCCCCACATGGTGCAGACCTACAGCTAAGAAGCCAAGTTATCTGCCTCTAACGTGCCAAGGCAGAAAACAATTGGGCTACTGCACATTCCATGCTCAAATCAACAAACATCTTAATGATGTGGTCTTTGAGCTGAGCATTTTGTCTTGTAGCAGCTGGTCTCTGGGGCTCTCTCCAGTCCCTTCTCCCTGCCTTACTGGCAGCTATTGTCTTAGGGCAATCCAAAGCCATCGTTTGAAGTGGGAGAGCAACATCTTTAATTCCATTTTTACAAGATTACAATCTCTAATCTCAACTCCTGCTAAGGCTGCTGGTGGGCCCCATGGTTGAGTTTCAGTTACGGTAGGTTTTTCCAAATCAGCAGGACTGTAAGCGTTGCAACTTTCCATCCACGTAGACTACAGGTTGCAAGCAGAGAAAGCTTCTCTTAGCAAGGCTGTTTTCTTCCCTCTGCTTTCAAACCAGCTTCCTTTAGTCTGACCTAATTGCTCTTTTGCAGGACTTTGCAGCTTGCATTTTTTCAACACTTCTGTGATACTGCTTTCCGTGTATGAGTTATTTAATCCTAATATTCCTAAAAAGTAGGTATGATTAGCATTTCTATTTTTAACTGAGGCACCTGGCCACACAGCATGTAAGTAGAACCAGGGTTTGAACCCATGCAGTCTGACACCAACACATCTGAGAAGTAACCAAACACATGGTAACGCCCTGCAGTTCCCCCATCATTTCCCTTAACGCCAGTCTGGTCTGTACCCTGAAGTCCAGTAACAATTTTGCAAGATGTTTTGCTAACAATTAACTAGCTTCACCAACTAACCTAGGATAGTGGGTTCTCTTGTTCTACCTCTCCATCTTCTAGGATTTGTCGTTTGTAATTCCAGTATCAACTTGTCAGTCAATTTTTAGCTGCAAATGAGAGAACTCACTCTGGCGTATTTAAACTAAAAAGGAATTTACCACACCCCCACCCAAAACAAACTAGTCAACAGAATCTCCAGACAGGCCCAGTCATATCTGGAGGTTTTATATAAAGCAAGAAAACCCCCAAATCACATCCAGAAACGGCTCCAAAGACTGCCCTGCCACACAAGTGGCCCCACCACAACGTTTTGGAATGACAAGGTCTCTGCTGCCACCGCCCAAAGGCTAGACAACACTGTGCCTGCCCTGCCCCGGATCCTGTATGAGCTCTGCTCCAAGCTAAAGCCTTGCAGTGGCACATCTTATGGAAAGAGCCCAGGCTGGGTTGGCCGCCTTAGCTGCCAGACAGACGGGAAACAAGTTTCTAATCTCTGCTTTAGGGGGAGGGGTGAATGCAGAACACTCCCCAAACACAGGAAGGGCTTTCAGATCACAGGTAGGCCAGGAACGCCAAATGTCTATTGAACTTTCAATTTTTCATTTATATTGGAATTTTTACATTGAAGTTAAATTTGAATTTTAGTTAATATTGAAAATTTAAAACTTCTCAAGCACTATCTTGCAGGAGATTAAAAAGTAATAACTAAAGGCTGGGGAGAAAGCTATTCACCAAGCTGTGTCCAAGATAGTAAAAGTTAAAGTAGTGTAAGGAACTTGCATTTCTCTGGTTGTTGATCAACAGAATGTAGGGAAAAGCCACCTAAATGCAAATAAACGATGTTATTATGCAGCAAAATAATAATTAGGCAGACATCACAGGCTGTTTGGAACTTATACTTTAAGAATATTAGAGGTGATAATACAAATTAAACTAAGCCAGCATAGGTACATTTAGGGACTCGTAAGCCCAACACGGCATTGTCACTCACTAGCTAAGTCCATAGGTAGACCTATGCAGGTTTCAGGGCTGAGGATGACTCTTAGTCCTGCAAAATGTTAAATTATGTAATTATTTTACATTAAAATCTTTAACCCAAACTGACTTTAAAAAATAATCTTTAACCTAAACTTCTTTTACAAAATATGTGTACTTTAATCACAAAAACCAAGTCTCGATTAAATTTTACTCAGTAAAGTAAAACCACAAAAGAGAAAATGTATTCTTTTATTTATGTGAAATAAAAACATGAGAAAACCCTTTTTTAAAAAGAGTCAGAATATTCCTTGGGCCCCAACCAAGTCCATGGGTGTGAAGAAATGCTGAGTGCTTTCCTTTCCTGAAGGGTCACAATACACTTTCTGTCACAACCACCTAGAGAGAGAACATAGTTCCGTGTCCTGCAGTTGCCACCTCAGGAAAATCAGGTGCAATATTCCCGCAAGGAAGGAAGAGAACACAGACACAAGTACATTCTGCAAACACTTCCTGCTCTGGCAATGGACCCCAGTACCGAATATGTTTACATTTTCTTTTCTGTGGCTCTGCTAAATTTTTAAGTCACAGATACCACTGTGCTTCAATGGTAGAATTTTTCATAATTTTGGAAATATATTAGTTGGCAGTACAGTTTAAGTAGCTAATGCAGCTGAATTTTATAAATTTTAGAATTACATATAAGAACACTCTTGCCCTGGCTGCTATGGATCAGTGGATTAAGTGCTGGCATGAGAACTGAAAGGTCACAGGTTCGATTCCCAGTCAGGGCACAGGCCTGGGTTGTGGCCCAGATCCCCATTTGGCGCCATGCGAGAGGCAACTGACAGATGTTTCTTTTCCTTTCTTTCTCCCTTCCTACCCATCTCTCTAAATAAAAAATTTTAAAAAGGGTTAAAAAAACCCAAAAAACAAAAAAACTACCACTCTTGCAAATTTTGCCAGTAGAAATGTGACCCCAAGCCAAGGAACCACCACTCCCAAAACACTATGGGCACACATTGACAACGCACCTGTGAGATTTTGAATTAACTTGTCGTTTCTGATCTATGCCGAAGACTATGTTTGAATATCTAAAAGCAAATGCTAGATTCATGACTTCTATACCCTAAATCCACCACGAATCCTAGAGTCTAACTTAGCTTAATTGCAATGATTCATCCCAACAGGTCACGGTAAGTTCACAATTCTTCAACCACTGCTCAGATTGTAAAGATTTTTTTCTATGACTAATGTCAATAAGAATTATTTCTCTGTTAGAGAAAGCATTTTCACCCTTGGCAAACTGCCAAGATGATACTTTATTGTAGAATTAATGAAGCTACAGTAATTTGCAGGTTTTATTAAAATGGTCAAAAAAAGAAAAAAAAGGAAAAGAAAAAGACAACTTAATAACAATCCCTTATCCCAAAACTTTCTAGATTTTTTTTTTAGTGCAAGAAATACTGTATTACTGAAGACTTGAGAATTATCACGAAATCCTAGCAAACAAAGTTAATTACCTCAGAAGTGGTAATAAAAAAAAAAAAAGAAACAGCCCTGGCTGGTGTGGCTCCGTGGACTGAGTGCTTGCCTGAAAGCCGAAGTGTCACCGGTTCCATTCCAGGTCAGGGAATGTGCCTGGGTTGTGGGCTAGGTTCCCAGTTAGGGGCATGTGAGAGGCAACCAATCACACATAAATGTTTCTCTCCCTCTCTCTGTCCCTCCCTTCCCCCCTCTCTAATGATAAATAAATAAAATGTTAAAAAAAAAAAAAAGAAAGAAAAAAAAAGAAACCAGCAGAGAGGCACACAGATTTGTTTTTTTAAAAGGATTTTTATACTATATTAAAAAACAACAAAATAAAAAAGGGATTAATCAACATATATCTTAGCAGTCCTTCCAAGAATCTCTGCACCCAACAGCCATGCAAGCTGGCTGTTGCCTCCTTCTTGTCTGCTCAGCGTGCAGCTTGTGCTCTGGTTCTTAAAATCAAACTTGTTCTGCCAAATCCAAGACCCTGAATTTATC
This sequence comes from Desmodus rotundus, assembly GCF_022682495.2. Lineage (NCBI taxonomy): Eukaryota > Metazoa > Chordata > Mammalia > Chiroptera > Phyllostomidae > Desmodus > Desmodus rotundus. Next base: position 114,052,348 of record NC_071390.1, read on the forward strand.
CAAATTGTAGAAACAAGCTTTTACCACCCGTCCACCAAAATACCTCCCATTCAGATCAACGACAGCTAAAAGGCAAACAAAAAGACAGTCAGTTAATACAGGTTCCTATAAAACATTACAAGAATGTTTTAATTATAATAAGATAACAAATTTAACTTTTTAATTTTTTATATTTAGTTGTACAAATTACCTTTAATTGCTGATTCAACCCGCTCAAATTCTAAAAATATTCGTACTGCTTCATCATCAGGGGCACCAGGAATCTGGAAAAAAATAAAAGTATAACAGGTAAAGTTATCATTTGAGACATCATTTAAGTGATTTCTGTAAGAGTAAGTGTTTCAATAATCATCATATACAAAAAAGTAGTAGTCAAATACCAAGGAAATTGTCATAAAAAATTTGCTAACAGTTGTTTACAACAGGCACGGTGTTAGGTGCTGGGAATGCAGAGCTAAGTGAAACAGTCTGACCCTGTGGAGGTCCTATGACAGTGGTCACGTAAATAATTATGTGATCAATAAACAGCAACATGATACAGAAGAGAAGCACAAGTGAGAGCAGAAATTTAAGATAAAAAGTGTCGTATTCTTTTTGTCTCTCATAATAGGTTGAATTCCTTTGTTGTGCACTTTCTATGCCCTGAATAATATGGCCCCATTCCATCTATGTAAGCATGTCTCCTGTTAATCCCATACATGTCCAACCATCCCATTTTGTACCCTTCGTCAGTCTCCCAGAAGCTGCGGCCCTAATCTGGGTATTTTTTCCTCCTATCCAGATGCTACCCAGTCATTTCAAAGCTTAGCTCTATCTGATAGTCACCAAGCCTTCTCTTTTTTTGTTGACCTAACCCTTTTCTCAACTCCAGTACTTAGAGTCAACACTACTAGTCTAGCAACGAAACAGTCTCTGTTTATACAACTGAACACATCACTGAGAACACAGAACATCCCAAATGCTCTCAATACACTACTAGATATGTGGAAGGCACTAAATATATACTTGCTAAATGAATGAAACCGAAGGCATGTCCAAGTAACTAAATTATTGAGCATGCTATTTATTATCAAAGTCTTAATCACCAAACTAAACCTTAACCATAATTTTTTTATTTCTTCTCCAAATAAAATTTGAAGTCTTTCTTGTCTTTATGTTTAAAATTGTTATAACCAAGTAAGAGAAATGTAACTAACACCTGCCACCTGCTATAGTAAGACAGTTATTTCAGCACAGCATACCTGTCTTTTTGTAGAAAATGTTTTATAACCTGCAATCACAACATGTTATAAATATCAAAAGAAAACCCTCTTACTTCAAATATCACACATTTTCCAACTTTGCCATATTTTTCACACTCTTCCTTGGTTTCAACTTCCAAGTCTTCATCTACCTCTCCTGCACCAACCATGTTCTATAAACAAAAATAAATAATGTATCAAGTATAATTTATAAATATGTAGATAAGATGTATAAATAATTTTATGATAGCAAATGTTCTCTATACCAAATAAAACAATATTTATCCTTATAGTCCCCCTAAATGCTATTTCTTAAAAAGAAAATAAATAAAATAAAAATACACTAAATTTGTAGTTACAAGACCAGTTATGCAAGCATCAAAATGCATAAACCATACTAAGCATCTAACAATTTCATGTATTTTAAAGTAATTACTGTAACTAAACATTAGTAAAAATATCAGTCCTATATGGAGTCTATCCAAAAGTACTGTTTGCAAAAGCATTATTTTCCGTTTTCTTTACCCATTATGGTCGCAGTGGTGCTGAATACACGCAGGGATGGAGTATTTATGTGTCACTCCGCCCTAACCTTAGGGTGGAGTGACACATAAATCAAGGGGGGCAAACAGACTTCTTCCTTCTCCTTCTTACCCTTAGTAGGACCACTTTAGTAGGACACTTGAGTATTTCGGTTAATGGATTTGAGTCCGACTTCTTGGCTGCATCTGTCAGCAAACAAACCATCAGATGCAGACGTGTTAGAGCACTGAGTCTCAGTCACAACGAACGATTTAACTTCAGTAGCAACCCCCTGATGTCTTAGAGTTATCTACAAGCACCTACGGCTGAGCACAAATGCAGCCTTGTCTGTAGTGAAAGCATTCGCTTTGCTTTGACATAGGTTTTTACTATAACTTCTGGGAGTTTTTAGCTTCCCCGGTTACCTACAATTTTCACTTAGTTCACTTCCTAAAGGGTTGACAGAGCACATCAATCCCATTAGCCAGCTACTTGGCTGGCTGACTACAGATACCCCCATAAGTCAGGGCTATTCTAGGCTGACTGGCTGCTTCCTAAAGCTGTGTATTGACAGAACAAAAATGAAACACTAACGAGGCATCTTCTACCAATAAGAACCCTTATAGGATGGAAATATAGCAGATATAATTACTGATATACTGTATGTGGTTCTATCTTTCATGCTATAAAAACATAACTGATCTTATCAATGTAATAAGATTCTTTGCCTAGTAGAATTAAGCATGAACTTATTTTCTTAAGTACTGTTTATTTTCTGGGAAAGTCACCGTCTTTTTCCCATGGGCCATCCTCTCTCTTCCTACCTATTCTGAATAAAGACGAGGCCCAAGACAGAACTGAAATGTATCCAGTGAGGAATTCTCTTATTCTCTTCAAGAGAGGTCCATTCCTCTTCCTTTGGACTGCAGTTCCCCCTGCTTCTGGGGAAGACCCACCTTTCTCTGTGGCTTCGCCCACGATGATCTTGCCTCCTCGCTTGCTCGTCTTCTCCACTGACAGTGCCGTGCTCAGCCCTTGCTCATGCTTCCCAAGACCCTGGCCTTCCCGGAAGCCGTACTTCTGCATGATTTTATGTGCTACTGTGCCACTGGCAGGAGGAAAAAGAGGAAGATCCTTTACACTTGAAGTCATCAGCTACAGCATAAATTGGATTTTATATCGTAACATTCTCCTTTTGGGAAGGAGAAGAGAAATTCTACAAGGGCTTCAATGAGGTCACATATAATTAACAATGAACCATTAGATGGAAGTTACGGGGATGTTCAGGATGAAAGAAATATAAAAAACTAATGCTGAAACCCTGGACCTCCTGAGATTATCTCTTAGGCAAGGAAAATATTAGTTTCCCTAACAAAATTTCCCTATTACCCCTGTTAGAAAACAGTAGAGTTTTTCTAACAGTAGAACAGTGTGTTCTAGTATCTGAATTGCAATATATCTTTTTTTCAATTACAGTTTGCATTTGATATTATTTAGTGTTAGTTTCAGGTGTACAGCAGAGTAGTTAGACAATCATGTACTTTACTGAGTGTCCCCCTGGAAATTTCCAGGACCCACTTGGCAATATAGTTATTATAATATTATTGACTATACTTCCTGTGCTATATTTTACACCCCCACGGCTGTTTTGTAACTACCAATCCGTAGTTCTCAATCCCCTTACCTTTTTCACCCAGTCCCCTAGACCCTCTTCCCTCTGGCAACCATTGATCTGTTCCCTGTATCTATGAGTTTGTTTGGTTTGTTTCTTTGTTTATATTGTTCTTTAGATTCCATGCATTGGTGTATCTTACAACGACTGTTTATTTTAAAACGTGCCTGTCAAGGAAGTGCAGAGTCCCAAACAAGTTTAACTGGAAAAGGCCTACCAAGGCATATCATCATTAACATACCAAAGGTCAAGACAAAGAATCTTAAAAGTAGCAAGAGAAAAGCAGTTATCTACAAGGGAGCTTCCATAAGACTGTCAGCTGATTTCTCAAGAGAAACTTACACAGGCCAGAAGGGATTGGCAAGAAATATTCAAAGTGATAAAAAACAATGACCCACAATGAAGACTGCTTTACCCAACAAAGCTATCGTTTAGAATCAAAGGACAAATAAAGGGCTTCCCAGACAAGAAAAAGCTAAGGGAGTTCATCACCACCAAACCAGTATTACAAGAAATGTTAAAGGGTCTTCTTTAAGAAGGAAAAAAAAGTATGAATAATAAAATGGCAATAAATACATATCCATCAACAATTACTTTAAATGATGAAATCTTCCTATTTCCAACAACATAGATGGATCTGGGGGGGGATTGTGCTGAGTAAAATAAGTGAGAGAGAGGAAGACAAACGCCATATGATTTCACTTGGATATAGAATCAAAAAATACATACATACAGAAATAAACAAGCCGAACAGAAACAGACTCATAGATAAAGAGAACATTTTGATGGTTGCCGGATGGCAGCGGGATTGTGCATATGGGTAAAAAAGCAAAGGGATGAAGAAATACAAACTGGCAGTTACAGAACAGTCATGGGGATGTAAAGCACAGCATAGGGAACATAGTCGACAATACTGTAACAACTGTATGGGGCCGGATGGGTATCAGATCTATCAGGGTGATCACTTAGTACGTTATACAATGTCTAATCACTTGGTTCTACACCGGAAACTAATGTAATACTGTATGTCAACTGTAATGGAAAAATAAAAATTTAATAAAGATTGTCTTTTCCTAAGTGGTACAGTAGTGTCCAATGACAGCCTTTATAAATAAAGATCATCATTCAACTGATGGGAAAGTAAAGAAACTGAGGCCCAGATTAGCTCACTAGCTTAAAGTTGACTAAAAACAAACACAACGATTAGAAATTATTTCTGTAGGTGTGAATGGCACAATCAAAACTGGAACCCACAACTCTTAATTCTTAGTGTCTTAGTGTACTGAGAATTAATACCTCTAATACCACAACTTTCTTCTTTCAAAACAATTATTTTTATTTATTGATTTTGAGAGAGAGAGAGAGACATCAACTTGTTGTTCAACTTATTTACGCATGCATTGGTTGTTCCTGTGTGTGCCCTGACAGGGACTGAACCCACAACCGTGGCCCACAGGGACAGTGCTCTAACCAGCAGAGCCACCCAGCCAGGGCAGGGAGGTGCCTCTCAGGTCTCAAAAGCGACCCCAAGCAACCGCTGCTACCTAAGGCTTGACCCACAAAACCCTGCTTCAACTAGAACTGTACCCACTTTACTTCATGTTTTGTGATTTCCTTAAAAATTTCATTTGAAGCTGCTCTGGGGCTAAAGGCTGAAAATGGCTGAAATGCACCACACTGCACCTGCCTTACGCATAAGTTAAAGACTGAAGTCCTGTTCAAAAAGGGATTCGGCAAAAAAGTCAATTTTTATCATGAGCAAGAACACCCCCCACCCCCCACCCAGTTTCATGTCTGTTCACCCTCCAGCACATATTGTAGGGTGGTCCATCCAACAAACCCTTCTGCAATGACGGGGGGTGCTCTCATACTGAAGCTGGTAGCCTTGTGTGTTATCAAGCACTTGAGAGGAGACTAGTAGAACTGAAGAACTACATTTTAAATTGTACTCATTTTAAATTAACAGCTACCAGTGGCTAGCAGCTACGGCAGAGAACAATACGGGTCTCAAAATCCCCTCGCAGTGTGTGAACCCAGCCACCTACTCCGACTCCTGACGAGTCACCTCTTGAGGGCTCTAAGGATCAAAGCATATACACACAGGCGAGGGCAGACTGGTGTGATTACTATGGACGTAGCATTTCTGTCACAGGCAGTGCCCTTTTAAAGGACACAGAACAAAGGCCTTACTATGCTTCATTTGATAGTCCCTCACTGCATGACAGAAACATAGAAACAACGTAAAACATTCTTTTATCTAAAATGCATGGTAAATCCAATGGTGTTTAAAAAGAAATTCCACCAGCCCCACCCGAAAGTCAATGTTAAAAAAGATTTTTACATGCAGGTAAATAAATACTCTAATTTAGTTTGAATGACTGACTGTTTTTAAACTGAAGGTGTGCAACCATGACCTTAAAGCAAATGGCTCCTTTTATCAAGAAATAAAGAAGTCATTCACCCTTTGGACATAGTATAAGTCACCTGTAATTCACATGAGCTATTTTATTTGCAAATGTCATGAAAATAAATGTAAATAATTATCAGAAACGGTTCCTACCTAGGGAATATAAAGTTCAACAATGAAGTCATCTAAAACTTATATTAGAAGGCTTTGTTTTGTACAAAATACAACAGCATTATGATGCAATATCCTCCATGGGACTCAAGCACTGATTCTCAAGAATGAAGTATGTGACCGAACACACCCAGCATCTCCCTACAAACCAGAGAATGCCCGCACTACCAAACAAGCTGCATTTACTAAAAGCGCTGCCAACACTTCACACTGAGCCTCCCCCTTCTTACACCCGCTGAGACATTACCCCATGTTGGCGAGGAAGGAGTTGCCAGGGCCGGGTGGAGATCTGGGTCTGTCCTGTTCCTCGTACATGGGGGGAGGGATGGCAGCTTTGGAAGACTGTGAGCGAGGTCTTGAGTCCTCTTCATAAGGAAATTCTCGGGGTACTGTTGGATAAAAATATAATAGGTTTACCAAAATACTACAAAAATGTTCCATACTGCACTGTATAAAATCAGTTCTCTTAAGTTAACTTAATTAACATTTTCAGTATACTATGTGGAGTAAGAAAAAAACAAAATCCATTTTACAGCCTCTACATGACTTTTTAAAATCATAGAGGTATGACATGATTTTTAAAATTTTAGCTATGTTACAGCTGTTTTTTATTCCCTCAAATGTCCCTTTATATCTTACTGAAATGTCATCCTTTAAAAGTGCTCTTAAATGACAATTTTTTTCTGAACCCTTAAAATTTCTGTATGTTCTGGATAGATCCAATCAAACTCCCTTTCGATTCCCATACCATCTTGTATACCTGTTTTAGAACTCTAGGCTTACTACTTCATATGCCTAGCAGAGTAAAGGTCTTTGAGGTTATGGACCATATACCAGAGCAGTGATTTTCAGCCCTAGCTACACAGTAGAATCAACAAGGACACTTAAAAAAAAAAAAAATCCAGACACCCTAGCCAGGTAGCTCAGTTGGTTAGAGCGTCTTCCTGATACACTAAGGTTGTTGGTTCGATCTCCAGTCAGGGCACATACAAGAATCAACCATTGAATGCATAAATAAGTGGAACAACAGCAACAAAAAAAATGGATGTTTCTCTCTTTAAAAAAAAAAAAAAATTAATAAAAAAATCTAGATGCTTGGGCCCCACTCCCAGAAATTGGTTTCAATTGGGTTTATGGTTTGCCAGGTGTTTTCACACAAAATATATTTAACAATACTTTTTGAGTTATCTTTTTTAAAAAGATAAAATAAATAGTGCAACAGCTATTAAAAAGCTCTAGGGACGATTGGATTTTCTTGGGATAGTTTGGGTATGGTCCAACCCAGAGGACAGGAAAATGACCTAGAATGATATATCAAAGTTCAATTCCAACCCCCAAATTATAGAATAGATCACTGGGAGGAGAAACAGTGGGTGCATGTGTTCTAGCAATGTAAGCAAAGGCACACAATCTGTGCACTGAAATCGAAACAAATGGCACAAAAATCTAATCAAGAAGGCAATGCCACCTTGTGGAGGGTCATGAATTTTACAGCCTCTCAACTACGGAGTATACAAATTGAAAATCGAAGAGCTATTATTTGTTTTAATCTAACTCCAAATATGAAATGTTGGAGAACACAAAATGAATTTAAAAATTTTATGAAAGAATCTCACTGTATAAAATAAGGGGTAGAAGGGAGCAGCAGCTTCAAGGACCCACACAGGGGGCCCAGAGTTAGGGCCAGAGGACGGGCTTTGCTCATGCAGGTAACGTGGCCAATGGAAGCTAAGACTGTCCACAGCAAGACTTTTACCAACATAAAAGAGGGGAAGTACCAGATACATACACTCTTTGTCTTTCTCTACAAGAGAGGTGGGTGGTGCGATGGCAGCTCCGCCCATACCTGCAAAAACATAAATTCCAGTGTTAAAGGAATTGTAGTTGCCACTCTCCAGGACTGTGACACAACCCTGGCTCTCCAAATAAAGAAAGCAAGAAACATCTGCTACTGCATCCCTCCAGCTAACATCTAAAGAATTCAGTATTTGAATCTAGGATTAAAAATGTAGAAAATTGGGAAAAGCCAAACATAATTATGTTTTTCATAGCAGGCATTCAAGATCTCCAGAATGTAGTAAATAAATGAATTTTAAGATGAAATAACATAAGCCAGAGAATTAGCAGTTACTTAAAAAATAGTAACGTAATTGTTTACTAAAAGCATGTTAACCACCGGGTTCTTTCACAACATCTCAGTTATTCTTAATGAACCTTTGAAGTAGGTATTTCTGTGTCCATTTTTCAGAGGAGAGTTAGTGGGCAGGGACAGAATAAACCACAGCACCCAGTGATGCCAAGCTTTACCCCAAAATATTCCACACTCCTTTCCAGGATGCAAACCGCCGGGACTAAACACCTATCTGAAAATGTGGGCACTTCCAGTTCCTATGCAGCCTGTGTTGTGTTGTCACCATTCCCGATCGTGTTTCCTGCACAGAGGATGGTGAGCACAAACAAACAAAGTGACTCCATTCTCTATCCAACACAGATGGAGAAGATGGATGGAGAATATGAGGAATTTTTCATTAGGTATAACTTAAATCACCCACAAAATAGTCCAAAAAATAATAAAATGTAAACAAACAACAACACAACACTGATTACAAAGCCAGTGCTGCACCAGCATGAAATGTTTCACAGAAGAAATTCCTCCAAAGGCGGCGTACACACATCACGACTAACAGGTCTGGAGTAGACAAATACTTAAGGAGAAATAGAAATAAAGCTTTCTTACATTTCTTTTGAAATACCTCCTATTATCATTTTTCAATCTTGTCACTAAGACCGAAGTGATTACTGACTGACTCTGAGATTAGCTCTGAATTCAATATAAAAAAATTCAGGGTGGGCCCTGGCTGGTGTGACTCAGTGCATTGAGCACCAGACTGTGAACCAAAGGGTCACAGGTTCCATTCCCAGTCAGGGAACATGCCTGGGTTGAGGGTCAGGTCCCTAGCAGGGGGTGTGCAAGAGGCAGCCACACATTGATGTTTCTCTCTCTTTCTCCCTTCCTTCCCCTCACTTGAAAAATAAATAAATAAAATAATTTTAAAAAATTCAGGGTGATTACTTAAAATTTGCTACTGATCAGGTTCAGATATAAGCATCATCTGTTATCAGCAGTATACATAACGGGCATAATGCCATTACTTCCCTAACATTCAATGTATAGTTCCTGCTAATGTTCAAGAAAATAAATGGCCTTCCTAGAGAAGGCATACCTCCTCACGAAAAGGGCAGCCGATCTGTAAGCTGAAAAAAATGAGACCAATAATTATTCAGCCTATATACTGGATTCCAAAAAGTTAACAAAAACCAAACATTTGTTGATTAATGATATAATGGATATAGAAGATTTAACATTAGTACCTGATGCGCTGAGCAAACTCAAATGGTAACTTTCCTCCCATTAGAAAAACAACATAGTGCACGACAACATTAAGCATGTACCAAGTACTCTTTTGTTGTTGCTGCTGAGGTATAACTGACATCTGATACCAGTTTCAGCTGTGCAAGGTAATGATTCAATACTTGAATATATTGCGGAATGATTATCACACTTAGTCCAGTTAACATTTGTCACCATACTTAATTACAATTTTTTTTCTTGTGATGAGAACTTCTAGGATTTACTCTCAGAAACTTTCAAATATGCAATACAGTATTATAAACTACAGGCACCATGCTGGACGTTACATCCTCATGACTGACTGACTTATTTTATAACTGGAAGCTTGTACCTTTTGACCCCCTTCACCTTTTTCTCCCACTCCCCACCCCTGGCAACCAACAATCTGTTCTCTGTATACAGGAGCTTGATTTTCTTTGTTTGTTATATATTAAGTATTCTACAAATACATTTAATTCATACCTTCATTGAAAGATAAAGAATTCTAAATTATTAAAGACTCACTCCTTGCCAACTCAATTAGTATTTTAAAATTTAAATTAAACCCTAAGACAGTCCTGGCTATGTATAAAATAGGGTTCACAGATACGGAAATATGTTCCAGCTTCATGATAATATTATTCTCAGGCTGTATGTTAAAGATGACTACATTACACTGATGATTTCAGGTAGATGAAGATCTCGGATAACATGAACAGGGTACCTGTATGTCATCAAAGTGCTTCTCCCCTGTGGCTCAGATTTTCCACCACTAAAATGGGCATAACCACAGAGCCCACTCTGCGTTGTCATGGGGCGTGAAGGAGATAATCTACAAAAGTGCTTAGAACAGAGCCTGGTACAAGTAGACAAGTAGACAACTTAAATTTCTCACTTAAATCTCAGTCTATCAGCCAAATTCACCAATAAATCAAGGAAATCCCAGCAATCAAAACATGACGAAGCTAAAATAAGCAGGACTCAACAAACACTGCTTAACTGTCTAGTGATCACTAAGGATTTAACTCTTAACACAATTACAACTCTGCTTATAAAATTTTAGAGCTAAAAGGAGCCTTATGAACTAGTTCAAATTCTTGTCTTCCTGCTCTCCAGATGACACTGCGAGAAACCAATGTCCAGGGAAGCTAAGTGATGTTCTCAATTTTATGCACGCCAGTGGCAAATGTTCTGGAAACAAGTGCCCTGACTCTCCATTCAGTGTGTACCAGAAATGAAGCGGGACAGAAAACTGGTCAGTGTGACTGTGCTACAAGTAAAAAAAATGTGTGTATATATTTTAAGATATGCTCAAAGTGTCCACTTAATAAATGTTAGAAAGTAGGTGGGAAGCTCGAAGAAGAATATTATGGGAAAACTCAAAATAAATTAAGGATGTATGCAAATGTGGACTGCTAGGCTTCCTGAAAGAAAATGACCTAAATTGATGTCAACTGAACTATTTATCATATTGAGTATGAAAAGCAAATAGTGAGATTGCACCATATTGGAAATATAGTATTTATGTTCATGCCTTACTTCTTTTTCTCCTCTCTCGCTCATAATCTTCATCTTCATCAGAATCTGGATCTGGTCGTCTTGAAAATCCGCTAGCTTCATGCCGGTCCTTACGCCTCCTGTGATAATAAAAGAACCCATGTTCATCACAGACAAGCCAGTTTAGAAATGTGAAATCAAAAGACGTTTCCTTGACTTTCTCTTGGCTAGAAAACACCCAGATCCTCCCCTTCACATTAACTATTACTGCAAGAAGGGCTGTGCTCAATCAGCTGGCTGATGTCTAAAGTAGCAAAAGTTATGAGAAGTGAAAAAAATTCAGAAGATAAACTGAACGCATATAATAGGTATACAAGTGTTAAGTAGCAAGAAAAACACTTCCTTGACATTTACCGATTTCAATTTTAAAGCATATCAACACAGGTAATAGTTTAACAATTTCGATTCTCTAGAATAGTGATTTTCAACCAGAGTCCCCAAAGAGGCACCCTGTTGTGCTGCAAGAATGTTTAAAACATGAAATACCTGACTATTTAGTCAGGGACACTGACCTCTTTTCCCTTAGATTGTCAAACTGAAAAAAAAAAAAAAAAAAAAAATGACAACAACCAACACAACAATAGCCATCTGGTGTAAATGAATCAAAATTATACCTATTTTTTTGTCATGTCAGCAAAAAATATATTTTTGGTGTGCTGTAGAATTTCAGTAATTAATTTATGTGTACTATGAGATAAAAAAGGCTGAAAATTGCTTCTCTAGAATAGGCCTTCATTTCATGATAAAATGAGAAATACTGTGTTAATATTTTATTAAAAATTTAACAATGAATATTTAATATCTGTATTTGATTTTTTAAAAAGATTTTAATTATTTGTTCTTAGAGAAAGGGAGGGCGAAAGAGAGGGACAGAAACATCAATGTGTGGTTGCCTCTTGCGTGCCCCCACCTGGGGACCTGGTCAGGCATGTGACCTGACTGGGAATCAAACTAGCGACCCTTTGGTTTGCAGGCCAGTGCTCAATGCACTGAGCCACACCAGCCAGGGCCGATTTTTTTTTTTTTTAAGAGAGAGAGGGGAAGGGAAAGGGAGAGGGAGAGAGGGACAGAGACATCTACCTGCTGCTCCACTCATCCATGCATTTACCAGTTGATTCCTGCATGTGTCCTGACTAGGGATCGAACCCATAACCTTGGAGCATCAGGACAATGCTCCAACCAAGCTACCCAGCCAGGGCATTATTCAATATTTTTAAAAGAAAAAATACAAACAAATCCTTGTTGCCCATACTTTTAAAAAACAAATAAAAGATGCATATGTTCTTAAAAATTCCATTTTGCTCAAAAATAGTTAAAGAATAACAATTTAAGTATCTTGAATAGTTAGAATTATAGAAGAGCCATAGCATAGGAAAGAAAATATTGTTCAACACTAGGATTCTAAGGTACTTTTCTAACTACTCACCCAAAATACATACTTTAAATTTTCTGTACCTATGCAGGAAATCTGCTCAAGAGTTTATTCTCATGCTGGGATGTAACAACTAAAAATTTTTAAAAAACAGTTTGATTCCTTCTGATGGGTGCTCAGATCAACCATGAAAACTAACTTCCATCTTATGGACAGCACTGAAGTTCATTCATTAACATTCTCAGCAATGCAGGGTCTGGCACAAATGACGCCCCTTTCTTGCTACAAAATGGTAAGCATGTAAGTCTGTAACATAACAATATCTCACTCGAGCATATCATATGACATTTTAGGTGAAATGTTCAAGTTAAAGCTATAAATTACTACACCCATATTATTATCCTACCAAACACATTCAAGCAGGCCTTACTTCTGCTGGACTCGTATTTCAAATATAAAAACCCCCAAATCCAAACAAAGCCTTACTTTTCTCTCTCTTCTATTTCTTTTTGTCGTTCCAGCTCCCGCTGTCTCTGTCGTTCCTCTCTTTGGCGCTTTACCACTTTCTCATAATCATTAGGAAACATAGGATCATATTCATCAGCTAAGGGAATCAAAACCTCTCCTGCAGAAAATCCACTGGGTACAGGATCCTGAGGAAGATAAAAATGCCAAGGTACTATCCTCATGTCTTAACATTGTATTCACAGAATTAAGGGAAATGAATATGAGGGTTGGAGTGAGCCTGATGGCCATTTTTTGCCTCCTTTGTTTTATACATGAGGGAACAAATGTCTAAGCAGGTTTAGTGACTCAACATTGTCCCACACCTCACTAGGTAGCAGCAAAACCACGACAAAGAATTTAGTTCAGTATTGATTTCATAAATACCCTACGGCATTTTCCTGAAATTCCTAAACAGACTGCCACCACCAAAAATTTTGAGCAATAAATTTGATTATTTATATAGTAAACAAATACCTTGGTTTCTTATAGCTCCATGAAAACCAAGCAACCCACAGATAACACAATCATTCTTGTGATCATTTAATAGAGTAACTTTAAATTTTGATTACATGGACAGACATGATATATTAAGACTCAGAAAAACAAAAAGCATCTTCTTGGGCTTTTTGAAATCCTCTGGAGTGCATCCCTTCACAGGTTGGCTGCCCTTCATGTGCTGAGTCTGGCACAGGGTGGATGTACTTCCCTTCACATTGTCATTAATTTTTTTAAGGTCCAGTAAGATCAAGTTCAGATGATAACATTTTGCATTTCACTTCTAAACATTTAGAACTGGGGCTGCTTATTCTCTGAGAGAAAAGAGGTAGGCTTAACAAAGAAATGAGAAAAGCAAAAGGCAGGCAGAACACAGCCAACGAGAAAACACACTATTAGAAATGGGGCTTTACCCTAGGCTGGTGGTCTTGATTTCTACATGGTTCAGGGAAGCCCCAGTATAATACATGGTCTAAGTTTCCTCAACCTCCATACCTTCTTCCTCCTTGTTTTCTTAGCCTTTAACTCTTCCTTATTAACTGTAAAAATAAGAGGCCTTAACCGGTGTCCACAGACATCTTAAACAAGCAGATCTTAGGACTAGTCACCTCTTTCAAGAGATACACTGCCCAATACTATCAAATGCAGAAAGTTGTAAAATACTTTTTGTTTTGAACAGAAAATTGACATGATATGAGCTTATGTTCAATATCAATGAATTTAAATCCAACAATTCTTGTTGTTTGACATTTTATAATATTAGACTGTTTCATCTGACATTCTGCATTATAAAACAAATACTATACCTATTCCTTATAACTAAAATTTGGGAAACGCTATAATTCAATGAACAAAAGAAATTAGAAAAATAACTGTAGTCACCTCCCAGGTCCTGCCACTGGAAAATTTACACAAAATTTACACATAGGGCCCCCAAAGGGCAGGTAATGAACTTGCATTAATATTAAAGGCATTTAAAAAATGCAAAGGCACACAAACAAGATTTCCTTTCAGCTATTATTAAGATAGGAGAGGAACTAGTAATCAGCCACTCAATTTATGTAGTACTATTATCACAAAGTTTCTACTGAAAGAACAAACGGTCAGTGTGAAATTTAAAATCAAATTATTTTTACTGTATAAACCCTACTAAGTTTAACAATGAGCCATTCTTCTCTAAATGCCATAAATAAAGCAATTTGTTGATTTAAAAAAATTAAAATGCTAATACCTCCATGATTGGGAAGGTGGGTAAAACTAAAATACTCATATATTGTAGGTGGTAACACAACTCTGCTAAAACCTAGCCAGCACTAAAACAAATTGGTAATAAAAATGACTGATCTCTTTATGCCACCTCAGGAAATCTGTCCTAAGAAAATAGTTTTACATGCATAGAGCACTCTATGGAGATGTTCATTACAGTGTTATGATGACAACATAGAAGCATACCTAGGTGGTTCTAGAGTTAAGAAATTCTTGTATAAATTACAACACACTCACTTGATGGGAACACTTCACAAGTAAAAACTGATTATGAGGGACTTCTGGCCATGATGGAGGCATAGGCAGACAAGCTTTGCCTCCTCACACAACCATAAGAAGGATAACAACCAATCTAAAAACAAAAAACAAGAACTGCCAGAAAATTGAACTGTATGGAAATCTGACAACCAAGGATTTTGAGAAGAATCATTCACCCACACAGTTAGGAGGGGCAGAGAATGGGAACCAGGGTGGAGAGGACTCAGTGTGGCACACTGAGGCAGTGGAAGCAGGCAGAATGGGCGGTCCCACATTCACAAGTGGCTGATAAAAACTGGGAGAGACAACCGGGGAGCAAGCAACCCCAGCCCCAGGACAGACCTCACAGCCCATGGTTCCAGTGCTAGGAAATAAAGCCTCATAACCTCTGGCTGTAAAAACCAGTGGGGGTTGCAGCACTGCAAGAAACTGCCGATCTCACAGGATGGTCCATTGGAGGGGCCCACAGGATCCTGGAACATACACAAGCCCACCCACTGGGGGAATCAGCACCAGCACAGCACCTAGAGGGTGCTACTCGCTTAAGGAAGTGGGGGAAGTGACTGGAAACAGGGCGAGAGTCAGCAAGTGGAATTGTTCTCTCTCTGACCACGCCCCCCCTCACATAAAGGGTCACAAGAGGCAAAGCTGGTTGCCCAACCCCGGCAAATACCTAAGGTTCTTATAACCCCTTATAACAGGTGTACCAACATGGGGAGTAAATGCAGCTCTACCTAATACACAGAAACACAGTGAGGCTGCTAAACTGAGGAGACAAAGAAATATGGCCGAAATGAAAGAATGTATCAAAACTCCAGAAAAAGAACTGACAGAGATAATAGCCAACCTATCAAATGCAGAGTTCAAAACACTGGTGATCAGGATGCTCACAGACATCATTGAGTATGGCCGCAAAAGAAAGAAAAGTGAAGTTAATACAAAGTGAAATAAAAATATACAGGGAACCAACAGTGACGGGAAGAAAACCAGGACTCAGATCAACAATTTGGAACAAAAGGAAGAAATAAACATTCACAAGAATAGAAAGAAGAAACAAGAAATCAAAAAAATGAGGACAGGCTTAGGAACCTCTGGAACAACTTTAAACTTACCAACATCCAAATCATAGGGTGCCAGGAGGAGAAGAGGAAGAAAAAGGAGTTGACAATTTATTTGAAAAATTGATGAAAGAAAACTTCCCCAACTTGGTGAAGGAAAGAGACATACAGGTCCAGGAAAGCTCAGTCCCAAAAAAGTAGGACACAAAGAGGGCACACAAGACATATCATAATGAAAACGCCACAAGTGAAAGATAAAGAGAAAATCTTAAAAGCAGCAAGAGAAAATAGAATTACCTAAAGAGGAGTGCCCATAAGACTATCAGCTGATTTCTCAAAAGAAACCTCGCAGGCAAGAAGGGGCTGGAAAGAAGTATTCCAAGTCATGAAAGGCAAGGACCTACATCCAAGATTACTCTATCCAGCAAAGCTATCATTTAGAATGGGAAGGCAGATAAAGCGCTTCCAAGACAATGTAAAGCTAAAGGAGTTCATCATCACCAAGCCCTTATTATATGAAATGTTAAAGGGGCTTATCTAAGAAAAAGAAGATCAAAACTATGAACAGCAAAATGACAATAAACTCACAACTATCAACAACTGAACTTAAAAAAAACAACAACAAAAATAAACTAAGCAAACAACTAGAACAGGAACAGAATCACAGAAATGGAGATCACATGGAGGCTTATCAGCGGGGAGGGGGAAGGGGGAGAATGGGGGAAAAGGTACAGGGAATAAGAAGCATAAATGGTAGGTAAAATATAGACAGAGGGATGTTAAGAATAGTATAGAAATGGAGAAGCCAAAGAACTTACATGTACGACCCATGGACATGAACTAAGGGGGGTACTGCTGGAGGGAATAGGGGTACCAGGTAGAGGGGGGCAAAGGGGAAAATGTGACAACTGTAATAGCATAATCAATAAAATATACTCAATAAAAAATTTGATTATGTAACTTGTAACAAGAAAAAAAAAGCCTGATTAAATTTTGGGGTGGGCAATACTATAGATTCTAGAATCAGTACACAATAACAGAAAATGATGAATTGGCTTTTCAGTAAATGTAGTGAGAAAAAGTTATGTGGTGAGTATGTGGTAAAAAAGTTCAATGACTAAGAATCCCCCCAAAACACCTCCACTGTGGGGTGCTCTTTCCTCTACATAGACTATTAGCCTGCAGTAGTACCAGGTCTCCCAGCCAAGAAAAAGCAAGGTCAAGGAGCAAGTGGATTCCAAATCTGAATAGTGAAAACTGAGGATGTGAAACAAAATGAAGAAGGGAGGGGGTATGCAGCTGAAAGTGTGTCTCAGCTTGACTGGGGTCCTTTCTGATAGTTGGTGGTGGGGGGTGTGGCTAGGAAGAGTACCTTGCTAAGAAACAGTCAGCAGTAATAGCATATCCTATCTTTAACCTGTGGGTCATTTGTCATCAAGCAACTTGTGTGCATAGTGCTGTTTAAACTACCTCTGTGGTATTATTTGAATGACATCTATGCAGAATAAACATATATCTAGAGTAGGTGTAATTTTAAACATAAAACTTAAGGTCATTTGCCCCTCATTCACTATGATTTGCAATTATCCTTTTCCAGATTTTCCTCATCCTCGCTAACCCATTTATAGAGTTGTCTATATCTATTTCTTAGTTTTTAAGCTTACGTAGAATCACTGGGTTAAAAAAGGGTAGGTGGCAGACTTGTCTTTATTTTTAACAATTTATTTTAACCCATGACAAAACAATGAATACTATTATTTTTACTATAAATAACCTACGTATCCAGCATTAAGCAAATTAAGTAAACTACAGTACACCCACATGAGGGAATACAGGGAAGCCATTAAAATATTTTTTGACACAGACCGATAGTCAATATATATTAAGCAAGATAGGCAAGTTAGAGAACAGTAGGTAGAGGAGGCATAGGATAGGAAGCTATTCTAAAATATAGAGTTTTTAACTTCTGGGTAGAATGGAAGTCAATTATTTTCTTTTTGTGCATCTCTGATTTCTGATTTTTCTATAATGAACTATTTTATTTTAAACAGCTAAATGATTTAAACTTGATAAATGAAAGTGAAAATTAAGTTGAAAACGATACTGACTAGACTGCAAAGGCCTACTGAGGAGACTGTTCGGAGACATATGCATAAAATGAGACAGGCAGTAAGCAGGAGCGCCATCCAGGCCAGAGGCGGGCTTACCTTTAGGCCGGCTGCTACATGAGGTGGGGTGTCCACAATCTGCCGGTCGTCTGAAGAGCCGCCACGCTTTAGGTCGATTACTGGGGCAAGGACTGTACTTTGTTTTGTTCTCTGACTCTAAAATCATTGAAAAACAACAAGAGTGTACTGAGCCTTCAAATTAAAATCCATATTATTTGTAACAAAGCTTCTTTGGGGGGTCTCTGTAACGAACCTTTCAGATTCTGCAACAAGAAAACCATAATCTTAAAATAGACTTTTACAAGAGGGGAGAACCCAACCCCCCCCCCAGAATTATCTTCTAGAGGGCAGGCCCCTTGTAGTACAGGCTTCCCTCCCTAGGTGAACCTGTCTGTATCAGGGTACCAACTGGCTTTGTTGTGAGAGGCTGCATTCTGCTTCAGTGAAAATTTTTTGAAGACTCTTTCAACTCATTTGTCCATTTCTTGATGGGGGATTTATGAGTGCACCTGCCCACGCCATGCTGAGTGTTCAACAGTTTTGACCAAAAACAGCATGACCTCTGTGCCCCACCCTCCCTATTAACCCCAAGACTTTTTTGTTTCCTCAGATGAAAAAAGTCCTCAAAGGAAAACATTTTGCCCATATGGAAGAGATGAAATAAAAAACAGCAGAAGCAATAAAAGGCATGAAAATTGACGAGTTCAAACACGGTTCTGAGCAGCAGGAAGAACGTCTCCATAGGTGCACTGCATCAGAGGGAGAGTGCTTTGAAGGCGACTGAAGTTTAAACATGTAAGCATAAATACAACGCCTCTTTTAAAAATAAATGTCGGGTTTTTGGGATCCCCCTCATAATCCAAGTATCACTATAACCACATACTAGTTTCATTAGCCCATTTTCTTTTTCAACACAAATTTCCTCCATTGCAAAAGATCTGTAGCAAACTTGGTCAGTTTAATTTAACTTTGCGTGTGGTATCAGCTCTACAGTGGATTTTCCTTTGGCTAAGAGGGCAAATCTGTAACAGCACGTTGCACTTTTTGACTAGCGTGGATCTTTCCTGTAAAGTAGGTATTTTTTTATATGTTGAGCAAAAGTTACTTGTGGATTAGAGTGTTTTTCCTCCCAGAGAATATAAAATCCTGTCTTACCTCTGTTATTATGAACCTACAGGAAAATATTTAAGATAACATTATCAATTCAAATACCTTCAGCCATGGTTAACACCTTACCATATTTGTTTTACCCTACACCTGTTATTTATGCTAAACCATTTCAAAGAAATTTGAAAACACTAGGACACTTTATACTTAATCTCCTAAAATTACGGACATTCTCTTACATAACCACGACACTATTACTACACCTAATAAAATCAATTATAATTCCTCGTGTCATTTCCTATCTAGTTCATACTCAGATTTTCCAAGCTGTCCCCAAAATGTCTTCTAAAATACTTGATTTCATTTTGAACCAAGGATCCTACCAAAATTCTGCAATGCATTTGGTTTTTAAGACCCTTTTTAAAATTAATTAATTAATTTATTTATTAATATATTTATTGATTATGCTATTACAGTTGTCCCATTTCCCCCCCACTCCACTCCATCCTGCCCACCCCCTCCCTCCCACATTCCCCCCTATAGTTCATGACCATGGGTCATACTTATAAGTTCTTTGGCTTCTACATTTCCTACACTATTTTTACCCTCCCCCTGTCTATTTTCCACCTATCATCTATGCTACTTATTCTCTGTACCTTTCCCCCCTCTCCCCCTCCCACTCCCCTGTTGACACCCCTCCATGTGATCTCCATCTCTATGGTTCTGTTCCTGTTCTAGTTGTTTGCCTAGTTTGCTCTTGTTTTTGTTTTAGGTGTGGTCATTAATAACTGTGAGTTTGCTGTCATGTTTACTGTTCCTATTTTTGATCTTCTTTTTCTTAGGTAACTCCCTTTAACATTTCATATAATAAGGGCTTGGTGATGATGAGCTTCTTTAACTTGACCTTATCTGAGAAGCACTTTATCTTCCCTTCCATTCTAAATGATAGCTTTGCTGGATACAGTAATCTTGGATGTAGGTCCTTGCGTTTAATCTTGGGTAATGTAATTATGATGTGCCTTGCTGTGTTCCTCCTTGGGTCCAACTTCTTTGGGACTCTCTGAGCTTCCTGGACTTCCTGGAAGTCTATTTCCTTTGCCAGATTAGGGAAGCTCTCCTTCATTATTTGTTCAAATAAGTTTTCAATTTTTTGTTCTTCCTCTTCTCCTTCTGGCACCCCTATGATTCGGATGTTGGAACGTTTCGAGATGTCCTGGAGGTTCCTAAGCCTCTCCTCATTTTTCCAAGTTCTTGTTTCTTCATTCTTTTCTGGTTGGATGTTTGTTTCTTCCTTCTGGTCCACACTGTTGATCTGAGTCCCAGTTTCCTTCCTATCACTATTGGTTCCCTGTACATTTTCCTTTGTTTCTATTTGCATAGGCTTCATTTTTTCATCTACTTTTCGAACAGATTCAACCAATTCTGTGAGCATATTGATAACCAGTGCTTTGAACTGTGCATCCGATAGGTTGGCTATCTCTTTGTCACTTAGTTGTATTTTTTCTGGAGCTTTGAAGTGTTCTGTCATTTGGGCCTTTTTTTTTTTTTGGTCTTGGCGCGTCTGTTACTTTAAGGGGCGGAGCCTTAGGTGTTCACCTGGGCGGGGTACCGCCTGTCGCTGTGCTGTGACGCTGTACATGGGGGAGGGGCCGGGAGGGGGCAATGGCGCCTGCCTCACACTCCTCCGGATTTCAGTCTTTCACTCCGATACCCACAATCAAACTGGGCCCCTCTGGTGCTGGTTCCCCAGTGGGTGGGCTTGTGCACACTCTAGGCCCCTGTGGGTCTCTCCAACGACCTCTCCCGTGAGGCTGGGAGTCTCTCCTGCTGCTGCCCCAACCCCCACGGGCACTTTCAATCAGAGGTTTGAGGCTTTATTTCCCGGAGCTGGAGCCCTGGGTTGAGCAGTCTGCTTCACTCCCCGCCGGTCGCCCGGTTTATCTGTGTGCGAATGTGGGGCCCCGGGGTGCTACCCACTGCTCTGCCTGTCCCACTCTCCGCCACTCCGAGTCCGGCCCTCTCGGTTTATCTGCACAAATGTAGGGTTGCAGGGTCTGCTAGTGCTCGACTGCCTTCCCCGTTCGTCCCACACTCCGCCAGTCTCAGTCCCGCCACGGCCACGTGAGTCCTCTCCACCCCGGTGCCCATCTCCGCCCCTCCTACCGGTCTGGATGAATGTTTATTTTGTATTTCCTTGGTGTTGGACCCCCTTGCCGTTCGATTTTCTGTCAGTTCTGGTTGTGCGAGGAGGCGCAGTGTGTCTACCTACGCTGCTATCTTGGTTCTCCCATCAAGACTCTTGATTTAGGAAAATCCTCCCTTTGTTGTCGCCATCGTCATCATCATCATTTTTGTCTCCACTGTTCTCCTCTGACACTGTCTTTTAAAATGTTGTACCTTCTACATCTGTCTGATAAATTCCTGGTGGTCTAGTTTCACTTATTCCTCTATGCCCCACAATTCCTGAAAACTGAGAAATCTTAAATAGGCTAGAGTAGCGCTTTTGGCAAGAACACACCATAGGTGAGGTGGTGTGCTTCATTTTGCACCACCCAGCAGGCACACAAGGCTGGGCTGTCTGTTAGTAATGGTGAGTGTGATCAGATGGGTATAGTGGTAACCACTTGAGCTCTTGGTTATCAAGGTTTAATTGCCCCCTCCCTTTGCAATTTAAAGTGTTATACATCTGCATTGTTATCACTACAAAAGGGTCAAAATAAGCCACCATCACCCTTGAATTTAACATCACTTACAATTTTAAGCAAACGAATTTAATCCAATCATTAAACATACAATTCACCAAGTGAACACCAAAGTTGGAAGGACAATGGATGGGGGCATTATCACACTCATACATTTTTCTATTCAGTATTACATTTTACAGTGGAGATACAGATGAAACCATAATTCCATCTTTCGGTTTGTAGGCAACATTTTCTCAACCAAATACCTTTACAAATCTCGTTAGGCCAAATTTGTGCTGAGTAACTAATTAGTAAATTAAATAGCCTAAAAGAACCAATGAAATGTATCTTCACTCCCTTCAAGAAAAACACATTAACTTCACATGGCAATCTCAAAAAATGCTAGAAGGTTAGCAGCAATGACTTCATAAGCAACTTTTTATGACCAATTACAAAAAAATCTATTTAAAATCTCAATAGATCTCCTGAAAGTAATGTATTTGGATAAGTGAAAAGATGGTAAGCATAAATTACACAGACTGAAGCAGGTAATAGGATGTCTAAATTTCATATAAAGCATAATTCCTTCCTTATCAGCACCCAACTTTATTTTTCATGTGAGTAAAATAATGGTACAGAAAAATCAGTATGCAATCCGTAAATTTTATTTGACTTTTTAATATTTTTTAGAAGAATCTATTTTCTCAATTGTATTTAATACAAGCTGCCTTTTAACCTATAGCTTATAATTATGCACTGGCTGGGTAGAGAAAGTGATCCTGAAGTATTTGGCAGGAAAACAAATTATCTAGGATTTTAAAAGACTGGCTGCAAGTAATACACAAAACTGACAATTTTTAAACTGGCAATAAAAATTATCCCAAGTAGCTTTGCTTTTTTAAAAAAGGATTTTATTTATTTATTTTAGAGATGGGGAGGGAGAGAGGGAGAGAAACATCGATGTGTGCTTGCCTCTCCTGCACCCCCTACTGGGGACCTGGGCTGCAACCCAGGAATGTGTCTTGACTGGGAATCCAACTGGCAACCCTTTGGTTCGCAGCCTGGCACTCAATCCACTGAGCCAGACCAACCAGGGCCCAAGTAGTTTTTCATTTGTATATCTCTAGAATATTTTGACTTCTGCTTTTCTATTTTCTATTTTGTTATCTTCCACTGAACTAAGATTGCCCACACATCTGAGTGTATGTTACTACAATGAGACTTGCCCCTTGGAGCCATTTTACAAAAGAGAAGATGAGGCCCTCAAGAATAAAATACATGAAACATAACCCTTATTTATACACCTAATGTATACATCATGTATACATCATGACATGTATACATCAAAAGTTACATGAAACTGCCCTGGCTGGTATAGCTCAGTGGATTGAGTGCGGGCCTGTGAAGCAGAGAGTGTGTAGTTCGGTTCTGGTCAGGGCACATGCCTGGGTTGTGAGCCAAGTCTCCAGTCGGGGGCCTAGGAAAGGCAACTGTACATTGATGTTTCTCTCCCTCTCTTTAAAAATAAAAAAAAAAAATTTAAGAGAAGAGAAAAAGAAAATACCTTCTAATTGATATCCTCAGATGGTAAGATAAAATATAGTATCCATAAAACAAGTACAAGATGATAAGAAACAAATAAGTGAGGGAACAAGAAAAAAAAAGTTATGTGAAACTTATAAAAAATTTAAAAATGAAATCGATTTTAAAATTAAAAGAACAAGCTTTCTTTTAAAAGGTTGTAGTCAATAATCTTCCTTTCATGTAGGATGAAAGCTTGTTTTAAAAAGACAAAATTCCTTCCAGCCAAGATGGAGGCGTAGGTAGACACACTGTGCCTCCTCGCACAACCAAAAGAAGGACAACAAATTTAAGAAAAAAAAACCAACCAGAACTGACAGGAAATTGAGCTGTATGGAAGTCCGACAACCAAGGAGATAAACATTCATCCAGACGGGTAGGAAGGGCGGAGACAGGCAGCAGGGTAGAGAGGACTCAGGCAAGTCAGCCCTTGGAGGGTTGGGGCGGGCAAGGCGGCGGCTGGCAGACCCAGGAGGCAGTGGATTGTGGACTGGGCGGTCCCACACTTGCGTGCAGATAAACCAGAAGGAACAACTGGGGACTGAGACAGACTGTGCAACCCAGAGTTCAAGCGCAGTGAAATAAAACCTCAAACCTCTGACTGAAAACACCAGTGGGGGCTGAGGCAGCAGTGGGAGAAACTCCCAGCCTCACAGGAGAGTTCACTGGAGAGACCCACAGGGTCCTAGAAGGTACACAAGCCCACTCTCCCCCTCCCAGGGAATCAGCACCAGAAGGGCCCAATTTGATTGTGGGTAGTGGGGAAAGTGATTGAAAACCTGCAGAGAGCAGAGCAAGCAGCATTGCTCCCTCTCAGACCCCTCCCCCACATACAATATCACAACTTAGCAACGTGGGTTGCCCCGCCCTGGTGAACACCTAAGGCTCCGGCCCTTAGTACATAACAGGTGTACTGAGACAAAAAAAAAACTGGCCCAAATTAAAGAACAGATCAAAGCTCCAGAAAAAAATACAACTAAGCGACAAAGAGATAGCCAACCTATCAGATGCAGACTTCACAACACTGGTAATCAGGATGCTCATAGAATTGGTTGAATATGGTCACAAATTAGATGAAAAAATGAAGGCTATGCTAAGTGAAATAAAGGAAAATGTACAGGGAACCAACAGTGATGGGAAGGAAACCAGGACTCAAATCAACAGTGTGGACCAGAGGAAGAAAGAAACATTCAACCAGAACAGAATGAAGAAATAAGAATTCAGAAAAATGAGGAGAGGCTTAGGAACCTCCAGGACATCTTGAAACGTTCCAACATCTGAATCACAGGGGTGCCAGAAGGAGAAGAGGAAGAGCAAGAAACTGAAAACTTATGTGAACAAATAATGAAGAGCTTCCCTAATCTGGCAAAGGAAATAGACTTCCAGGAAGTCCAGGAAGCTCAAAGAGTCCCAAAGAAGTTGGACCCAAGGAGGAACTCACAAAGGCACATCATAATGACATTAGCCAAGATTAAAGATAAGGAGAGAATCTTAAAAGCAGCAAGAGAAAAGGAGACAGTTACCTAAAAAGGAGTTCCCATATGACTGTTAGCTGATTTCTCCAAAGAAACCTTGCAGGCAAGAAGGGCTGGAAAGAGGTATTCAAAGTCATGAAAGGCAAGGACCTACATCCAAGATTACTCTATCCAGCAAAGCTTTCATTTAGAATGGAAGGGAAGATAAAGTGCTTCCCAGATAAGGTCAAGTGAAAGGAGTTCATCATCACCAAGCCCTTACTATATGAAACGTTAAAGGGAGTTATCTAAGAAATAGAAGATAAAAAATATCCCCTGCTGTAGGCAACTGCCTAGGTTGCCCTGTACCTAGGCAAGTGTTCCACTGCTGGGAGAACAGCAGCCAGTTGCTGTTTGGCATTCTAGGCCTGGTTCATGCCAACACTGTTGTTAACTATACCAGAATGTCAGCATAGCTGCAAAAAAAAAAAAAAAAAAAAAAAAAAAAAAAAAAAAAAAAAAAAGAAAAAAGAAAAAGGAAAGATAAAAAATATGAACAGTAACATGACAACAAACTCATAGTTATTAACAACTGAACCTAAAACAGAAACAAAAACAAACTAAGGAAACAACTAGGACAGGAACAGAATCACAGATATGGAGATCATGTGGAGGGATATCAGCGGGGGAGTGGGTAGGGAGAGAGGGGGAAAAGGTAGAGAATAAGTGGCATAAATGGTAGGTAGAAGATAGATGGGGAGGATAAGAACAGTATAAGAAATGTAGAAGCCAAAGAACTTATATATATGACCCATGGACATGAACTAAAGGGGGGGAATGCAGATGGGAGAGGGTGCGCAGGGCAGAGGGGAATAAAGGGGGGGGAAATGGGACAACCATAATAGCATAATCAATAAAACATTAAAAAAAATTTAAAAATAAAAAGACAAAATTCCATCTCTTTAAAAAGAAATACAGCATAAAAAAATTTAAACTTTGTAATGATGAATGTGAAGAGGACAAAAACTCTAATCAATTGAAAAAGACAAAATTAAATTTTAAAAGAGTGTTGCTTTACTTGTGGATAGCCTAATTCTAGAACCCTTTTTAATACGTAGCAATCAGATGTTAGAACTTCGATAAAAGTATCTGTTAATATAGTAAAGTAAAAGAAAAACAATTCCAACTTTAAATAAGTATTTACTATGGAAAATTTCAAACATAAAATTAAAGAGAATGTTAAAGAATTCTTAAGTCTCTATCGCCCAGCTTAAAACAACTATCGACTTGTGGCCAATTTTGTTTCATGTACATCCTTATCTCCCCTTCCCCAGACTGGATTATTTTGAAGCAAAGCTCAAAAATTACATCATTTTATCAGTAAGTATTTCAGTATATATCTCTAAGGCATTTTTTAAACATTTTTCATTATAGCCTCCCCTCCAAGGAAACTTTTAATAATTATGCCCTACCCATAAAATTTTAATACCACAATATATTATGTATCTGTTTACGTACTTCACTATGTATATCTGCACTTTATACACAAAGACAGCAAGCTTATTTTTCACCCCCTTCGGATCAGTATTTGCCCCACTTGGGGGCACATGGTCTCCACTGGGGGATGCATGCTCTAAAACGTAAGGGCCCACAGAACAGTAAGCAATCCATAATACCATTCTCATTCCTAAAAGCATGACAGTAACATTTTAATATCAAATACCCAGTGGGCAACTATGTTTTTCATGTTTTACACGTTAAGTTAGTTCAAGGATGTTGCCAATGCCCAACATGTATACAATAGGAGCAGAAACAATCACGTCCAGACCACATTCACAACTGATCTGAGCCCTCAATAGCACATACACCTTATTATAGCTTCATAATTACTGCAGAGCTTCCTTTCTCAAAGTGCTGATTCCAAACTACCTAAAACTAACAGCAGGAATGCTACCAAAAATAGACACCTGAGGCTCTAACCCAGAACCAGAATTTACCAGACTACCAGGCACATGGCTACTAAAGCAATACTTTAACCAAATTCTCAGTAATCGTAGACATACTGAAGCTTGGAAACCTGTATCATTGCTGGAATTCGAGAGTACTGCCTTTCTCGGTAGGAATCCCTGCAACAGTTCTTCTGTTCCTAAGAGCTGGGAGAAGCAAAACGACCTTAAACTCCTTAATGCTCTCTACACAGAGCCTCTTCCCCAGCAGCAAGCTAAAACCGTTACTATTCTTAATTTAAGGAGGAACCTGCTCTATAAACTTCTGCTTTCCCACTGTGGGCTCATCTTACCTTTGCTTGAGTGAGAGCGGCCTTCTTCACCTGAAGCTGAGACTGCAGAAGTTTGAAGTTTTTGGACCAGCCCTCTGTTTTGGAGTCACTGGTCTCCACTCCCAGATCGTCATACAGGGACATCCTTTCAGTTTAATGCTGAAAGACAAGGCAGGGGAGGCATGGGGTTTTAAAAATGCAAAATACAGTACAGACTTAAAGTCTTTCTGAGTTAAAAATAACTCACTTTTAAGGGATTTTAAAGGTTAAATGTATTTAAAGCGATTCCCCTAGTCCAGGAGCCTTCACTGACAGAAGCCAAAACGTCTGGTATCACCAGTCAGTGCCCTTTCTAATACGCATGTATTATTTTGCAAATACACTTCTAGAATAAGATCATGTGGTCAGGAATTCATGAGTGAAACTGGTCTGTTCTATAGCATATAATGAGCTAAAGATGGAAGCTCTAGATTCAGGACATTGTTATTTACATACATCCAATTTAAAAAATTCTATTTGGTCTTAACAGCAAAGAGTTGAAGCCTTACAAAAACACCAGATTCATTCGGCACAATTAGCAGAGAAAAAATTTAAACATATGCCTAGAAATTTTTAAAAAACCAGAAATGATCTCACAGAAATAGGTTAACCAAATGCTTCTTGAGGGGAGAGTTCAGGGTTAGATCTTAAATATCCTGATTTCCTCATGACATTGATACAAAGAGATAACCATTCTACAGTGAATGATCAATACACAATATCCCTACAGAACAGAGAAATACGAGATAACAACGAAAACGAAGTCAACAGTAGTTAACATTCACTAAAACCTACCTGGACAGGGTGGAGGTATAAATGCAGTACCTGCTGTAGGAGCCTAGCACTAGGTTACAGATGGGGAGCTGGGTGGGACTTGAGGAGATAAACCTGCCCTAGGTCTCAGTAGGAAGACCCACCTCCCACCCAGTCAGGTGAACTCCACAGCCCTTGCTCCTAAATCCCTCCTGCTACCTTTAAAAAAACCCTCAATATTCTGAAACCCACAACATGACCCACTTCTCAAAATAAAAATAAAAAAAAAATCAATCTTTCTTATAGATGGAGAAAAAAACTATCTTTTGATTGAAATCTCTAAATTGCAAATAAATGCTTAGCACGGAGAGCTTCCTATTTATGGATGTATTCCAAAAGTCTGTCGGTTCCTAGGCCCAGACAGCATTTTCCCATAGAAACCATGTTATACAAAACCTGTCCCACCTTTGTCCGTGTCTCAGGAATAGGTGATGTAGACAAATGGAAAATACTTAATTCCCTCCTGGGTTACAACTGACTCAGGGCAAAAGTTGCTCTGCAGTACACGCTTACTTCTCTACCCTTCTCTAACTGGTATTCTAAGACCCTGCTGCCCCAGCACCTTGGCTGACCTTGGTTCCACTTCGTGTGGGGTTGGGGTGGTGGGGGTGGATATCATCTTTGCTCCCTCCAAATAGCTGTTCTGGTTTTGAGCAGTGTACCTCTCTCTGCCTGGAAGTCAGTGCCCCGCTAAGCTGTGGCTGCTTCTTAACATTTGAACCCTCAGATTAACCTAAAAACTTTGTTTTGATTTCTTAATGAAAGGTCCACAAGGTAGCACAGAAGCAGGGTTGAATAAAAGCAGAGCCCAGGGTACTGGTGGCTGACTGCTCCAATGAATCACCTAAAAATCCAGGGATGCCTAAATGTCTCCTCCTCATTAAGGCTTCTGGGACAACTCACCAGCTCAGCTGACAGCAGCACGGACAATTACCTAGAGAGCACATCCAACAGGAAATGCCCACTGCCTTTGGTGCAAGACGAAGTGAACATTTTACTCAGGAACTTGGCAATGCCTTGTCACGTTAAGCTTGAGTCATTAAAACTAAATGGAGAAACAGTAATGAACTCCACTTCTTAATAAAATATGGCTGAAATACAACCTTGTCTTCAAAGCTATAGAGGGAATCCCCCTGGAGTCTACTTCCTCCTAGCCTGGCATTCAAAACTAATCGTTTTTGTTTTTTAAAGATGTTTATTTACGTATTTTTAGAGGGGATAGGAGAAAGGAAGTGAGAGAGAAATATCAATGTGTGGTTGCCTAGGGGGAGAAGAGAAAGAGCAAGAAATTGGTAATCTATTTGAAAAAAGTATGAAAGAAAACTTCCCTAATTTGGTGAAAGAAATAGGCATCCAAGTCCAGGAAGCACAGAGTCCAAAACAAGATAGATGCAAAGAGGCCCACTCTAAGACACATCATAATTACAATGCCAAAGCTGAAAGATAAAGAGAGAATCTTAAAAGCAGCAAAAGAAAAGAAGTTAGTTACCTACAGGGGAGTTCCCATAAGACTGTCAGTTGACTTCTCAAAAGAAACTTTGTAGGCTAGAAGGGATTCACAAGAAATATTCAAAATCATGAAAAGCAGGGACCTCAAGATTGCTCTACCCAGTAAAGCTATCATTTAGTATGAAGGGCAGATAAAGAGCTTCCCAGACAAGAAAAAACTAAAGGAGTTCATCATCACCAAACCATTATTATATGAAATGTTAAAGGGACTAATTAAAAAAAAAAGATCAAAACTATGAACAGTAAAATGGCAAAGTATACAAATCTATCAACAATTGAAGCTAAAAAACAAACTAAGCAAACAAGAAAAACAGAGACAGAATCATGGATACAGACAGCATTTTGATGGTTGCCAGATGGGAAGGAGATCTGGGGGAATGGGTGTAGAGGTGAGGGGATTAAGAAGTACAAATAGGTAGTTACAGAACAGCCATGGGGATATAAAGCACAGCATAGGAAATGGGGTAGCCAAAGAACTTATATGTGTGACTCATGGTCATGAATAATGGTGGGGGGACTGCCTGAGGGAGTGAGGGGTGCTGGGTAGAAGGGGGCAAAGGGAGTAAAATCAGGACAACTATATTAGCATAATCAATAAAATATAGTTAAAAATAAAATAAAATTTAGATAACGATATCCTTAAACTTTAAATTTAATCTGAGAAACTCAAACAGAGCAACAGCAAGAAAAACAATTCTGAATTGTGGTTCTCAAAAAACGTACTTCAGAAATGACCATGCAGCTCTCATCTACCCTAGTTTAATTTTTTGAGCCCTCTTCATCCAGCTAGTCACCAAATCAAAACCTAGTAAAACTGTGGATTCATTTGTTCTGTCTTTCTTTCTTCTTAGAAAGGCAATGGAAGACTAGCACATACTGGGAAACAAATATAAATGAAGCTTTCTGGGAAATTACAAACATAAAGATAAATGATCAAAATGTGCTTGCAACCCAAACTCCACTTTATTTCTCCAATATCTCTTCATAAAAAACTCGAGAACCTCATCAAAGAAGGTATTTAGAAATGTTAGTGCCAATGGAAACAGGGTAACCAAATGCCCACTAAACTACGAAGGGAAAAGATTAGCGTATTATTTTTGCATCTTCAATTTCTGGCATAGTGTAGGTATTTAATAAACATATGTTGAAATATTAATAGTCAAGTAAAGTCTATTTAGCCACACGAATTAGCAGTGAAACTCCACAATGCCCACAGCCTCCCCTACAAAAATTAGGCGAAAGGTTCTGGAGATTGGTGGCGGTAATGGCTGCACAACGTGAATGTACTTGGTGCCACGGTACTGCGCACTTAAACATGGTGAAAATGGCAACTTCCATGTTATGTGTATTTTACTACAATTTAAAAAAGAACAATGGACACAGACAACAGTGTAGTGATTGCGGGGTTGGGGGGAGATGGGTGGGCAGAGGTGGAAGAGGGGGAATAAATGGTAGTGGAAAAAACACAATAAAAAAATGTTAAAAAAAAAAAAAAAGAACAGGTAAAACGGAGGGAAGAGGCCGCACTGGAAGCGGGAATGGGAGGTAACCAGCTGCTGTTTAATCAACTCTCATACATTTCCCGATCTGGAAGACTCACGTCTCATAGAAATATTTCCCCAAATTTGGGGGTTAAAAAAATCAAGCAGTGTAGAGGATCTCTGCCTCCAACAGAGTTCTTTCATCTAAAAATCCAATATTTAACACAGACTTCACGGTTGAATTAATGAGGTTTCATGAGACCATACTTCCTCTGATTCCATTTCTAAAACCAAACTGAAGATGGTTTGTTGACAACTCCAACTTGATTTGCCTTATCTGCAAGCTTCAAAAATCATTATACCACAAAATCTTATGTTAAAGTCCCTTATATTCTCAAAACCTTCAAATACACTTTAAATACTAGAAACTGATGTCATCTTAGCATCATCTGCTAGTTTCTGCAACAAAGTGCTTCTAGATCAGATCTCTGCATCACCATAAATGCGGAAGAATTTTCTCGTTTTTTACTGAACTTCAAATCCACAGGACTGCGTTAGTTATAGCAACGGCACATTCATCATCCATCCTCATATGTACGGCCTGCTTTTAATTAATTACAACAGTGCTACAAGCACCAGTGACGTCACCCAAAACAAGAGACAGGATTCGGACAAGAACCTACATGCAATCTACATGAACCGTCCCCTCCTCCCCACCCTCATCCCATTCAGTGATTTCCCCTGGCCCAGGGTGAGCAGCAACCTGAAACCCATTCACATGAATTTTACTTTCTTCCTTTTCTATAATTTTCTTTACATAGCTTAACTGCATCTATTCCTTAAAAGGTGTGTATAGTTATTTTAGCTGTTTAAAGCACTTATAAAAATTTCATAGTTGATTCATTCATTCTCCCCACTGCTACCACTAAATGTAACAAATGCATTGACAGACAGCCAGGACCTGAACTTCATTCATGCTGAGAAGTTAGATGATATGGCACATTTTTGTCATAAAGCCTTGTGCCAGGTAATAAAAAATAGCACTTTCTAACATTTGGATATACCTTGAGAAGCCAGGATCAAATGCAAATATAAACAGCTGACTTTTATAACTTAAAATACTTGCTAACTATTTACTTCTTTTTTATTGTAACACCACCTTCTGATCAACACATCTTTCATATATGCTCCTTTTAAGAAGAAACCATTAGCTAGAAGAATGATGATTTTTCAAGATTCTACTTAAGCTGGCAAAGTATGTTTTTTAAACATGCCACTGGCAAAAAAAAATGTGGAAGCAGTCGTCTCAGATGTGTCCCACCTACTCATCTTTCAAGTGCATCTCTGAAGCCTTTGGTGACTACTACTCACACATAAAACCACTGCTAGTTTGTTTCCCCTGAACACAGTTGGACCAGGGCAACTTTTACTTGTTATGCCTCCTACAGGTTGACACATTGGTCTCTCAGTATACCATAAGCTCCTTAAATGTAAGGGCTGTTTCTGCCTTCATCCTTGTATCTCTTGCTTAGCACCATGCTTTGAACATTGTTAAGTGCTTTATAAATATTTTCTAAATATATCAGTGAATGGATAGAAAATTAATATGCACCTATTTAAATCATAGTATTATGAATCAGTAAGATCTGCAGATCTGACTTTTAAAGATATTAACTTATGGTAACTGGGATTTGGTACAAGTATGGTAAATTTTAAATAGCAGACTATAATTAAAGGAACAAAACTACAACCATACAATTAATGTCAACATGTGAGGTCTAAGCACTTTAAGAAACAAGCTTGGTATGAGGCTTTCCTATTACTAAACAGGTATTCATGCGCCGCGAGGTGAAAACGAAGCCTAAAGAATATGGGAAGTATGTACTGACAGAAAGGAACAGGACGGATACTATGAGGGGCGGTGCACATTGACGTCCACAAAAAATACAGGTAACGCAAGGCATGCTGCATGGATGAGATTTACAGTAACTTTTTACAGGATATTTTTAAATTTCCCTACACCTCGACTCTGACACGCTTGTCACAGTTTAGTATTTCCCTCAATTCTCATAGACTCGATTATTACCAAGATACCATACTGGAGTGTATTCCAAACAAAGTCCATGAAAGTCACCTGTAATTTAGATGCATTAACAGAAAGTCCTTCACAGTTTACTATTACAAAGATTTGTGGGATTACTAGCCCTTGGTCTGTTCCATGAGGACAAAACAAAACAAACCTGTTTAAAACAAAATAGGTAAAAAGAAACCCACTTTATAAAGTTATATTTGGGAACTCAAAACAATCCCAATTCTTATTTTCCATAAAGGCTATCCTTAGTCACCCCAGAACTCCTCAAACAGAACAGCTCTTCACTGTTAACGCTTCTATTTACACCAGGTTATATTTTTGTCTGTCTGACAATCTATTCTAAACAGTACAGCATGCAGCACATTTCTTAATAAAATTCTAAAAATAAAACACCCTCGGTTTAAGTTCCTAATTTATTACTCCATATTGCCGAATATTCTTATTAAGAGTCAAAATGTCTGCAGCCTTTATCCCATAAAAATGTGGAAATGAGTTTCATCCTATAAAAACGCCACCTGCTGCTGGGAGACACAGTCCTCTAACCCTTATCCAGATATATTTTTCATCCATTCCCCTGGTTCCAGCAGTAAGTCTCCTCAATGGCTCTACTCCACTGCTCAAAGAACCTTCAGATCTGACCTCTCTTCAAACCTCTCTCTGCCTTACCTGCAGCTTCCAGAATGCACTACGGTGCTCCTGGTCGCAGAGGCTACCTTTACACTTCTTTCCTCTTCGGGGAACCTCCCCCCACCCACGTCTCGCACAAAACAGAACACCTCTAAAACTCCGCTGCGAGCGCCTCTCCCTCTTGGAAGCCTCTCCAGACCCCACCCCAGTCCTTGGACCACCCGAGGCACGGGTTTCTCGGATTGTTCCCTAGGAAGCGAACTCCGAGAGCAGGGGTAGACTCTTCCTTACTCATCTCGCATCTGCCGTTCGTTACACATGGTCTGGGCCAGAGGGACCGTCAAAAAATGCCTGAAGACTGAACACCAGAGCTGAAGGACCGCTTTTAAAGGACAAGGAGCGAGCTAACATCGGAGTCAGGACTTCCTTCACCTGTGCAGGTAACCCCTCGCCTTAGAGAAATGACTGCTTCCGGTGCTCTGTGGCCCACAAAGGAACCAGCTTCTCTCCTTCCCACTCCCTGGGTGTCGCAGGAGTGCAAGTGTGTGGGCCACAGGTGACAGGGGCCTGCCTACCGGGGTCCAGGGACCGAGCAACTTTTCAAAGGAAGACTAATGAAGGAGAGGAGAGGAAAACGTCCTCGGGCCCAAAGGAGACGGTAAGAGACAAACGGGGAAAGCAAGAACGGGAGAGTGGAAGAGTGCGAGGCCCTGGTGACCCGAGGCAAATAAAGGAAAGCGTTGGCGGGGCGCTAAGGGAAACCCAGAAGGTCGCCGGGGCCGGACCGGAAACCCGCCTGGACGCCGGCGGCTCGAGGGACCGGCCCGGGACCTCCGGCCCCACTGCGGTGCGGCCTAAAGCCACGGCCTCGCATCCCAAGCCCCCCGGGGCCCCGCTCCCGCCCAGGACACCACTTACCCGGTCCGCCGGGCCGACTGTACCCATGGGCCGTGGCGGCGCACCGAGGACTCGACCCCACGGGAGGGGAGCCGGGTCCGCTAGGCGTGAGCCCGCGACAGCGCAGCCCCCCACCGGCGCCAACCACTACGCCCAGGCCGCGGGTCCGAGCTGCTGCGGAGTCAGGAGAAGCGTGCGGCTGGGAGAGAGAGACTCGTCTGCGCCGCAGTCGCCTACCGCGACGCCCCTTGCCGGCCGGAGGACCGCACTGCACCCGCCTCCGCCAGCGTGCTTCTCTGCCGCCAAGAGGGGGCGCAGCGGCGCGCGTTTGTGAAATTTCACACTGAGGGAAGTTCCCGGTGACCACAGACGGCGAGAAGGACAAATGGTCCAAAGCTGCAAAGATGGTCCTCGGCAGCCAACTATGTACTGTCAAGTGTCTACTAATAGGAGGGAAGGGGAGAATCCCTCTGAGCCCGTCGCTGTCATCCACTCAAAACCATTCATGTGCACACACGACGCTGAACATTAATCACGGTAGGCGAGATGAGTGCAAAAATGCTTCAGAAGAAATGGCAGCAAGCACGAAAATAAAGGTACGACTAAGGAAACAATACATATGGAATTAAGGTTACATACATGTCGTAAGGCCTCACAATTTAAAAACAACATAACGAAAATTGGGAGGAAAAGAGAAAATGGGATTCCGTGTACATATGATTTTCATATATATAATTTGAGGTAAAATATTTCAAACTGATAAATCAAATAGTAGATACTTAAGTAAGTATATATCTCAGGACAAAGGAACATAGAAAGAATACAACCAACTAAAACCCGGTGATTAAGAAAAGGAGAAAAGAAAGAAATATAGAAAGGAGTCAATGGAAAATCTAAAATAATAGATGATTAATGGCAACAGCTCACATAATTAGTAT
Organism: Desmodus rotundus; assembly: GCF_022682495.2. Classification (NCBI taxonomy): domain Eukaryota; kingdom Metazoa; phylum Chordata; class Mammalia; order Chiroptera; family Phyllostomidae; genus Desmodus; species Desmodus rotundus. The sequence continues at coordinate 114,087,933 of NC_071390.1, forward strand.
GCTAACCCAAAACAAAAATACAAAGCTTTCAAATTATCAAAGCACATACACACTACTATAACAAATCAAACAAAATCACATACTGAAATATTTGAAAAAAATCACAACACAGAAAGCATAACAAAATAATATGACAGAACTAAGATCAAACATCATAATAAATAAACATGAATGAGCTAAATTAACCTATTTATTAAAATACACAGTTTCAGACTGGAGCACAAACCATAACACAACTCTGTGTTGTATACAAGAAAATATATAAAATAGAATGATTTTGAAAAGATATACCAGGAATATGCTAACATAAAGAAATCAAGGATCACAAAATTCCTGTTACACAGTGTTGATTTCATGGCAGAAAGTATCGAAAGAGATTAAGAAGGGCATTTTATAATCACCAGAGTTACAATTCACAGTGAAGAAGACAGGAATATCTATCTATTTCATTATTCATAGCAGAGATTATAGGAGATATAAAGAGAATATATAGACAGGAATAATTGATAAAATCCTTGCCAGATTAAGGACACGAGAGGTAGAGGAGGGCAGAAAAGACCTACAAATATAATTAATATGGTAGATCAAATATATCAAACTCTGTGTCCTGACACAGAGATTACATCTACCTTTTCAAGTATCCTCGGAACACTCACAACTATTTGACATATTTTACACCGCAGACAAAATCTTAATAGAACCATATGGATAATATTTGATCACGAATTTTTAAAAACTAGAAATTCATGACAAAACAGAAAATAAAATATTCCGGATCCTTAGAAGTTTTTCAACGTTTAGCATAACATTGGTTGTTGTCCTTCTTACGGTTGTGCGAGGAGGTGAAGTGTATCTACCTACGCCTCCATCCTGGCTGGAAGTCTGAATCTTACGACCTTTTGTACAGTGACATGCTCTATGGGCTTGTGGACTAGGGGCAATAGACCATAGCGTATGTCCTGGGTGTGCAGTAGGCTATGCCCTCTAGATTTTTGTAAGTGCAGTCTGTGAAATGGACAACATTGCATTTCTCAGACAGTATCCTTTGCCATTATGTGCTACATAATTGTTTATGTATTTTTTCTAGTGATTTCCTTTTTAACTTTATTAAGTTTCTTAAAAAAGATTTTATTTATTCATTTTTAGGGAGAGGGGAAGAGAAGGAGAAAAGAGGGAGAGAAATATCAGTGTGTGGTTGCCTCTCGCTTGCCCCCTACTGGAGACCTGGCTCACAACCTAGGTATGTGCCCTGACTGGGAATCAAACTGGTGACACTTTGGTTTGCAGCCCACACTCAATCCACTGAGCCACACCAGTCAGGGCTACTTACAGTTTTTTATATACAGAAATTATAACTCTTATGTGTCGGTACTGTTGTTTTCCAACTTTATGTAATGCTTAGAAAGTCTTTTTCCATCCCAAGACCATTAAAATCACTTAGAACTTTTACTATTGCAATGTAAAATTCTTCCCAGTTTATGGTATAATTAACATAACATTGTTTTAGTCCAAAGTGTACAACATAATGATTTGATAAATGTATATATTATGAAGTGATTACCACAAGTTAGTTGACATCCATTATGCCAGAGTTACAGTACCTTTTTTTGAAGTGAGAACTTTTAGCAATTTTCTTTCTTGTTTTTTTTTTTTAGCTCTTGTCACATAAAGAAAGTCCTCACTTATCGTTGATCAGTTCTGCAACTAAGCAAAGTGACATATAATGAAACCAATTTTACCACAGGCTACTTAACATAAGTAAGAGTTGATGGCGACTCATCGCCACTATGATGGAATGGTGAATAAAATGACGTCCGAGAACCCGCGGTATGCTGTGCAGCAGCTCAACTGCAGCCGTCATGCTGCACATTACATCCCCAGGGCTTGCTTTTCCTTCCTGTGTTTAAGATTTTATTTATGTATTTTTAGATAGAGGGGAAGGGGGAGAGAGAGGGAGAGAACGTCAGTGTGTGGCAGGACTTGCTTATGGTACAGCTGGAAGTCAGGACCTCTTGATCGCCCTCACCCATTTTGCTCACTCACCCCCCCCCCCCATTTTCGGCCGTCACCAAGCCGTTCTCTGTGTCTGAGTTCAGTTTGTTCTTTCAGACTCCACATATAAGTGAGATAATACAGTGTTTGTCCTTCTCTGTCTGACATGCCTCACTTCACATAATGCCCACAAGATCCATCCATGTTGTTGCAAAAGGCAGAACTTCCCTCTTTTTATGGCTTAATGATACTCCATGTATTCTATGTGTGTGTGTGTGTGCACGCATGTATATATATCTATATATATGTATATATATATATATATCCCATATTCTTTATCAATTCATTCATCAATGACCACAATTTATTTCCCATCTCTTGGCTCTTGTAAATAAAGTGCTAAAGTCAGAAAAGGTAAAGAAATTATAAGTCATGACAGATTTCACTGAAATAATTCCAAATGAGAGGAGTATAACGATGTGTTCTTTAGTACTAATATTTTAGATTTTGGAACAATCCATTTGTTATTGGGAATACACTGACATTTGCACAAAAATCCAAACTAAATATAAACTTATGTTACTGGTTTGCCTAATGTCATATTTTTAAAACACTCCTACTATAAGCATACCTTGGCAAAAAATACAATAAGATGAGTTCCAATGCCAACGATCCAAAGAAGGAATTTTGGAGATTTCAAGTGTTATTTATAATAGCTAAAAGGTAAAAACATCTATTAACTGGTACATATATGAATTCTATTGAATTATACACTTTGAGATAGTAAATTGTATGGTTTCTCATTACATATCCATTTTTTAAAAGGGCAGAGTCAAAAGCACTCAGCCACCTTCTTTGTTCATGTGAGTTGTACATATATACACGGCGGGGGAAAGGAGAAACAGAGAAACATCATTTTATTTGCATTAATTAACACATTTATTTGCATTTTATTTGCATTAACAGTTTGATCAATTATGATCAAAATAATCGGAAAATGTAAATTTCATTTCTAAAGGGCAGTTTGCTAAACTATCAAATAGGGAATGCTTAGTCCACAAAACTAATGCAAACACAAGTATTTCCATAATGCCCTTTCTCTAAACACTGGTACAAAGTAACTGTATATAGGATTTGATCGCATCTACAGTACACACATATAAACAGCACAGTGAAATAAAGTTTGTTTTTTTTAAGTGCCGCTGAGACTCTGTTTTGAGGCCCTGGCTTAAGGCCGGCCAGTCCCTTACAGAAGACTGCTGAGGAAGTCTGCACCCCGGCCCCTTTCCTGAGAGGTCTCTCCCACTCCAGGCCACTAGGCACTGCCCTCATGGCCCTGGAGCCGGTACCACATGACTAGGGACAACTCCTCAGCCCCCAGCTCAAAGAGATATATTCACATTAGCCCAACCTGCCCAGGCCTGTGTGGCTCAGTTGGTTTAGTGTCATCCCCCAAAGTGGTAAGGTGCCCCCTAGGGTTGCAGCTTGCTGCTGGCCTGGTCCCAGGTGTAACCCTGGGTGGTCCTGCCAGGGGGCCCTCTGTGGTTGGGAGCCTTCAGTAACTAGCTGTTCTGCCTTTCCTCCAGCCAAGTGTCAGTGTGTTGTGTCTGCTACTACAGGAACCCTACAATCTTATCCAACAGCACAGTTGCTGCTAGAATCTAGAGCAACATGTTAGCAGAGGAACACACAGCAGCTGTGACTTTCTACTGAGATCCTGGGGGAAACAGACACTCCTCTGCTGTACCTCACAGTAAGAGAACAGCAAAACCACACATTTAGAAAAGCTTACGATTATGGTGAAATTTTCCACTCATTCATGCAACAAATATTTATGGAGCACCTACTGTGTACCAGAAACAAAGTGCCTGCTTGCCTTCCAAGAGTCTATATTCCATTAGGGATGACATCAGAAAAAAAAAATCCACATTATAAAAAAAGTGAGTGAACTAGAGAGATCATTAAAAAGTGGTTACTCCAATGAAATAAGGTTGAAAACAGTCACTGAGGGCATGGTCAAGGAAAGGGTCTTTGAGGCACCATTTGAAGGAGGACCTGAAGGGGAGCATGGACTATTCTAGGCAGAAATGATAGCAAGTCAGAAGGCCTATCAGGCAGGAAAGGGCGTGGCGTGTTTAAGAAGCAACAGGAGACCAGCCTGGCTGGAGTGCAGCAATGGAGAAGGCAGTGCCACTCTGGAAGGACAGCAGGATCCAGATTACCAAGGCCCTACAGGCCACGGGGTGAAAATGTCATAGTAAACATGGCCATACCCTCACCTCCTGCAACACACACACTTGTTTTTAAAAAGAGCTTATTAAACATCACTGACATAAAAATTGCATATACTTAAAGTACAGAACTTAATGTTTTGATATATGTATACACTGTGTCAAGATCATTACCATCAACCTAATTAACATGCATCACCTCTGTAGAGTTACCACCTTTTCTGCGTGTGTGCACGCACACTTTTAGGATTTGTAAGTGTCTGTGTGTGTGTGTTAGGAGAAATGATTGCAGCTCAATTCCTTGAATGCCAGGCTGACTCAGAATAGTTTTAGGTATAATTAAAGTCACTAAAAGGAAGAGTTGCTACAGTTTAACATTACGATCACTACCGGTAAATAAGGGCAGGATGAAACTATTTGAGTTTCATACCATATCACTCCTGTCCAAGTGTTGTCATGAAAGAGGAATGCTGTCTGGGAAGGAAGGGAGGAAGGGAGGGAGGAAGGAAGGAAGCTACTGTTATTGTTACTAAAACTAATCACAACCACCAGAACCACAACCATGAAACAACCATTCTATCAACATAATGGAAAAGAAAAGTAGGTCTTTCTTCCTCCAAAATGAGGGCATCTTAAGTGAAAATCATTTACCACTTAAAAGCCCATTTAAAGCATATAGAAACTATTTTGAATATCCATTAGTTATTACAGATTATCTAGGAAAGCAATGAAATATATACCAATAAATGTGTTTCATGGCAGTTCCTAAAGTTAGCAACTGCATGAAAGAGTTTAATGATGTTGAATGCTTTGAAATTCCTCTCTTTTAGCGTTATTTTTCAGATTCTAATACTGCCATTATATTTTAGGATTTCCTGTTTAAGCTTTTTCTTAGCCTAGCATTTAAGATTAATCATTATTGGTCCCTATCAACCCTTATTTACTTCAGTCAGTAAGACTGTATGTATATGTAGAATTTTATAGTCCTGAGTTTGGGTTTTTATAGTCTTCTCCATTCTCAACTATCACTTCTCACTGCTCTCATAGGCTTTCTACAGAAGTTCCTCTAAGGCCTTTCAAATTTAAGTTTGTTGACTTAACAAACACACCCTGAATGCCAAGTGTTGAAAAGGACAATGCTAAGTGTAGCCTAGGAATATGGAGCAGCGAATTTCACCCGGTGTGTCGCAGCTCACTGGTGTGCCACAAGAATTTTTAAAGCACGCAGTACCTGCCTAGTCAGGCCACTGACCTTTTATCTTAGACTGTCAAATTAAAAAAAAACAACAACAAGAGCCAACACAACAATAGCGTTCGGTGTGAATGAATCAAAATTATACTTATTTTTTTTTTCAGATGGGCAAAAAGTATAATATATATTTTGGTTTGTGCAGAATTTTAGTAATTAGTTTATGTGTGCCATGAGATTAAAAAAAGGTTGAAACTCACCAACATGGAGACAAAGAAGACGCGGGCAGTGGGCAAAAGCAGAGTTGGAAGGAAGGACCCAGTTCAGGGTCTGGTGGAGAGCTCCAGAGAGGCTGGACCTTGAACTAGGGAAAGATTTGGATATACAGGGGGCAGCTGGAGGAGATTGCAGGGGGGAGGGCTGGTGAGAGCCACAGCAGTGGATAAGAGGGTCATTATAATCAGACGTCACGTGCGGGCTGCACCTTGTAGTTCAGAAGAAGCTTTCACATCTGACAGGTCAAGATTTTTACAGCATTCCTGTGAGGTAGTTAAGGGTGGAAACGCTATATTTGCTTCCAAAAAAACTTAAATGGATGTAGTTGCTTAACTTTATAGGGAATTTAATAGGCTAGCGATGAACACTACCCTTTTTTCTTTATATTAACGAGCAGGTAGTATTCATGTCGCTCGCTCTATCTAGTACCTTAATTTTGGCAAGCAGGTAACTTCAGAAAGTCTGATATGAACTTTTGGTATAAAAAGTAAGGATGTGGCACTTTTAAAAATTATTGAGGTGTTCTGCGAGGAGGTTTTTGGACCTGAACTAGCAGGTACAAGCAGGTACAAAACATCGTTACAGATGAAACATGTCGACCTCCACACCATTCAGAAAACTGGGCTTTCAGTCCACTTGTAGTAGTGGGAAACACAGGCGCACTGCCGGAGGGCGCCGCCAGGGGCCGCTAATCCACACGCCTTTGTCCACAACAGGCCCTCTGGGCGCTCTGTTTCTCCTGCGGCTCACCTCAGCTTCCGCCGGAGGCGCCTCTGTCATTGTGGTCCTCCAGCATTTGTACTCGCAGCCTATGTCGTTCAGCTGCGCCCGCTGGGTGAGGGTTCACCGAAGGAGTCTGAGAGGGGAACTGGCTTAAAGCCGGGCAACATGGACGTTCTGAAGTCGGAGATCCTCCGGAAGCGGCAGCTGGTGGAGGACCGGAACCTGTTGGTGGTGAGGAGCCCTGGGGTCGTGGGCGCAGGGTTGCGCAGCGGTCGGCGAGACGGGAGGCTTGGAGCGAGGGGACTGGTACAGACGGGACTCCGGCGGGGGTGGGGCTTAACCAGAGGGCCCCGTCTGCCCTGGAGCCGCCCACCGTGGATCCTTTTTACTCGGGATCTTTAGGGAGCTGGTCGGGGAGGCACAGAAAAAGCCAAGATTTTGGCCAAATTTCGCTCAGCTGCCCTTTAAATTCTCTCGCAGTTTCCGTAACTGCACCTTATAGTCACCCTCATTTGTCGGTAGTCTTCGGAATTCTGCCCCACTTCTCGTGGTCGTTACGTCTGTGGTTTTTCTAAGGGTTTGTGCCCAGCTGAAGCATAGAGGAAGGGTGACTCAGAATTAGTTTTTAATTCTGATTTCTTCCTACTGGTAAAATTGTTTTTTAAATTACATTCCCTTCCTCCTCCTCAGTACACATAGCAAAGTCTGTTGGTCAGCTCTTCTCTGATGGGAAGGCTAAAACTGTGTTGGAAAAACGGAGAAAAGGAGAAATAATTGCGTGCTTTCGGAACTTCCCTAAGTTGATCTCCATTACTTTATTGCATAACAATAACTTAGACGACCGGTTGTCAAAGCTTTTTCTGTGAGGACTATTAACGCTTCCAAGTTACTGAGGATCCCAAAGGGCTTTGTTTATGTGTTTATCGATATTTACTGTGTTAGAAGTTAAAGCTGAGAATCTTTAAAAATACTTATATATTATATTAATTCATTGATTACTTTATAGTATTGGCTCACTGAATTATGCTCATCTTCCAAATGTGGATATATTTCAGTCCACCATGTTTTAAAAATCTCATTTAATGTCACAAGTGACTTTATGGGAAATATCTTTTAAGTATCAAGACACCGTCAGGCTCGTGGGGACAGGTGTAAGATCGCCACAATTTAATTTTCACTTGAAAGCTGGCATTTTATCATAGCAAGTGCTATCAGTTGTTTCCCAGAAGTGGCAAGTTCACCTTGTTCACTTTGGGGAAGTTGTCTAAGTCTGAATAACTACAGTGTGTAGGTATTCTTTGATGTAAAAATAATATTCCATTAAAAAAAGCAGCCAGTTTAGGTTGTAACTTAACACACAAGTGCTTTCCTTCCAGACAATCCTCATACTTGGGTATAAATGAGAAGTGCTGTACGTATACTTGCCAAGGCTCAGGAGACGTACCCTTGCTTTTCACCCTCGGTGCAAATGTCCACGGGCGTACAGGCAAATAGTACCTTAGTGCTGAAAAGATGTTTGACCTCACAGACCCTCGCAAAGGATCTTAAGGATCCCAGGTGTCTTGGGACCACACTTGGAGAACATTTGCTCAGGTCTTTGGATGTAATGTAAGATTAATGTCTATGACATAGTGTAAGTTGGGATTATTTGGTGGATGGTTAATTTCATAATCAATGAAACTTTAAAAATAATTAGCAAATTGGAGCTCATTACATACAATATTACTTAGCAGATAAAGAGGGAAAGCATGTCCATATTTGTAGCTTAATATTTTATCTCTGCTTCAGAGACCCTTTTTCTTCAGATGAGTAATTTGAGAGTATTTGAAAAAGTAATGTAGATACTGGAAGGCGTAGTTGATGTTAGGAGAGCCAGGATGTAGAAATCTAAATACTATGGAGGGAAAACAATCATGGAAAGCTGAGCTCTCTCCACATTCATAACATGTGACTTCGCATCATCACGTAGGTGAGTGCTCTTGAATAACAGAGGCATACCTCATTTTAATGTGCTTCACTTTATTGCGCTTCACAGGTAACACATTTTTATAAATTCAAGGCAAGACCCTCCATCAGCAAAGAAGTTACAACTTGCTTTATTGCGACACTCACTTTTTTGTGATAGTCTGGCGCAAACAGGCCTATATCTCCGGTACAGGCGATACAGGCGTGCCTGTGTAGGAGAATATGATCACTGGACATCTTTTGCTTTTGTATGCATAGGGATGCAGTGTTTTGATTTACAGCTGTATAAGAGCAGTTGCTTTATAGACTTTTTCTTTCTGCATCATAGTGTCAATAATTCCATAACTTTCATACTTTTTCACTGCTCCAGCCACGGGAAGAAATAAATTTTAATATTTGGTCCTGACATTTATATAAAAATAGTTTCATGAAACAATTCTTACCTACCTACATGTTATTCTACCATTCGTTTCATTATTTTAATCAATTTTGTTTGAATGCTGGTTGGAGATCCCTGCATTGTTTTCATTGCTGTGTCTGTACCTGGGAAACCCCCATCTCTGTCGCATATTATTCTTCCAGAAGAGCCTTCTTGTCTTGGTCATTTTAAGTGGTTTCCCAGCTTTTAATTGTTAGCCTGATATTTGAAATAGTAAATGCCTATAAGCAGAGGCCCCTTTGTGAAACTGGAGAAGCTGCTAAGAGAAGCCTCCTAACACCTGTCCTAAAATGTTCTGCCTGGTGTAACTATGAGTTACTGAAATGCCAATGCAAATGTTGTTGCAAATGGTGATATTTCATTTCTTCATATGGCTAAGGAGTATTCCATTGTATATATGTCCCACATCTTTATCCAGTCAGCTAGTGAAGGACCCTGGTTGTTTCCATGTCTTGGCCACTGTGAATAATAGTTGCAGTCAACATAGGGGTGCATATGTTTTTGTGAATAAATGTTTTCAAAATGTTCAGGTAGATACCCAGAAGAGGGGCTGCTGGGTCATATGATAACTCTATTCTTAATTTTTTGAGGAGCCTCTGTACTGTTTTCCCTAGTGGCTGTACCAGTTTACATTTACACCAACAGTGAATGAGGGTTCCTTTTCCTCCACACCCTCTCCTACACTTGTTATTACTTGTCTTGTTAGTACTAGCCATTCTAACAGGTGTGAGGTGGTATCTCATTATAGTTTTGAATTGCATTTCCCAAAGAGCTAGTGAAGTTGAGCATCCTGTCATATATCTGTTGATAATTTGTTACGTCTTCTTGGGAGAAGTGTCTGTTCATGCCCTCTGCCCATTTTTTAAATGAGTAGTTAGTCAGTTTGGTGTTCAGCTGTGTGAGTGCTTTATATTTTTTAGATATTAACCCCCTGTCAGAGATGTTTGTAAATGTCTTCTCTGATTTGGCGGTTCCCTTTTTTGTGTTATTGGTGGTTTCTTTTGCTGTGCAGCTTTTTAGTGTGAAATAGTCCCATCATTTATTTTTGCCTTTATTTCCCTTGCCTTTGGAGTCGAAGTCATAAAATCTTCTCTAAGACCAAGGTCCTTGAGTTTAGTACCCTTGTCATCTTCTATGTAATTTATTGTTTCAGGTTTTGTAGATCAGTCTTTGATCCAGGTGATAGGCTCTTTTAGCAGCTTCTCCACTTTGCCAAGAGGCGTTCACAAGCTAAGCAGTTGCTTTTCAAGTATCCGATAAAACCTGAGACACCACTTAAAAGGACCAAAGATGTAGCAGCTCTTCTGGAACAGCAAGCCCTAAGGCACAAGTGTTTTTCAGCTGAAGTTAGGGTAATGAAAACAATTTACTTATCTCTATGCATTTCAAATTATGTTGCAGGTGTTGGTACACTTTACCTCTAAACAATTTGGCATGCATATCATTAACTAGTGTATAGTGTTTATACTGTTTTGTGTGTATGCAAAAAATTTACATATGAAGAAATACACAAATCATAAGTGTGCCATTAATGAATTTTGACAGATTTAGGTGTCTGTGCAAACTCAGTCTGCATGGAGTATATTGCAGTATATTACCCTCTACCACCTTCAATCAGTCCCTGCCCCCGCTGTCCCTAGAAGCAACCACTGTTCCGAGTTCTTTCCATTGCATTTAGAACCTCATATAAATGGGATCACACTGTGTACTTTTATGACCCACTTTGTTTAATCAGAATAATGTTTTGAGTTTTCTTCATGTTGTATGCATCAGTTTTTTATTCCTTGTATTGCTGAGTAGTATCTGTTATGTTTAAATATCCAATTTGTTAATCCATTCTACTGATCTGATGATGGGCTGTTAGGATCAAAGCTGCTGTGAACCTTTTTGTATAAGTCTTCGATTTTTCGCTTCTCTTGGGAAAATGCCAGGGAGTAGAACTGAGAGGTCATAGAATACCTATATGTTTAGTTTTATGAAAAGCAAGCAGATCTTTTCCCAAAGTGGTTGGACAATGTTATACATTCACCAGTAAAGCCAGAGAGTCCAGATTTCTTACATTGTTTTAAAGACTTGTCAGTCTTTTTAATTCCAGCCATGCTGGTAGATGTGTTGTGATACCTCATTGTGGTTTTAATTTGCATCTCCCTCATAGTTAACGATGTTGAGTACTTTTCATGTTTTTTTTTTATTCCGTCTTTTATTAGGTGTCTGTTAAAATTGCTTGCATATTTTTTAATTTGGTTGGTTTTTTTTTTTCTTCTTGATTTGGAGGAATTCTTTCTATATTATGGATAACCAGTCCTTTGCCAGGTATGTTTTATGAATATTTTCTCCCAGACTGTAGGTTTTCTGTGCATTTTCTTAGAGGAAATGCTTTTAATTTGATGAAGCTCAGTTTATCAATTTTTTATGGTTAGTATCGTCTGTGTTCTATCTGGGAATATAAAATACTATAATCTATTGGAAAATAGATTGGCAGTTTCTTAAGATATAAACATCACCTGCTTTACGGATCAAGCCATTCCGCTTCCTAGCATTTGCTCAAGAGAATAAGATATTCTCTTATATTGTCTTCCAAAATCTTTATGGTTTTATATGAAGAGTTTTTAAAATTTGTAATCAATATTTTTTCATGAGAAGAGGTAGGGGTGTGGCTTATTGTTTTCTGTGTGGATACCCAGTTGTTTGAGCACCATTTACTTAACATACTTTTCTTTTCCCTTTGGCTGCTTTTGGTGTCGTCAAAAAACAATACAGCTTACCTTTGAACAGAGTGAAGGGTAGGGGCACTGATCTTCCAAGCATTCAAAAATCATTGTATCACTTTTGACTCCCCCAAAAGTTGAATACTAATAGCCCACTGTTGACTGGAAGCCTTACCAATAATATAAATGGTCCATTGATACATATTTTGTATATGTATGATATACTGTATTCTTACTATAAAGTAAGCTAGAGAACAGAAAGTGTTATTAAGAAAATTATAAGGAAGAGAAAATACATTTACAGTATTTATTGAAAAAAATCCAAATAAGAGGGCCGACGCAATTCAAACCCATGTTGTTCAGAAATCCACTGTCATTGCTCGTGTGGCTGCAGTCTGGGTGCTTTAGCCTGTTCCTATAACCTGCTCGTTGATGCTTCTGCCAGCGCCACACCTTCTCAATTGCTGTAGCAGTGTGGTGAGTCAGGCAGTGTGAATGCTACCACCACAACTAGTTTTTCTCTTTTTATTGTTTTTTTCCTCCTCTTCATCCTCCTCCTGATTCTCCTATTCTTCTTTGTGACGATTTATTTTTATAGCGGCTTTACTGAGGTATAATTGACATTCAGTAAACTGCACATATTTAAAGCACGAGTTGGTGAGTTTTGGTACAGGTATACACCTGTGCAAGTATTTCCACAATAGGGTGCGCGTGTCTACCTCACCCCAGAGGTTCGTTTTGCCCCTTTGTCATCCATCTTCTTACCTGTTTCTGGACCCCACCTCCACCCTGTTCACAGGCAATCACTGATCTGCTTCCTGTCACTTCAAATTGGTTTTATATCCTAGACTTTTATGTAAACATACTGGTTCAGTGTGTTCTTTTTTTCATTCAGCCTGATAATTCTGAGATTCATTCATGCGGTTGTATATCTCAGAAAATCACTATTTTTGTTCCTGAGCAGTCTTCTACCCTTGTGCAGGTTTGGGCTATTACAATAAAGCTGCTGTGAACAGTGGTGTGCAGGTTTCTGTATAGATGTATCCTTTCATTTCTCTTGAGTCAGTGCTTAGGAGTGGAATGAATGGTTGGATCTTACAGTAAGTTCATGTCTGACTTTATCTTCTGAAAGAGTTTTTGTACGATTGGTGTCATTTCTGTTTATAATCTAATGCTATGTATTTTACATTGCATGTAATTATGTAAATACACATAATGATAAAATAAATAGCACTCACCTATGCTGGTGAATGCATTCTACCTATGCAGGGTAGTTTTCTACTTTGGATGACATTACTGAAAAAACGTATTGTCTAGCTAACAGTATCCATTGACACTCTACAACTTTTTAATTTGAAAAGTATTGTGTCTCTTTAAATTTTGTTTGTGTGTGCTACCATTTGGCTTACTAATTCAGACTCTTTAAGGCTTATTTTTATTCTTCAGCAGATGTCAACCCTACCACATGGTTTGTGATATCACAAGTGCTGTCTTGCTTTGCATATCTAGGCCATGTATTTGTTAGCTCTTCAGTGACTTTCTGTAGAGCTCTGATGATCGTGTTCTGTTCACGTAAACAAAAACCTTAACATTATAGAAGAAATTATTTTAAATAGTGAAATGCTCACAGTTATGGTTGATTTGTGGGCAGACATTTCAGGTCATGTGGTAGAAAGGTTTCTATACTTAAGAGTTAGTGACCTTTCCTTTTATAGTCCAGAAAATACATCTTGGACAGAGTCCAAGAATAACGTATGTGAAGAACCACGTAGAAGTTAGGTTCGGTCTTTAAAAGGAGAAGCACTGTGTATGTATGCCCTTTGCAGATTGTTTTTAAAATATGCCAGGATGAAAGGCCCATTGGAAATGGTAGGTGCTTTCGGAGAGAATCCAGAGAAATTTAACCTTCAGTTAATATGCTCTCAGAATGCATACCAGCCACTTTAGACTTTGTTTGTAGGTCTGTATTATATATTCTGTAGTAAATTCTACTAATTTAGAGTTCAAAAATTTTGAATGTAGTTAGAAAGGAAACTAAGTTTGTACACTGAGCAAACAAGTCCTGGGGTCTAATACGGCTCAGTTCCTAGATCACTCTTCAACTTGGGGCAAGTGATCTAGCCTGAGTTAGTTACCTATGACAGGGGTCAACATTACGATGCATTGTTTTAAACTCCTACAATTTTAATTCTCTCATAAATGCATCTACAGCATGTATACTGCAAAGTATATTTTCAGTGTACTTCATAAAATTATACTTCATTTTTTTATTGTTTAATTACAGGTGTCCTCATTTTCCCCCCATTACTTTCCCCTGCCTTACCGACCCTCCACCTTTCCTATTCAATCTTCTCTCCATCCCCTGCCATAGTCTTTGCCCTTGGGTCCTTTGTGTTCCTTGACTTGACCCTCCCCCTTCTTTGCCCTGTTATGCCCCTTCTGCCTCCCCTCTGGCCACTGTTGGTTTGTTCTTTATTTCCAAGTTTCTGGTTCTCTTTTGCTCATTTGTTTGTTTTGTTGATTAGGTTTCACTTACAGTTGAGATCATATTCGTATTAGTCTTTCACCACCTGGCAGGGCCACCCAGGGTTATACCTGGGACCAGGCCAGCAGCAAGGTGCAACCCTAGGGGGCACCTTACCACTTTGGGGGATGACACTAAACCAACTGAGCCACACAGGCCTGGGCAGGTTGGGCTAATGTGAATATATCTCTTTGAGCTGGGGGCTGAGGAGTTGTCCCTAGTCATGTGGTACCGGCTCCAGGGCCATGAGGGCAGTGCCTAGTGGCCTGGAGTGGGAGAGACCTCTCAGGAAAGGGGCCGGGGTGCAGACTTCCTCAGCAGTCTTCTGTAAGGGACTGGCCGGCCTTAAGCCAGGGCCTCAAAACAGAGTCTCAGCGGCACTTAAAAAAAACAAACTTTATTTCACTGTGCTGTTCATATGTGTGTACTGTAGATACTATCAAATCCTATATACAGTTACTTTGTACCAGTGTTTAGAGAAAGGGCATTATGGAAATACTTGTGTTTGCATTAGTTTTGTGGATCTAAGCATTCCCTATTTGATAGTTTAGCAAACTGCCCTTTAGAAATGAAATTTATATTTTCCGATTATTTTGATCATAATTGATCAAAATGTGTTAATTAATGCAAATAAAATGCAAATAAATTGTTAATTAATGCAAATAAAATGATGTTTCTCTGTTTCTCCTTTCCCCCGCCGTGTATATGTGTACAACTCGTGAACAAAGAAGGTGGCTGAGTGCTTTTGACTCTGCCCTTTTAAAAAATGGATATGTAATGAGAAACCATACAATTTACTATCTCAAAGTGTATAATTCAATAGAATTCATATATGTACCAGTTAATAGATGTTTTTACCTTTTAGCTATTATAAATAACACTTGAAATCTCCAAAATTCCTTCTTTGGATCGTTGGCATTGGAACTCATCTTATTGTATTTTTTGCCAGGTATGCTTATAGTAGGAGTGTTTTAAAAATATGACATCCGGCAAACCAGTAACATAAGTTTATATTTAGTTTGGATATTTATGCAAATTCTTTTAATTTTTCAATTACAGTCGACAATATTATTTTGTACTAGTTTCAGGTGTACAGCTTACTGGTTAGACAACTATGTAATCTCTAAAGCGATCCCCAGATAATTTAAGACCCGCCCGGCACCATCCGCAGTTGTGAAGACATTACTGGCTGTTATTTTACACAGCTGGCAGTGCGGTAGGTTGTTTACACCGACATCACCACACACACCTGAGTAACGCACTGGGCTACCGAGTAAGGGAGGTTCCGATGTCACGAGACAACAGGACTTTTTCAGCCTCGTTGCAGTGTCACGGGACCACCGAGGTCGTACAGTCAGTCCATCTTGACGGGAGTGTTGTGATGGAGCCCGTGACTCTGTGTGGCTGACAAAGAGTTTACACCACTACCCTGCCTCAGTGGGAAATGGACAGTAGTCTTCGAATATAACAGGGAACAGCTCTCTACGCTGTAGTTTACTTTCTGGAAATTGAGAATAAGGATAACGCATGTAAAGAGCTCAGTGTGGCTCTGCACTTGAAGTTTCCAGTAAAAATGGTTTTATTCACTACTCTGTGTGTGTGTGTGTGTGTGTGTGCATGCACTAGTGCATCTGCACAAACCAACTCTCCCAGTTTGCCCAGCATCCCAGGAAACCGCTCTGTTGGCAAATCGGGATGCCTGGCGCCCTCCTGTATACAGGCAGAGCAACGGACCTGGAAGAATGGGCACCACGGCTCTAACAGGACTTAATTCTCAGAAGGAATTTTTACAGATTCCTTTTATTTAATCTGTTATGCTTAGTTGTATACTCTAATATTTTTCCATAAGCGTATGTGTTGGCTTTAGGATCAGAAGAAAACCACATTTCTTCCAAATTGACATTTTTAAATACTTGAATACAGCCTCTAGAGCTATTAATAGCTGTGAAACTGAAATGATTTCCAAAATATACACTGAGTCAAATGTTAGCATGGAAAACACAGTGTCAGTGGTTTAATAAAAGGCACATTATGCAGTTATATTAGTATGCAGTGTATTTAGTGCTAATTGTCTAAGCGTTACTTTCGTGTTCACAGTAACACCTGTCTAGTTGGGTATTCAGGGATCAATGGGATGATTTGTGTTAAAATCCCCAGCACTGGGTCAGCCCTAGTTCTCCTTTGCCGTTCTATGAAAGTTTGACCTCTGTGCTCAACTGTCACCACTACTCTCTGCAATGCTTTTGCTCCACGGAGGCAGAGAGTGTAACTTGAAAGGATTACTAATCCCTCAAAACCCAGTGGTCACAGGTAAAGTCATTTCCCAATCCTGCCATGTAAGCCACTGATTTGGCTTTAATGATCCGATCACACATTGAGGACCACATTCAGGTTGTCAGTCAAAGCTGTGCTCGCCATCAAAGCCCTGACGCAGAACTTGCTTTGCCCGCACGCTCTGGGGATGGCACCAAACTCCAGGATGGAAAAGATAACAGACCCCACAGAGTCATCTCTCAGATCAAGGTCTTAGTCTGCCTGCTGGAAAAATGGCAAATTCACTACTCATAAGTGATAAAAACATTTTAGGTGTGTGCATATGTAAACTTGGTATCTAAAACATACTCACATTAACGTAAAAAAATGCACAAAAGTTATGTTTTTACAAAAATGTAAGTGTCTTATTGAAAGATCAGTTTTCAACCATCAAAACAACTCAGAATTTGTGGGAAATCTTGTGAAACAAGGAGAACAGACATCAATTGATGGAAAGCGAATCAAAACTTTTAAAAAAAATTCAGATATTTCTACACATTTAAAAAATTTACTGTGAAAAAATATAAGCAAGAAATATAAATGCAGACCTGCAATAATCCCACCTGCCGGGAGAAAACCACATTGGCAAGTATCCCTTAGCTACTTTCTCTGCACATATTTATGTATTTTAAAACAAAAATGGGATTCTTCCATATGAATTGTCACACAAAAGTAATCAAATTTCATTTCCTGCATTATTGACTATTTAGTTTTTCTTCTAAATTTTTGTTATTATAAACATTACAGATCAGGAATAACTGTACACGGTGACTTAGGAAGAAAATATAGCTAAAAACAAAACAATTTTCTGAAAAATGGACAAAACTGCTTAGAGTTATATGAATGTGAATGAAAATAATCCTTCACCAATCCCTGGAAATAATCATATTTTGTCAAATTATAATTTTGAGCAAACTCGCATGTTAACATGTTTTCCTTCTAGTGCACCCACACATTTGTTTATTTTCACTCCTGGCCCTCCCCTAGTGTCTGTCCTGCACACTATGAAGTTTCCTTCCAGCCACTTCCTGCCAGCCTAAGCCCCTCCCTCATCTCCTTTCCTTCCAGAGCACCTGCCATGCTAATTTCTAGTTTTTGACCATCTATTTCTGCCCTCCTCTCTCCCAGCTGCTGAGCACTGCTGGAGAAATGTCATTAAAGGTGTTTTTGCTAGGTGTCACTAGGTATGTTTGTACTCCAGCCTGGACTGGTCCTTGGTGCCTCACGTCTTGTCCCTCTTCTGAATCTCCACAATTTGTTCATCCTTCCTTCTAATTGGATGGCCTGGGTTACAGTCCTCCATCTCCTTAAGCTTCACATTCTCAGTTGCTAAAATAAAAGTATGACTTCTGGTCAAGATGACAGTGTAGGCAGACATGGCTTGCCACTTTGTGCAACCGTATCAAAATCACAACTAAAATATAGAACAGCCATCACCAAAACCATCAGAAATTGAACAAAAGTCTGACAAATATGGAATTAAGGAAACCACATCCATGCAGACTGGTAGGAGGGACAGAGAGATGGAATGGACTGGTCCCTCAACCACATGTAGTGGATAAAATTTCTGGAGGCATATCTTGGGAGAGAGGAGTTCCAGCCCCACACCAGGCCCCCAGCCCAGGGTTCCAATGTCAAGAAGATAAGTCCCCACAACTTCTGGCTGCAAGAAACAGCAGGGATTGAGTGGTAGAAAAACTGCTGGAGCCCCAAGCAGTTTCTCTTAAAGAACGCACGCACATGGACTCATGTACTCAAACTTACTCCCTCTGAGCTCCAGCACCAGGGTAGCTGCTTGAAAGGCACCGGTGATATACAGGGAGAAACTGAAGTATCTGCCATCAAAGCAAGCAGAGGCCATTGTCCCTTTTCTAAACCCTTCCCAAACAGAACCGGCAAGATGGTACAAAATCTGAGACCATCAACCTGGCTAACACTGTTTGACCCACCTTGGAGGTCCCTAGAACTCTGCCATACCCATCTTCCTGGCCCACCCAAGCTGCTTCCTTATAGAATGGCTGGTCTTGGCTCATGCTTCACAACTTCCTAAATCTGGTCAAACAAGCACCAGTGGCCTTAGTGAGCCCCAGGCCCGGAACCAGCAGCAGCCAGCCTAGATTCACAGCTTGGCTCTGGCTAGAAAATCCAAGCCCAGCACAAGGAGCAGCCATCTCAGATTGCTTTATACCTCAGGCAAGGTGGCCCCAGGGAAAACACAGTTGGGGGCTGACGTTGGCCTGCACCACCCTGGAAACCCTAGGGCCAGCGCATCCAGTGGACAGCTATAGACCATGTCAGAGTACCAGCACCCTGCTTCTGCACAGCTTATCCTCCCCTGGGGGCAGAGTTGGTGATAAGTGGTCACAGCCAGTCCTTGCAGCTGACTGCCGTATGTGATTCCCTCCCATTCATCTGGAAATAGCAACCCAGGCTCAGCTACAAGAGGAGGGTGTACTCAGCCCACACAAAGGGCACACCTCTAGTACCCAGCTTGGGTGATAGGGGAGGCTGTGCCACTGGGACCTACAGGACACCTAATACGTAGAAACACACACAGGGAGACTGCTATAATGAGGAGACAAAGAAGCATGGCCCAGATGAACGAATCAACTCTCCAGAAGAAAAGCTAAACAAAATGGAGATAAGTGATCTATCAGATGCAGAGTTGTAAACACTGGTTATAAGGATGTTCAGGGATCTTAGTGAAGACCTCAACAGCATAAAAAAGATCAAGTTCACAGTGATAGATACATGTTTCCCACCATTCTAGTCTTTGCTTGAAAGATAATTTTATCATAGATGATAGATACTGTCATTGTTTTCCTTGAAGTGACAGGTTTCCTTTATTCAGTTTTGAGAAACTGTCCCGTATGCAAGCCTGAGGAATCAATAGCACAAGTGCTTTTTTCTTGAGACAACAATCCTACTTCATTATGTAGCAGAAGTGCTTTGTATGTTTCATTTTTTATTTAATCATACCAAATATAAAGACTCTGTACTCAGGGGTCAAGATTTGGTAAAATTGTACTCTATCAAGACGAGAAACCTGCAGGTATTTTCCTGCAAGTGCATGGTGCTGAGGAGTATGGTGACCACTGCTACACAAATAATGTACTGAGTCTTCATTTATGCTCAGATTCCAGTAGTTTTCCTCACCATTGCTTTAGTGCCGTTAGTGCAAGTGTGTGCCAGTTAAAAAGAAGCACATAACATGTTATTACTGTTACTATGAAAATGAATTTGACCTTGCAGAATCCCTGAAAAGGTCTAAGAACCCTCAGAAGTCCATGAACCACATTTTGAGAATTGTTATTCTAGGCTTAAGATTTTGTTGGGTGTTCAATGAAATTGAGACATGAATGTAAAAGATATAGTTATAGATCACACCATGGACTGTGGCCTGGACACCCCTTTTACTTACTTTTATCTATCTGCTCTTTCTGAGAGGACACTGTATGTGTTTGTCAACTTACTTATCTGAGACATGACAGTTACCTGCTACATATGCAAAAGGAGCAATTTATGATGCTGAAATAACATTTTGGGAGTGAAGAACTGTAGCTTGGAACGCTGGATAGTACAAAGGATTTAAGGACCAGAGTTCTAGTCCTGCCTTTCTTACTCACGAGGCTTACTAAATTCTGGGCATGTTACCTAACCTTTCTCATCCTCAGGCTTCTTACCTCTACAGTGGGGTGAATATTGTTTGCTCCCACCTTTCTCAGGGTAGTTTTGATATTCAGGTTCTACCATCAGTTCCTTACCCCAGGTAATATCTTCTTTATCTTTATGTCTATAAAGCTGTGCTCGGTGTGTGATGGATGTTTATTGAGTTAATGAATTAACTTAAAAAAAAAACTTAATTATGAAAGTTTTAAACAAACGCAAAAACCCAAATGGTATAAGGAGCCCCTGTCCACCCCTAATACATTTGTAACTCTAGAAAATCAGAACGTTCTCATATAAACAAAATGACACCCAACAAAATTAAAATTGGGTTCTTAATGTCATGATGCAGTGCTTTCACATTCAGTTATGTCCAGTTGACTTGAAATACAGACATATGTGTGTGTTTACAGTTTCTTTGCGCAAGCCAAATCCACACAGAGTACAATCATTGCATTTGTTTATTATGACTCTCGGTTTCTTTTAAACTGAGAACATTTTTATTCCTCTAGCTTCACCTCTTTTTGTTGCCATTGCCTTGTTGGAGAAACTGGGGCTAGTTTTGTAAAATTTTCCAGTGTTTGTTTCCCTGTGTTGTTATTTAGCTTATTCCTCTATTTGCTGCATTTCTGGTAAACCGGAAGTTAGACCTAAGTGTTTGATTTGATTCATAATTACCCTTTGGCAAGCATGCTGTATCGGCAGTGCTGTGTACTTCTTACATGTATCACATAGGAAGTACATGATGTTTTCTTGATGCCTGGCTTGATCAGTGGGTTCAAGTACAGGCAGTGTGGTCTTCCCGTTGCTCGCCATGAACCTCTCCAGTAATGGTCCTAGCATCCATTGGCAGTCATTGCCCAACTGAACGAACTTGGGACAGTGAGGTGCTAAATACCTGAGTGGGGGTGGTATTGAGGTACTATTATAATTACTACTAATAAGGTAGGGCAGTAACTTTATTTGAGCAAAGTCATCAATGAAATAAGAGTTATACGTAGTAACGAGCCTCCAAATTAGGAACTGTAGACTTAACAGTGAGGAGGATTTTATATAGTATAGAAAGAACTTTTTTCCCCCATCACAGTAGACTTAGAGCTTGTCTCTTAACATCAAGTCACATTAAAACAAATGCCCTTAAACTGTCTTTATTTTGGTTGTTTATCCTCACCTGAAGACATATTTTCATTGCTTTTAGAGGGAGAAAGGAAGGGAGAGAGGGGAAGGGAGGGAGAAAGAGAGGGAGAGGAACATTGATGTGAGAGAGAAACATTAATTGGTTGCCTCTTGTACAACTCAACCGGGAATTGAACCCGTGTGGCCTTTCAGTTTGGGGAAGTACACCCAACCAATTGAGCCACGCCTCTTTTTAATAAAAAGACTTTCTGAAACCATTCTGTCTAAATTACTTTAAGGTTTGATTGTCTTAATAAATAAAATTTACTATTTTCAGAATTAATAAAATACAGTTAATTGATACAGTAAGATTCCAGATGATGAACAGAATGAGGCACACTCTTGGGAGCGCTTTTGATAATGAGATTTAAGATGTTAGCTATAGCTACCATAATTTTTGTTTCATCATTTCTGTTAGAAATAAATAATTAAAGCATTCCATTTTATGTGGTTCATAATAAATCCATTTTTACAGATTATCATTGAACTCAAATGTTGGGAAATTAAATCAAAACAGTGTGCACATTTGGAAAATATTGTTGGTTACTTTTCTTTGCCGTTGGATTATTAGAAAGAATAACCTGTGCTTTTTGTCTGTTAAAAGTACAGGTTATTCTTGTGCTTTTAACAGAAAGTCTGTTAAAATGATACTGCAAGAAAAAGATGTACAATACTTCAAATTTAGACTAGGAATCGAGGACAGGTGGTGTACTCAGGAAATCAATATACTCTCTAAGGAACCAAAAATACTTTGCCAATTTCTTGAAAAAATGAAGGATTGTTTTCAAGTTCTTGACTAAGGGACATGAAATTTTATTCAAGGATATATTATTAACTTCTTTCATTCTTCAATAGGAAAATAAAAAATATTTCAAGCGTAGTGATCTTGCAAAAAAAGAAGAGGAAGCGTATTTTGAAAGATGTGGCTATAAGGTATGAATTCCTGCTTTTATGTTAAATTGTCTATTTCTGAGTTTAAATTTGTACAGCTGTTGTTAAAGTGACAAAATTATTGATCTCTGTTCAATTTATCAATGTTATACATTAGCCTATAAGTGAGAAGCCATCTGGAGAGGTATGAGTTCTGGTTTTCTTTTTTGTTTTTTTCTTTTTTAACTTGAATTCAGGAAAACGCGTGCATGACTTTTGGCTTGGAATGGATTGGCCTTCTGTGGACAGCATGAATTGGCTTGAGATCAAAGCTTGATTTTTGTTTTTTTAAATTAAATATTGGATCTGATGCGCCCTCATTTTCATCTCCCCACCACTCCTCTCCTCACCTCTCCCAATAAAAGTCTATTTTTAAAGGACTAAAAATGTTTTATTCCTTCAACAACAATGGTATTAGCAGTGGTATTTCCCCTGATTCCTCCTGAATATTTAAGCCAGTGCCTTTATGTTTGCATTGTTAACAATTCCTTTTGGCCCTAACTACCCCTGCCTGAAGTATAGTGCCATATAACATTTATATGCTTTTTTGTAATAAGAAACCACATTTCAAATATTGCCCAGTCTCTTGAATAGAAAATGTACTACTGAAATATTTGTTAGAAACCAATGAGTTGTTTGCAAGACTGTATGTTTCAGAAGCATGACTGAAAGTATCTTTGAGATTACCTAGTTGAATAACGTATTGGGTTTTTTATTGGGAGGGGTTAATGGTTATGAGGTGAAGTTATGTTTAAATTATTTTAAAAAGACTATTTTAGTAATTTCTTTAATCAAATTTCAGAGACTCTCTGAAATACTTTTGCCAAATCATAAATGTGAAGTCAACTTTTTGCTTGTGAAACACCAATTTAAAACAATCCTCTTGTGCATGTCATGTTGAAAGTTCTGGCAATAAATGTATCTGGCATAGCATTTCCAGAGGGGAGCATGTGTGATGCAAATGGTTTGTGTATGCATTTGGTTTTATTTTGCAGTGTTGGGAAAGGGCAAGTTTGAAAAATGTCATTATATTTCTGGTAGGTTTCTGAAATATGAAAGTTTATGTTGGTATTTTGATGTTTTCCATGAATATATTGATTTCATTTACTTCTAATTTAGGAAATTAGAATATGTTTTGTGTAAGTAACCATCGAATAGATATTCAGAAAGAAGAATTCTCATGTTTTGCTTGCCCAATATTGTCTAACTTCCAACTCAATTTGGAATTAAAATTACCTTGGGTTTAGTCTGCTGACTTGTTGCTTTCCCAAATCTTTAAATTTGAGCCTTTCAACTTTTTCATAAGGTAGGAAAATACTTTTTTAAAATGGTGGCCTTTTTGCTTTGCGTAGGTTGCTTCGGTGATGTGGCAGCACTTTCTTGCTTACATATAGGAAAGCACTGGAACAAAACAATTACTGCAAAGGTATTGCCTGTCGTGTTGAATCCAGCTGCCAGTCCATAATTAACACTACTTTTCATCCTAAGATTTTTTGAGAAATAGCCTGTTTTTATGCTTAAAAAGAAAGCACAGGTTATTCTTTCTAAATCATTTAAAATATTTCCTTCTTGGTAGTAATGGAAATAGAGCCCGTATTGCTTTTTATTACTTTCTAGAAACAAGTTCCCATTTTTTTAAGGCTTGATGCTGATTTGGTTTGTAAAAATAGGAAAGATAGTTTTTTTTAAATCTCAGTTTTCTTTTACACTATTAATACTGATAACCCTAACTATTAAAATACAGTCATAAGTTCTATAATTTTAACCATATAGCCTTTCTTACTTGAATGCGAGTTTTTATTTAGGGTTGATCTTTTATATTTTTTCAATCTTACTTCTTTTGGCATTTTAGATTTTTCTTTTGGTCACTTGGGAAACCATGTTTCAATATTGTTTTACAGAGCACAGAGTGGGGCTTATAAATTGCTGAACTCGATTTTCCCAAACTGTGACTTGGGTGGCAGAGTCAAGGAAATATATGAAGAGATTTTTTTTCTCTGCAGGTTCATGTCAACAAGTATGTCCACACTTTTCTTTGTGTGGTGTTGGTAGAGAGGCACTGTTTTTCATTATTTTCTCACAAGCATTGTAGCTCCATTTGTGGGCAAGGTCTACACAGCGTTGGAAATTCTTCTACATGTCCAACAGTGATTTCTGTGCACTTGGAATAATACCTTTCAAAAATTAGGGGAGGAAAAAGCTGGATCTTGAGGCTTCACTGGTTTCTGTTGGAAAGGAGTTCTTTGACCTTCACTTTGAACCCAGAGCAAGCAAGGATCAGACAACCCTGTAAGATGATTTTCTGAAAGAGGAGAAGCAGATTGACTGTTTTTGTTTTAATATTTTATTTATTTATTTTTAGAGAGAGTGGAAGGGAGGGAGACAGAGAGGGAGAGAAACATCAATGTGTGGCTGCCCCTCACATGGCCCCCACTGAGGACCCGGCCCGCAACCCAGGCATGTGCCCCGACTGGGAATCGATCCGCTCTCAATCCACTGAGCCACACCAGCCAGGGCAGGTTGATTGTTTTTTGAGAAAAGAGTAAAATTCCTTAGAATTGAGGGAGAGAGTGAGCCTAAATCTCAGCTCTTGTAAGGTTCTGATTTTGGAGACTATTATACTTACGTCACTCTTCTGTAGCAAGAATGCTGTCTCCAGTGTGTGTGCTTTCTATTTATGCTGAATTGAATTGGACAAGTTTGATAAGCTCTTAAAAGCTGCCATTTATTATGAGCTCTTTCCTTGAAGGGACGTTTAGAAGACCTTCAATATTTAAAACATATTTAACTTTCATGAACAGCTAAGCTAATAGAATGATAAATATTAAGTATGTTTTAAAAGCTGAATTTCATTTCTTCTTTGGCCATTATAGATACAGCCAAAAGAGGAGGACCAGAAACCATCAACTTCATCGAATCCAGTATTAGAACTTGAACTGGCAGAGGAAAAGTTACCCATGACTCTTTCTAGGCAAGAGGTAAGCTTACGTAGAGTGTTTTGTGAAAAAAGAAAACTCTGCACAGACTTTGCATTTATCTCTAGTTCTGTCCAGTAGTTTTATGTGACTATTTCCCATAGAAGGTGACTTACGGAACTCAGTCATTGTACAGCTCGCCAGCTTTCTTCATGAAGTTCTAAATTATCTCTGCTTTTCTGGATACTGTTATGTTAAACTTTTAAAAGTATCTATCATTCTAAACTTTAAAAACTAAGCAGATTGATTTAAATGTATATGTTCTAAATAATTTACTTATATTATTTGTCTAAATTATTTTAAATAATGTACTGTTTTGTAACTTACTTTCCCTTAATATATCTTTCTAAGGCAAAATGCAGAGACATTTCAAAAACCGGTTCTTTATTGATGGTCATTCAGATTGCTTTAGCCTTCCCATATTATAAATCACACTGAGAGGAGGATCCTTCTGTGGACGTAATTCGTGCGTAATAATGTGTGATTATTTCCATTGGAAATTTTTCTACAAGTATGATTTCTGGAGTGTATGTATGAAAGATTTAAGTCTCTGTACATTTCTAAGACTTTTTATGTATACTTATTAGAGGGCTCTATGTCAGTTACTCTGGTTTATATTCCCATCTATAGTGTTCGCCCATGTCCTGGTCAATATCAACTATTATTTTCCTTAAAAAAAATGTTTTTTGTAAGATATTTATGTGAGCCCTGGCTGGAGACTCCGTTGGTTGGAGCATCATCCTGTACACTGGTTTGCAGGTTTGATTCCCAGTCAGGGTTAGATCCCTGGTTGGAGTGTACATGGGAGGCAACCGATTGCTGTCTGTCTCTTTGTCTCGGTCTTTCTCCCTCTCTCAAATCAATAAAAAACAATGGATTAATAAAAAATAAAATCAATAAACATACCCTTGGATGAGGATACTTACGTGACACAGAGAACTCAAACTATTCAGAAGTTACAAAACAAAAAAGAGCTTTGGACAAAAGGAAACTCTCAGAGGAAAGGATGGCTGACTCTGGAAGCTGTCATGTGAAATTAGAGGAAGGTAGTTTGAATACTTAGTCTGAAGAGAGGAATTTTAGAGACTTTTAAACTATCCATTGACAGCAGCTCTAGTTTAAAAAATTTTTTTTAAATATATTTTATTGATTATGCTATTACAGTTGTTGCATTTTTTCCTCCCTTTTGTTACCCTCCGCTCTGCACCCCCACTCTTTCCAGCATTCCCCCACTTTAGTTTATGTCCGTGGCTCATACGTACAAGTTCTTTGGTTTCTTCGTTTCCTATACTATTCCTAACCGCCCCCTGTCTGTTTTATACCTGCCATTTGTGCTTCTTATTCCCTGTACCTTTTACCCCATTCTCCCCCCTCTCCCTCCCGCTGATAACCCTCCATGTGATCTCTATTTCTGTGATTCTGTTCCTCTTCTAGTTTGCTCAGTTTGTTTTTGTTTTTGTTCTTGTTTCTTAGGTTCAGTTGTTGATAGTTGAGAGTTTGTTGTCATTTTACAGTTCATAGTTTTGATTGTCTTCTTTTTCTTATATAAGTCCTTTTAACATTTCATATATAAGGGCTTGGCAATGATGAGCTCCTTTAACTTGACCTTATCTGGGAAGCACTTTATCTGCCCTCCCATTCTAAATGAGAGCTTTGCTGGATAGAGTAATCTTGGATGTAGGTCCTTTCATGACTTGGAATACTTCTTTCCAGCCGCTTCTTGCCTGCAAGGCTTGTTTTGAGAAATCATCAGATTGTCTTATGGGAGCTTCTTTGTAGATAACTGTCTCCTTTTCTCTTGCTGCTTTTAAGATTCTCTCCTTATCTTTCATCTTGGTTAATGTAATTATGATGTGCCTTGATGTGTGCTTCCTTGGGTCCAACCTCTTTGGGACTCTCTGAGCTTCTTGGACTTCCTGGAAGTCTATTTCCTTCAGATTGGGGAAGTTTTCCTTCATTATTTTTTCAAATAAATTTTCAGTTTCTCCCTCTTCCTCTTCTTCTGGCACCCCTATGATTCAGATGTTGGAACATTTAAAGTTGTCCCAGGGGTTCCTAAGCCTCTCCTAATTTTTTTGAATTCTTGTTTCTTCATTCTGTTGTAGTTGAATGTTTATTTCTTCCTTCTGCTCAATACCGTTGTTTTGAGTCCTGGTTTCTTTCCCTTCAAACTTGGTTCCCTGTATATTTTACTTTATTTCACTTTGCATAGCCTTTAACTTTTTCCTCTAATTTGCAACCATACTCAGCCATTTCTGTGAGTATCCTGATTACCAGTGTTTTTAACTGTGCATCTGATAGATTGGCTATCCCTTCCTGGCCTAGTTTTAATTTTGGAGTTTTGATCTGTTTTTTCATTTGCACCACAATTTTTTGTCTCGGGGCACCTGCAGATTTGTAAGGGGTGGAGCAGTAGGTATTTGCCAGGGTGGGGCCACCCACATTGCTGCCTTGCGGTGCTGTATGTGGGGGAGGGGTCAAAGAGGGAACAATGCCACTTGCTCAGCTCTCTGCTGGGTTTCAATGACTTCCTTTGCTACCCACAAGCAAATTGGACCCTTCTGGTGCTGATTCCTGGGTTGTGGGTTTGTGTACATCCTAGGACCCTATGGGTCTCTCCAGCAAATTCTCCTGTGAAGCTGGGAGTTTATCCCACCACTACCACCCCCATAGGTTTTTACAACCAGAGGTTTTGTGACTTTATTTCCCCATGCTGGAACCATGGGTTGTGCAGTCTGTCTCACTCCCCAGTTGTTCCTCCCGGTTTATCCATGCAAATTTGGGATTGCATGGGTTCACCAGCCACCGACTTGCCTGCCCCAGTCAGCCAGCCGCTGCCTCCGCCACCTGGTCCTCCAGCCACCGCCTTGCTGTGAGTCCTCTCCATCCTGGCTGCCCGTCTCCACCCCTCCTACCGGTCTTGGTGAATGTTTCTTCTTTAACTCCTTGATTGTTGGACTTCCATATAGTTAGGTTTTCTGGCAGTTCTGGTTATTTTGTTTTTAAATTTGTTGTTTTCCTTCTTTTGATTGTGCAAGGAGAGAAAGTGTATCTACCTACACCTCCACCTTGGCCAGAAGTCTTCCAGCTCTAATTTTGAAAAGGAATTGAGTATTCTGTATACTTTCATAAAGTAGAGCTAAGATGATGGGGTAGAAATTTAAGAGAGGTTGATTTTAATTTTTTTGAGAAGCAAAACATATCCAAAAATGGGGTAGGGTGTTTCATGAAGGAATGTAATTCCTGTCACTTGTCAGATGGGGACCTGACAAAGGTGTTTTTGAGGTCA
Source organism: Desmodus rotundus (assembly GCF_022682495.2). Lineage (NCBI taxonomy): Eukaryota > Metazoa > Chordata > Mammalia > Chiroptera > Phyllostomidae > Desmodus > Desmodus rotundus. The sequence goes on from NC_071390.1 coordinate 114,116,329, forward strand.
TTTCTGCATTGATTAGAGAAGGCAATAGACCCCTTAAGTTTCTTTTTAATACAAGCTTCAGTTAATCCATTGGGAGCCCTGCTAACAGTTTCTTAATGTGTTCCCAGCTAAAGCTCTTGATACCTAGAAAAAAAAATTTGGACCAACTTTTAATTCTAACTTTTGTATCTCCTCTTCATGAAATATAGTATGTACATGGTGTATAAAACACATATGTCCAATGTAATGGATAATTTTAAAACCAACACTCAAATAACCATCACCCAAGTCAAGAAGTAGAGTATTGTCCACTCCTCAGAAGCCCTGCACGTGCCGCATCTCGATCGTGCTCACTTTCCCTTCTGGGGGACAAGTGTTTGGTTTAAGTGTAGTGTTGCACCTGACCTTGGCTCTGGCCATTGAGTCATCAGCTGGCTCCAAACCGTATTTTCCTTCTCTATATAAGTATCATCACTCGCTCCCATCTTGTATTTTTCTTATGTATTCTACTACATAGATTGGTACCTTCCTGAAACATCCAAAGGACCTGAAACCATTAGGACCATTGAAGGTGTGACAGTGAGTTAGTATGTTTGTTGATGGAAAATTGAAGGAAAGACAAACACAACTTTTGCATTGACATTTCAAAATAAGTGTTTGGTCACCTAAAATAGGAATTACTATTACTGATAATGTAAGGAATTACTACTGTGTTTGTTTTTTTTAAATAGGTTATCAGAAGACTGAGAGAAAGAGGAGAACCAATCAGACTATTTGGAGAAACTGATTATGACGCTTTTCAACGTTTAAGAAAAATAGAGATCCTCACACCAGAAGTTAACAAGGTAAGCAGACAGAACAAAGCTAGAAGAATATCATTATGGCACATAAACTAGAATAGTACGAAGTCCGATGGAGTTTGACCAATTGCATCATTGCAAGGAAAAGTGATAAAAGTTCCCAGATTACTTACTGCTGGTGATGTAATTTAAAAAAATTTTTTTAAAGCTCATATCTTAAGCATACGGTTCTGTGCATTTTGACAACTATGTGTAAGCTTGTAACCACTACCCTTGTGAAGATACAGAGCATTTTCATCATCTAAGAAAGTTCCCTGGTGCCCCTTCTTGTCCCATCCCACATTCCTCCTTTTCCTCCCCTGGGCAACCACCTTTTCAAATTCTGTCGCCATAGATTAATTTTACTTGTTCTACTTTTTCTTATAGATGAAGTCGTAGTGTCTGGCTTGTTTTGATTGGCATAATGGTTTTTAGATTCACCCATTTTATTGCAGATATCAGTAGCTGATGGTATTCAGTCATATGAATATACCACCATATGTCTTCAAATTTTGGCCATTATAAATAAAACTGCCATGAACATTCTTATTTGAAATTTTGTTTGAACTTTTGCTGTTTCTCTTGGGTAAACACCTGGAAGTGGACTTGCTGAATAGGAAGAGTGAATGTGTGCTTACTTTTTAAGAAATGCCAAATATTTCCAGATGGCATCAGCATTTGTTATTGTTAGTCATTTAATTTTAACCATTTTCTGGTATGTGTAATAGTGTGTCATTGTGCTTCTATTCTCATTTCCCAGATAACAAAAGATCATGAGCATTTTTCTTGTGGACTTATTGTCTATATTTTCTCTGTGTAGCACGTGTTTAAGTCTTCACGTTTTAATTGGATTCTTTTTATTTTTGAGTTGTAGGGGTTCCTCATATATTCTGAATATAAATCTTTTGTGAGATACACACAAATATATTTTGTGACTATTTTCTCCTGGTCTGTGCCTTAATGATTCTCTTATTGGTGTCTTTGGAGGGGGGGAGGGGAGTAGATTTTAAATTTTGATGAAGTCTGCTTTATCAGGATTTGGTTTTATCGTTCTTGCTTTCAGTGTTTTGCCCAAGAAATCTTTCCATATCCTAAGATCTTGAAGAGATACTCTTGTGTATTTTCTTCTAAAAGCTAGTAAGGTTTAGCTTTTACATTTAGGGCTCTGGTACTGTTCTATGGCTCAGCTCATGGTTTGTTTTGGTGACTATTCTTCAGGCTCTTGAAAAGAGTATGTTTTATGCTTTGGACAAATGTCATGTACAATAGTGTTGTTCAGATACCCTGTGGCCTTATTCACTTACCCACTTCTTCTATCATTTACTTGGCCACAGGCGTGGGTTATCTATGGCTATGGAACAAACCACCCGAAGCTTGGTAGCCTAAAACAATTCATTATTACGAAATCTTTGCAGTCATCTATGACTGCGACAGACCATTCTGAAACCTGTAAGATAATTTATTATTATCTCTCACAGTTCCGTGGTTTGATTGAGCTAAGCGGGGCAGTGTTTGGCTTGGGATCTTGCAGGTGATTGCAGTCAGGTGAATGGCTGAGGTCATTTGAAGGCTCCACTGGACCAGTCTTCAAACTTAGTGTAACACCTTGAAGGTTCATCCGTGTTGTACCATGTGTCAGAATTTCCCTTTTTTTTTTTTTAAGGCTGAAATATATTCCATTGTCTGTATGAACCCCATTTTGTTTATCCCTTCATCCTAGATGGACGTTTGAGTGGTTTCTACCCTTTGTCTGTTGTGAATAAAGCTGATGAACTTGGGTGTACAAATACCTGTTTCATTCCCTCCTTTCACTTTTGTATGGATACCCAGAAGTGGAATTGCTGAATCATTTGTTTATTCTGTGTTTAACAGCTTCTCCCAAAGCATAAATGAATTTAAAAAAAAATTTCTTCATTTACATAACAAATATAACATTAATATATGTTATATACTAATTACAACATATAATTAATGTTAACAGTTTGTTTTTCTTTATTTTTAGTCCTTTGTAACGCTTTCTTAACCTAAATTCTTGGGAAGAGTTAGAGGTTTTTACAATGCTTCATTTTACCAACATTTATTTCTCTTTTATATCCTAAGTCACTTTCTTTATTAGAAGATAGAGTAAAATACTACTGTGAACTACTGTTTTTATCTTATTTAATTTTTTACTACTCATTTTATTACATTAAAAATCTTCTACCTTTTAATATTAACTTACTACAACCTGCTTTATTCTAGTCTTGTTCAAGCCTGTGACGAACGGGGCTTCTTCGTTGTCCGACTTCCATACAGATTGATTATCTGATGATTTTGGGTGATACTTGTTTTGTAATCTAGTAATTATTGCCGTGGTTGTGCAAGGAGGCGAGCCATGTACACCTACACCTCCATCTTGACCAGAAGCCGTTGTATGTTTTTGATGTCACACTGTACATCTTTTTCTCTTCTGTATCCCTTAATTAATTATTGTAGTTATAATTGTTTTTACTACTTTTGTCTTAACCTCCATACGAGCTCTGTGAGTGATTAATTCACTACCTTTACTCTATATGTACCTTTAACAGTGAGATTTCTACTTTTCTATACTTTTCTTTTTTACTCACTTGAGCCCTTTCTTTCAAGTTGAGGGAAAAAAATCCCTTTAACATTTCTTTAGTAGTGGTGAACTCCTTTAGCTTTTGCTTGCCTGGAAAACTCTTTATCTTTCTATCAATTCTGAATTATAACTTTGCCAGGTAGAGTATTGTTGGTTGGAAGTTTTTTTCTTTTAGTACTTTGAACACATTGTGCCACTCCCCTCCGGCCTGTAACATCCCTGCATGTGGTTTCATTGTACAACATGTACCAAGTTGTTTTTCTCTTGCTCCTTTAAAGAATTTCTCCTTGTCTTTAACTTTCCCATTTTAATTATAACATGTCTTGGTGTGGTATATTAACTTACTGAGGTGTTGCCAACAGTTTTCCACAGCAGCTCCACCATTTTACATCCCCAGCAATGCACAAGGGTTCCATTTCTCCATATCCTAGCTACTAGTTGTTATTTTCTGGGGTTTTGTTTTGTTTTGTTCTTTGCAAATAGCCATCCTTGTGTGTGAACTGATATATCATTGTGGCTTGGATTTCTCGTGTGTACTTACTAGTGACGTTGAGCATCTTTTCATTTGCTTATTGGCCATATGCATGTCTTACTCTGTTCAACTCCTTTGCCCATTTTGAATCATGTGGGTGGATTTTTGTTGTTAAGTTGTAGGAGTTTTTATGTGTTCTGGATATCAGTCTCTATCAAATACGTGATTTGCTAGTCTTTTTTTCCCTTTCCATGGGTTATGTTTTCACTCTGTTGATAGTGTCTTTGATGCATAAAAGTTTTTCATTTTGATGAAGTTCAACTTACCCGTTTTTGTTGTTGTTGCCTGTGCTTGTGGTGTTCTATGCAAGAAATCATTCCCGAATCCAATGTCATGAAGCTTTTCCCCTGTGTTTTCTTCTAAGAATTTTATCGTTTTAGTCTTCTGTTTGGGTCTTTGATCCCTTTGGAATTAATTTTTGTGTATACAGTGTAACGTAAGGACCCAGCTTAAGGCTCCCATTCTTACTAGTCACAAACTGGATGTGAATGCAGTGTGGAATTCGCTGGAGTTAAAAATGTAGTGATAGCCTGGGATGTAGAGAGATACTGATTTTATACAGCAGACATTGCGGAATGTTTTGGGAATGCAGAATAGTCTGCAGGTGGTTCTCCACGGCAAGTACAGACGGGAGGTGGCGAGTGCAGTGTTTACCTACTCCGCCCTCTTGACCGGTCGTCTGAGATGAGCGATACGTATTATTCGTGAAAAATCAAGTGTGATGTGAGTGACATTTTATACTGGGTGCAACTTTTCGCCTTTCTCAGGGATTGAGAAATGATCTGAAAGCAGCGTTGGATAAGATTGATCAGCAATACCTCAATGAACTTGTGGGTGGTCAGGAACCTGGAGAGGAAGACACACAGAATGATTTGAAAGTTCATGAAGAAAACACCACAATAGAAGAGTTAGAGGTAATCTCTACACCCACCTTACCCCGCTCCCCGTCACACCTCTCATTCCGGGCAGCAGCAAATGGTTGAGTTCATGAGGTCGGTCAGTGCAGAGCACACTGTCACTGTCGTCTTCGATCGTTACAGAGGCCCTTCTATCATTTCATGCTTTCGTTTATTAACTCCCTTCTTTCTCATTGTCCACGCACATTCATTCCCCTACTTCCTGCCTTCAAAAGTAGTCATTCTGATACATTTGATATGCATTGTTTTGTTTGTTGGTGCTCTTCTAAAACTAGTGAAACTAGTAGTGTTTTGGGAGCATGAGTTTTTGATTTCCATAAATGGTGTTCTACTGTGAAATTCTTCCTGCTTTTGACTTTTCCTTTTTATACTTTGAACTCTGTGTTTAATATCCATCCTTGATGCCTGTGTACACTAAACCTTTGCTTTTAAACTGCTAAGTAATATTTCCTCCCCTGTGGCATTCACTGCCATTTACTTTTGTTCTCCCGTAACGATGGACGACTGGGTGGCTCCCAGCTCCCTCTCACCACAGACAGCTTTGTGGTGGATGATCTTGTACATCACCCCCGTGGAGTCAGAAGTGGGATTGCTGGGTTTATATATATTTAATTTGTCTAAGTACAGTCAAACCTCAGTTCTCGAACATGTTGGTTCTTGAAAATTTTGGTTCTCGACCGAGTTGTTCACAAAATAAATGTCTCGGTTGTCTAAGACAACGTCAGGTCTCGATTCTCTACCTGGTGACCCTTTCCTGCTGAGACCTGTGATCGATCAGTCGTGCTTCCCTGGCGACACAGAAAGGAGATTTGGTTTTCAGGCAGATCACTTCTCAAACAGTTTTCCGGAGGGAATTAAGTTCGAGAACCAGGTTCAGCTGTACCGCTACGCTGCTGTCCAGATGACTGGTGGGGTGTGCCCGTCTGCACCCCACCAGCAGGGTGTGTCTCCAGCCCTACTCTCTGTCAGCACTGGGCACTCTTGTGCTTTCTGATTGTCATCAGTGTGTTGAATGTGAAGTGATACATGTAATCTCGATTAAAGAACAATGCTGTATTATCCAAATATCTAGCTCACGCAAACAATATGGCTTAGTTTAAAGCCCTTAATACTTAATACAATGTAAAGTGTTAGTTTTTCTTTTTCTTTTAATCCTTGCTCTTGCACCTGTTGATATCGTTGTTGAGGAGGGTGTCCTTTTAATTGTACCTCCCCACCCCAACATCTGTCTATGGGCTCTAAATTATATTGGAATAATTGGTGTGTGCAATCATCTCTAGGTTTTCTTTTTTCCTCCAACAGCTTTGTCCAGAAATCTACCTGTCCTACAATTTACCAATTTAAAGTGTACAATTCAGTGGTCTTTATAAATTCACAGGGTGGTACAGTTATCATCTCATCCCAATTTTAGAACGACTGTTCCCCTGAGACAAAATCTCCTGTGCACTAACAGTCACTCCTTACCCTCTCTCTTGTCTTCTGGTTCATAAAAGATAACATGCTTTCACAATTTAAATGGCAAGTTGGTGGTTTTTAAAAAAACTTATCTGGAAATTCCGTATGTTTTTAAATAACAATTGGACAGTCTGTGTAATAAAGAGCCACGTTTAGACTGGTGTTGATAATGTATCTATTCAGTTGTTGCTCTTCACTCATGAGCAGGAACATTATTTTTCCTCAGGCTTTGGGAGAATCTTTAGGAAAAGGTGATGATCATAAAGACATGGACATCATTACCAAATTCCTTAAGGTATGTGCTTTTAAGTTTCGAAAGGAGGACATTTTCATTGGTTAGTATCTGTTTTTATAGTTTTGGATTGTCAAGGGTAAAAGACTGGGAAGGGAAAGCTCAATAAACATTTCTGACACGTGCACTGTTTGTGATTTTGCTATGTACTTGGATATAGAGGTTAATCTAAGTAGATATTTATGTTTCTCTGGCACTTTTTTAAAAGCTGGCTTATTGATGTAAACACAAAGAATACAATTACAGCAGTGGATAGAACAAGAAGTACAGGGAGCTCTACATTTTTCTGAAGCACTTGAGGAAGGACTGAAATGAGGAGAGAGTTCTAGAAGCTTTTATGGGAGGTGATGAGAGTAAGGAAAGGAAGGAGGGAAGAAGACATTGGCAGTGAAAAATGCAAACCCATCAGTAACCTTTTAGAGACCGTAAATTTTCTCAGTTCCTCAGACAGCTCTTTATTCTTGCTGTGATATGATCATTCCATCTTACTTCTCAGCATATCTGTCTTTAGTAGTTTAGCATTTATTCAAAAATATTTTGTGTTCAGTCCTGCAAAGTGAAAGGTCGCCAGTTTGATTCCCGGTCAGGGCACATGTCCGGGTCCCTGGTTTGGGCGTGTCTTACAGGCAAGCGATTGATGTTTCTCTCTCACATCAGTGTTTCTCTCCTCCTCTTTCTCCCTTCCTTCCCTCTCTCTAAAAATGAATAAATAAATAAGGTCTTTTAAAAAAGACTCTGAATGTATTGAGGAAATGATACGGGACTGGGTAGGGCACGAAACTCTACATCATGAACTGGAATTTTAGAATGACAGCGCCTCCTTATACAGGGTCGCACAGAGGCCAGGAGTCGGGTATGTTCTCCTCAGCCCTTGCTGTCACCTGCCTCTAGGAGGGTGCTCATCGTACAGGTCACCCCAGTGGGCACTGTGGTCGTTTTCCGGGGTTGGTTAGGGGGAAAGTATGGGTCATAGGTTCTTTTTTTTCTGTTCTGTTCTTCTCTTTTATTTAGGCACTTTGGTGGGAATTTTTAACTAAATTATTGTCTCTGCTGCAAAAGTAGAAAGTCCACATAGTACGACATCGTACTTGGGGGATTTATTAACTATCACAGCCTTTATGGTGCTGTGGCTGATAATCTAGGTGGGACAAATTTTATGTGATAGAAATATAAGTGAAAGTTTATTTCTGCCAAATACTTATTCATGCAATTGGGTAATTCTTTTGGGGGGAAATGGATTATCTTTGAACTAGGAACATACATAGAACAGGGGGGTTTGTGAATCGTCAAAGGTGCTACTTTAAAACATTTGTGACAGAATGAGCAGATATAGTTCATTAACTAAGTATTAGTGGATAATAATGTAATCAGTCAAGAAATTTAAGGATGGTACTACACTGAGTACTTTGTGTTAGCAAACTTTTAAACCTGTTCAACCACTGGGTGGCACTGTCGTCTAAATTCACCCATTCTCTCCACAGTTCCTTCTCGGTGTTTGGGCTAAAGAACTGAATGCCAGGGAAGATTATGTGAAGCGCAGTGTGCAGGGTAAACTGAACAGTGCTACGCAGAAACAGACTGAGTCCTATCTCAGACCCCTGTTCAGAAAGCTACGGAAAAGGGTAAGGAATCTCAAAAAATGCTTTTCTTAACTGAGTTTTAAAGAACAGCATATAGCCCTGACCGGTGTGGCTCAGTTGTTTGGGCATCATCCTGCAAAATGAAAGTTCAGTTCAATTCCAGATCAGGGCATGTGCCTGCCTCACAGGTTAGGTCCCTGGTCAGGGTGTGTATGAGAGGCAACCAATCAATATTCTTATCCCTCCCTTTCTCCTTTCCTCCCCCTCTCTAAGAAGAAATGAAATCTTTTTTTTTAAATCTTTATTGTATTTTTTTACATTACCTGTTAGTCCCCATACATCCCCCCTTCCCATAGCAATCACCACACTGTTGTCCATGTCCACGAGTCCTTTTTCTTTTTTGGTTCAGTCTCCATCCCCTAAAATCCCCTTCAGCTGGCTGTCATCCTGCTCTCCATCTATGAGTCTGTCCGCATTTTCCTTGTTAGTTTAGTTTGTTGACTAGATTCCTCATATGAGGAAATCATAGGGCATTTATCTTTCTCTGACTGACTTATTTCATTTAGCATAATGTTCTCCAGGTCAATGCATACTGTCGCAAAGGGTAACGTTTTTTACACCTGAATAGTATTCCATTGTGTAAATATCCCGTAGTTGTTTTATCATCTATTAATGGACACTTTATGCCATTAATGGGCTGCTTCCATATCTTGGAGATTGTAAATAATGCTGCAATGAACATAGGGGTGATTATGTTTTTTTGAATTAATGTTTTGGGTTCCTTTGGATATATTCCCGGAAATGGGGTCACTGGGTCAAAAGGCAGATTCATTTTTAATTTTTGAGGTTATCTCCATACTGCTTTCCACCATGGCTGAACCAGTCTGCGTTCCCACCAACAGTGCAAAAGGATTCCCCTATCTCCGAATCCTTACCAGCACTTGTTGTTTGCTGATTTATTGATAATAGCCATTCTGACAGGTGTGAGGTGCTATCTCATTGTGGTTTTAATTTGCATTTCTCACATAAGTGACATTGAGCATCTTTTCATATGTCTTTTGGCCATCTGTATGTCCTCTTTAGAGAAGTGTCTATTCAGGTCCTTTGCCTGTTTTTTAATTGGGTTGTTTAATTGAACAGATATGCAGAGAAGAATGAAACTAGACTACCTCCTTACACTACACACAAGAATAAATTCAAAATGGATTAAAGACTTAAATGTTAGACCCGAAACCGTAGAAATCCTGGAAGAAAACATAGGCAACCAAATCTCAGACATGGCTCGTAGCAATTTTTTATTGGATATATCTTCCCAGGCAAGGGAAACAGAAGAAAAAATAAACAAATGAGTCTACATCAAACTAACTAAAAAGTTTTTGCACAGCAACAGAATAAAAAGATAACTCACAGAATGGGAGAACACATTTGCCGAGACATCTGGTAAGGAGTCAATATTCAAAATTTACAAAGTACTTAAAAAATTCAACACCAAAAAAACAAAACCTAATTAAGAAATAAAGTTTTTAAAAAATGGAATATATGAAATTAGAATAAATTCAGTCTAACTACACATGAAAGCTTCCAAAATTAATTTTGCCCCTTTTTCTTTTCCAGAATCTTCCTGCTGATATAAAAGAATCCATAACAGACATTATTAAATTCATGTTGCAGAGAGAGTATGTGAAGGTACGTTGCCATGTGGGCGTTGGAATTGTGGGTGTGGGCATGTCCAGGTTGTGCGCATAGTATGTTCATTTAGTGAGGGAATGTGTATCACATAGGAGATTTAAGTATAAATGTAAAATGAATTATTTTTTAAAAAAACACCTTTTATTTTCTTAATGTATTGCCACCTTAATTTTAGGCATTTTATATTAAACTTTCAGGCCACACTGTACTTTTTAGTCATTTTTAAGGCAGATATAAAGATTCTTCAGATCATGTACTAGTTATGGGCAAGGTGCATTTCGTGCCTGGGAATGAGTTTCAAAATTTGCAGATTGTTGGTTACAGCTCGGGACAAATTTTTCCACAGAAACAATGTTGTGGAGATACAAATATGTACTACTCATAATATAGCTAAAGGGTTGTACTAATGATACAGTGGAATCTGACCGCCCTTTATACGTGTTTCTATGAGAATATGTTCCATGTCAGCCGGCCAGCGTTCGTCTCTCGCATTTCAGGACCGCAGCAGTAGCAGACCCCCTGTTGGGGAAGACTTGCCCCTTGCTCCCTCCTGAATGGGCCCTGGGAGGCGGTGTCCTGGGGAAAGAGCTCTGGTGCCCAAGCGCTGCTGGGGTGGAGTTTGGAAAGGGGAGAGTGGAGGGCTGTCAGCTGGTGGAGCAGAACGAGAGAGAAGGGCCTAGTGCACCAGTGGTGGAGATGGGAAATGGGATGCTGCTTGGTGGCCCGTGAGCTGAGGGTGGGGAGCAGGGCTTCTGGTGGCTGTGCCTCCCAAGAGCGCAGCAGTGGGGAATCTCGGTGCAGCAGTTCCAGGTCAGTGGACGGGCTCCGACAGAACGGCGGCAACGCCATTGCTTCTTCCTGTGCTCTGTGTGTCTGTGCTCAAAAGGGACCGCTGGCCTTCCTGGGTGATTGGGTGGTCTCTCTGATCAGAGCCTCGTGCTGATGAGGCTAAAGTATTGTTTTTACTCCCCCTATATGAGAGCCACTTAGTTTTATCAAGGAAGATGTTTTTGTTTTTATGGCTATAAATTTTATTCTGAGGTGGTTTCAGTCAGTTGCATGCTGCTTACCAAGGACAGCATTGGAATGGAGGGATAAGGCCCCCGTCACTGCAAAAGAACTCAGGTCACCTGCCTTTCCCTCTTGTTACGTTTCTCATTCTCGTACATGAGCATCAGGTGAAAGTTTATGTTGTATAAACTGCACAAAGAACCAAGAAACTTTAATAACCTATTTGGCAGTTTTCTTTGGAAATTTAGGAATCTAAATATTGGAGATTTTCTCAGTTAACATCCAGTGTTAAAGTTTACACACATGGGGATCAGTGATAAAAATATGTATACAGCCCTGGCTGGTGTGGCTCAGTGGATTGAGTGCCAGCCTGCAAACCAAAGTGTCACCAGTTTGATTCCCAGTCAGGGCACTTGGGTTGCAGGCTAGGTCCCCAATAGGGGGCACTTGAGAGGTAGCCACACATTGATGTTTCTCTCTCTCCCTTCCCCTTTCTAAAAACAAAATACATTTTTTTAGATGTATATATGCCCTTTTAAAATTTAGCTTAAAAAAAATTGAGCACAGCAAATCCAAATTTATCTTTATGGATGGAGTGATCTTTCAGTTAACCGATTTGTAATACCTGATATTTTTAAAGTCAACTCTGCATATCTAACACATTGGTGTTTGACTTCTTTATTTTTAAAATTTTTATAAAAAGATTTTGTTTATTTCTTTCTAGAGAGAGGGGAAGGGAGGGAGAAAGAGAAGGAGAGAAACATCAGTGTGTGGTTGCCTCTCGCCTGCCCCTAACTAGGGTCCTGGCCAACAACCCAGGCACGTGCCCTGACTGGGAATCAAACTAGCGACCCTTTTGTTTGCAAGCCGGCTCTCAGTCCACTGAGCCACACCAGCCAGGGAAGGTGTTTAAATGAAAATCTCTTTGAGGCTTGGGTATATATATAGGCTTCTCTGAAACCCTCAAGGTCTTTTAGAATTTCTTGCTATTTTGTTTCCTTCCTCTGAAGTCACGAGGCTTACTTTAGAAAAAGAGCCATCTGTCTTCATTGGTTTCTGCCTTTACATTTTATAGCTTTTACAGTAATTTAAGGTTCTAGGCAGGTTTGTGGGCCAAGGTGAAGTGATCCCATCCTCGAGCTGATTCAAGAGCTAGTATCTGTTCTCTGTTTACACCCCCGCGGTGGGCCTATATAATAGCCCCAGCGTGCAGAGCCCCCGCTGCTGTCAGAGGTCTGACTGCTGTGCGGGGAGTGGGCACCGTTTCAGGTTGGATTGTGAGGAACTAGTCAGCCTCTGTGTTCTGTGTGGCCCCCTGTGGGGAAGACCAGGTAGAAAGGAGATCCAAACTAGAGTTTCTGGCAGTACATCAAATTACCTGCCTGGTAATTCCAGATCAAAGTGCAGTACTATTCAGTGCATAGCGGCTGCAGAGGAATGTTTGTGTTTTACTCCCAAGGTTAGCTTTGGTTCCTGTTTTTCCATGGACATTTGTGGTCCTGGGCAGGGCAGTCAGTCATCCCATATTTTAACACCTTTTGTTTGAATATGGGGAATGGTAATACTTTCAACATGCTTAAGAGATGGCTGAAAATTCATAAAAAGCTGTGAAATATTTGGAACAAAAATTTGGACCAACACAATGTTTCTGCTCTTCTGATCTCTTCTTAATCTTTTTAGGCTAACGATGCTTATCTTCAGATGGCCATTGGAAATGCCCCTTGGCCCATTGGTGTCACTATGGTTGGTATCCATGCCAGAACTGGTAGGGAAAAGATTTTCTCCAAGCATGTTGCACATGTTTTAAATGATGAGACACAGAGGAAGTATATTCAGGTAAGCAGTTTGGAGGGAAAGACATTTCTCTAGAGTTTAATGTTCTCCAATTCCAAAACTGTATATTTTGAGAGCAAAAGAACTATAACAAAAAGGACATATCATGATAGGATATAAGTCCATTCTTTAAGACATCACTGAATAAAATAAAAACTTTTTAAGTGTCATATATCAGCAGTCCCCAACATCTTTGGCACCAGGGCCTGTTTGATGAAAGACAGTTTTTCTACAGTGCGGGGCGGGGTGGGGAGGGGAGTGTAGGAGAAGACAGGAGGTGGAGCTCAGGCTGTAATGCAGTGGAAGCTTAGCTCTCCAGCCTGCTGCTCACCGCCTGCTGTGCGGCCAGTTCCTGACAGGCCATGGATCAGTACCAGCCTGAGGGCTGGGGACACTTCCAGGTAGAAGCCAGGTTGAAGGGTTATGCTCTACTTACCTTAGCATTAAAATAAGACTGTTACAGTTTGCTTTGGGTGTTTACTGAAGAGCAGCAAATTCAGAGTATTTTGCAGTAAATCTTGTTTTGTTGCTTTTAAGGTAGATTTAACATGTAATAGGATAATAGGTATGAATAGTAAAAATTTGGCTTTAATGAAGATAATTTTTAAAACTTAATTAAAAAAATTTAAAAACCATTTTTTCCATCGCCATTTACCCCCCCACCCCCCAAGGCCATCACCACACTCTTGTCCTTGTCCATGAGTTTTTTCCTTTTTGCTCCATCCCTTCACCCGCCACCCCCGCCAGCATCACCCCAGAGCTGTTGAGTGTGAACATAGGCCCAAGGTATCTCCAGACAGTTAAGTCTCAAAATGTGCCCTCTCACGTCCCCATCTCGGACGTGGGGAGGGCAGTGACACCCAGCACTTCTGTGTGCCTCACTGCACCAGTTCAGAGCAACAGCGTGAGGATATTATGATTTCTCTGTTTGACAAGTGGGGAAACAGAGGCACAGAGAATTAAGTTCCCAAAGCCACACAGCTAGGAGTGGGATTTGAACCTGGGTTATCGTAACTCCACTATGTGATATTGCCTCTACTTCAGGATGTGTTTCCCCAAGTGAGGGAAACAAACAAAAAAGCTGCCAGAAGTGGGATCCAGCCCAGGAGCAGGGAAAAGGAGCTTCCAGGGTGAAGGAGAAGGGGGGCTCTCAGATGGGAGCAGTATACAAGGAGGTCCGGAATCCAGCTGCTCTGGATTGGAACAGGCAGGCACAGGGCTCCAGGAAGAAGAAAGGGGGGCACAGACACAGTACCGGTGTGTTTGGTCACACTGAGAGTTGTCTCGCTGTTGGAGAGCGAACGGTGGCATCTGCATGGAAGAGCAAAAAGATGGGGCAGAACACCTGTGCACAGAGAGGTCGGCGTCATACACTGTGTGGTTCTGTTTGAGGAGTGTCTGTGTGGACATCATAAGGTACACGCTGAACACTGCGTTCCCTAAGCACTGTGATCGGGGGAGGGCGGGGCAAGTGTGTTTAGGTGCGTGTGTGCGTGCTTCTGTGCAGCCAGTGGGCGTGATGTAGAAGTTAAATCCTCAGCTTTCATGGTAGAAAGTCAGTAGGTTAAAAAATCAATCAATCAATCAATCAATCAGTCGCAATAAAACAAGCAGTATCAGCATAGTATTTGGAAATAGGGCAATAAATACCAGAAGAAACACTTAAGAAATTTGAAAGGTTGCCTCTGGGGCACTGGAATGAGGGCTTGGAAAGGGTGGGGCAGAGGACTGCTATTACTTGATGTAAGAGCCATGTGCTTTTTTTTCCCCATAATAACACACAACACATGGAATTCTTGACTATTCTTTATAGTTCAGCCCCTATCCTATCTGTTCCCAAACGTTGCTGGTTCTCTATTCAAAGTACACCTGAAATCTGACCCTTCCCACCACCTCCCCGGCTGCCACCTGGGTGAAGCCACCACCCTCTGTCATCTGCAGTGTTGCAGAGTCTCCGCTGTGGCCTCTGAGCTGCTTTCCCTGCCCTTGCAGTTGGGGATCTGCACAGCACCCAGACCGATCGGTGAGGTCACAAACCGGGTTCTGTCGCTCTCTTGCCCAGAGCCCCACAGTGGTTCCCTAGTTCACCCGGAGCAAGCCCAAGGCCTTTCAGTCACGCCCCCACATCCACACCACCCTTCCCTGCTTTACGCTTGTCCATAGTGCTTACCATGACCTAACGTGTTAGGTGTGTTACGTGTTTATTTTGTTTCTTGTCTGTCTTCCCTTATTAGAACATAACTTTACTGAGGGTGGGGAGCTTTTGTTTTGTTCCCAACTATATTCCTAGAGCCTGGGAGAGTGCTTGGCACATAGTGGGCCCTGAGTAAAGATTTAATAAATAAATATATTGCTGTTATAAAAATAAAAATTGTATGCAAAAATACCACCAGTTTCTAAGAAGCTACTTGCAGTGAGTTAAACAGCTCGCTGCCTTACTGGTCTAAGCATCACAAGCAATTTGAAAGTGAAATCCTGAGGGAGCCCGTTGAAAAGGTTTCTTTCCATTTGGAAAATAACCATATGCTGTTGTGAAACTGCGCCCCTTTAACTTAAAAATCTGCGCTGTGTACCACCAACCCTCACTGCAAAATTTATCATACTGTAAACTGCTTATGACTTGACGGCTGATTTCCGAACTTTTTGGCAGTTAACATTTCAGACAAGACACTAGCATTGATTTTTAAACCAGATTCTGCTTGGTGAGGGTACACAAACCTCACAGAGAGCTTCTGTAAGGGGCAGGTTCCTAAGATTCCAGTTCTTGTCAGGAAAGTCTCCTCCATCAGTCTTAACCCCCGGTTGTCTTTTGTTTGCTCATCCTAATTCTTGCCATGTTCTGCTGCTGCTAAAGCTATTTGTGTTTCATCAGGGCGTCTCTTTCCCCCTTCACTCCTCTTCTCACCTGTTTCTTATGAACTGTTTTGTTTTCAATTTGGGCCTCACAGTTGTTTGAATAGTTAGGTAATTACAGAGTAATTAAGAGTTCTACATGCTTGGTGATGTTTCAGGTGGGTACCTGTTACTTCCGCCAACATTGCAGGCGGTGCTTTCCCTCTCCTCCTCAGGCTTCCAGAGACGCCCTGCTGCTGTTGCGTTGTGCAGTTGTAGTCACATGCTCTGCTTTCCCACTGAGTCACGGAGCTCTTTCTTTTAACAGATGACATTTCATGGTATCATTTGGAGGAAATAAAACAAATTTGGGGAAATACTAGCTAAGAACCAGGCAGGGTGCTGTACGCACACTTTCATATTCAGTGTCCAGTATAGGCCTGCACTTGGTCATCCACTGTCCTCTGATAGGGTTTCATTCTTCTTGTCCATGGGATAGGCATTGGGTGATTGTCATTTTTGTGAACTCAAGCTGAGAAACCTTAAAATTTTTGTCACAAGTGACATTGGAGGTGATTAAAATTTAAGCGCTGCTGCTCTTGGTGGATGTAATTTTTAATGACGAATCCATATAGCTGTAGATACGTAGATTTTGGGAAGACTTTTGACAGCCTCTCCTTGTAAACAAGGACTCCTGTAGGCTGGTAGATGAAACAGTTAACAGAACTCTTCCCGGAGCTGTTCTAGAGAGACCTAGAGCAGCCCGACGCAGGTTCCTGCCCTGGTCTCTGGACTGTTTGTGAATTGGGATGATGACTTAGCGGTGCGTTTGCTCATCGGTGGAAGGGAAAGCTAAGAGGAATACCTGAAAACGAAATGCCACCTAAGTAAGGGTTTTAAAAGATCACAGAGTAAGGATGAGTTGTAGGAGACCGAAATAATTTTTTTTTTAGTGTCCTACACAGAATTCTAACTTTATTTTTATTTTTATTTTCTTTTATTTTTTCAATGTATAGGTCTTTTATTTTTATTTGACACTTGAAATTAGGCATAAAAGTATTACATACTAAAAAGTGGAGCTGCAGTTAGGCCAGTTCTTACCTAGTCTTTATCTTGATAGTGCTACTTTTATGCAATGACAAGAAGTATCACTCTTAAAATTCTTTCAGTTTATCATTTTATTAGTAGTAATATAGACCAAAAGAATTTTAAGAGTGATAGTTCCTGTCATCACGTAAAAGCAGCACTATCAAGATAAAGACTAGATAAGAACTGGCCTAACTGCAGGGTAGAAAGCCCTCGAAACTTGTGAGGTCGTGGGAATTTGTGGTGTGCCCTGTAGTTGTCTAAAAAGAACCGAAGGCCTGGGGAACACGGGGGCAAAGGTACGGACCAAAGGCAGTGTGGTCGCACCACACTGAGTTCGGCTAGACCGGCCAGGTCACGTTTGGAGCGTCGCACTCAGTGTCAGGATGTTAAAATGCTTTCATTATGTAGCATTTTGTGCCTACAAAAGGACACGTGAGAGTTATGAAGTAAACGAAACAGGTATCTAAAGGCCTTCATCACGGCTTAAGAACGAGAGCATTTTGCAAAGCATGCATCTGTATTTTCCTTCCCTACCCCAGAAGTAACCATCATCTTGAATCTGTCACTTCCTTGCTTTTTCAAAAATAATTCTGCCATGTTATGTGTGTGTTTCTAAGTGATACATTATTTTTGAACTTGTTTTTGAGTTTTATTAAAATGCCATTATTACTTTTGTGCAAACTTTGCCACTTGCTGTTTACATTCAGCATTGTTCCTAAGATTCGGGTACATCGGCTGTTCTCAACCAGAGTCCCCACCTGAGTCACAGAACACAGCAGGTGATCTGAGTGCCTGTTCCGTCACATTTCCCTAGGACGTACACAGGAGAGGAGCTGTCTCATTACGTACGATGGATGCTCGAGACTCGGCAGCGGGGCTTAACTCTCTGCTGGACCCCGAGTTGTTCCGTGCCGCTCTGCCTAGTTAATCGTTGTGATGCTGTAAAGCGCTCCATCCGTGAGCATGTGTGTGTGTTCACAGTCCTCCTGCGATGAACATTTGGGTGGTTTCCCGCTCTGTTGCTGCTGCTGCTGTTACTGTGACCAGTTGTGCTGTGACCACTTTGTACACTTTGGGTGCACACGAAGAAACGTTCCGCTGGGTGTACATCTGAGTGGTACTGCTGGGGACCGCCACATTTTAGTGGGGACTTCGGTAAACTGCAGTGAATACAGGGGAGAGCAAGTAAGAAGAGTCCCAAGGTGTCATAACCAACCTTTATTTTCCTTATTTTCTTAGGGATTGAAGAGGTTAATGACCATTTGCCAGAAGCACTTTCCTACAGATCCCTCAAAATGTGTGGAGTACAACGCACTCTGAGACCTGGGTACGGTGTGTGGATACAGTGGGAAACTTCAGGGAGCGTGGTACGGACTTCTGGAACTTCCGGCAGGAACCAGGGAAGAAGAAAAATGGATTCTCTGGACTCCGGGTTCTACCTAATGCAGCTCTTGGTTTTAAGAAGGGTCTTGGCGCTCATATCACATCTGACTGCAAACTGACTTCTGTCTTGCTGATGTTTTAAACAGTTGAAAAACCGAGTTCAAAAAGACTCTCTCCCTAATTTAAACGTGCAGCCAGCGGTCACAGAAGGGGTTTAAAATGATTCTTTCCCTCGAGACCTGGAAGTTGCAGTTTACTGATTGAAAGGGTACATTCGAGGGTAGACTTCATTGTTTCTGTAAAATATGATGCTTTTCACACTGTCCTATATGTCATATTTTCAGAAAGTATTTTTATATATCTCCACAAAAATATGGAACCATTTAACGAAACTTTATAGTCCTTAAATATTGCTGAACATTTGCCATCTCGATAGAGAATTTGAATTGTTATGGTCGACTCAAGTGTTATTTTTCTTGCATTTCAAATCTTGCTTTTATCTTCTAAGGAGTGTAAAGTTTTGTCTTTGCTATCTCTTGGGACAGAGAACTGACAGGAAATACAAGTCTGAGAAACAAAGATGGTATGTTAGAGCAACAGAAGTTCAAATTTAGTAGTCTCAGCACATCCAGGTCCGGGTGGGGAAATGGAGTGTCAAGCCAGCCAAGAACGGGGACATTTTGATGCTGCTGGTCCTTCCTGGACTAGGACCACCTGCAGGTTTCGTCCTCATCAGACCTGCGGTGGATGCTATTCCCAGCTCCATCCCTCCACACAGAAGAAAGGCGCCGTTACTCCTGTCACTGCCCGGCACAGCAGGCCCTGGGTCTGATTTTCCACAAATCAGGACTTCTGAATCTTGTGTTGTCATACCCAGGGGACTGTGATCAATCACTGCTCTGTAGGAGTTGAGAGGACTCAGATAATAGAGGGAAGTGGGTAAACAGTGTTACCTGCCCAGGTACCAGGTAACCAGGGGCGGTATCCGATGGCGGTGAGAGTGGGCTCTGTCGGAAGTCAGAACCTCCAACCTCAAATTTCAGCTCACCACCATCTGACCGTATGACCTTAATCTTTCTGAGTAACTTAATCTTTCTGAGCCTCAGTTTCCTTGTCTGCAAGTAGTTAGTCACAGCAGTCCATCCCTGCTAGTGTCATTGTCGTGTTTAAGTGAAATGCTCAGCACGCTGCCTGTCAGGTGAGAGCTCAGTGGCTACGGGTTGCCATGTCCTTGTTGTTATCCAAATGTCGCCGAAGTCAGGAGCCCCGTGGTCAGGGGCAGTGTGTGCTCAGGGAACAATGACAGTAATGTGGTGTCCACAGCAGCAGTAATAGTGAGACTTACTGGGCATTTACTACATGCAGGTCCCACGGGGCTCCCACTTTCAGAGTTTACGAGGGTGGAGGATGTGGGAGCTGAGTCAGCTGGTGAGGCAGGTGAGTGCACATTCACAGTCCCTTATTCTGGTTCTTTTGGGGAAGGCGTGAAAGCTGGTTTTGGCCCCTTCTGGTCTGTGCCCACGCCTGACTTTCTGCTGGTTATTTGCATGGGTGGTGGCTGAGGCCCCCTGTCCTAGATTGAGTCAGGTTCCCCACCCCACCCCTTTTTCTGGAAAATGTGTCTTAGACTTTGTGAGGCTGAAACAACAATCTAGACCAGCGATTTTCTTGTGTGCTGCAAGAATTTTTAAAACATGCAGTACCTGAGTATTTAGGCAGCGGTCATGACCTTGTTTCCCTTAGGTTGTCATATTTAAAAATGACAACAGCCAACACAATAGCCATTTGATGCAAATGAATCAAAGTAATACCTATGGATTTTTGTTTGTTTTTTGTTTTTGTCAGATTGGCAAAAGACACATTTTATGCTGTGCTGCAGAATTTTAGTAATTATGTGTGCCATGAGATGACAAAGGTTGAAAATCACTGATCTGGGCCTTTTGCTACGCAGTCCTGTTGCACGGGACTCGTTTACACGTCCTGCTGACTGAAGATGCGCACGTGACTTCCGTGTGCTCACCAGGCCCCAGCGCGGCAGTCGGTCATTTCCTCACCGCCTCCCGTTTGCTGTTAGTTAACGTGCCGCATAGAGAAGAAACGGCATCGTGTGACAGCAGTGCCTTCTAAAATTGATCAGCATGCGTAGGTGGTTTAAAAAATACATGCAGCCCTGGGAGGTGTGGCTCACTGGATTGAGTGCTGGCTTGCAAACCCAAAGGTCGCCAGTTCAATTCCCAGTCAGGGCACAAGCCTGGGTTGCGGCCCAGATCCCCAGTTGGGGGCGTGTGAGAGGCAACCGGTCACTATCTCTCCTACACTGATGTTTCTCTCCTTCTCTTTCTCCCTCCCTTGCCCTCACTCTAAAAGTAAATAAATAAAATCTTTTTTTAAGAAAGTAATTGTAACATGCTCTACAGTGATGTGAATGTTAACCATTTTGGGCTTGGGTGGAGGAAGGCAGGTTCAGAGATGTAGATTGCTCATGGGAAGTTTTCCATTTCCCTGATACTAAAGATTTCAATGACTACACATGTCAAGTGGGTAGATAATAAAAAAGTAACTCTTGCATTCTCTGAATCATGAACATTTTAATTTAGAAGATAACTACATATTGTTTTAGCTCATGCTAAAACAATGATGGCATTCTTTTAAAACCAGTCACAATCCTGCCCTGACCGGTGTGGTTCCATTGGAGTATAGTCCGGTAAACCGGAAGGTCGTGGGTGTGATTTCCGGTCAGGGGTTGTACGAGAGGCAACTGATGCATGTTTCTCTCTCACATCAATGTTTCTCTCCCTCTCTCTTTTCCTTCCCCTCTCTCTAAAATCAATAAGCGTGTCCTTGGCTGAGGATAAAAATAACATAAAATAAATCACCACCCTCAAATACCTATAGTCTTCCCTTTCTTCTTCCCCACCCTCTCAGACTCCTATCAAAGGAGTTGTGTCTTCTTAATTCAAGTTTAGTAAAACACCAGTTTTCCCTCAGAAGTCAATACTACACTTCCTAGGAAGGAGTATTCCTGCCATTTGCAAAGATTGAGCAGCATTTTTCAGCATAGGGCCTGTGGCAGTGGGGAAGTCCTGGCAGTGATGAGAGTCTCTGGGGAAAATAAAGCTGAGGTCAAAGACAGTGGACACAAGGGCGGGGGGTGGGGGTGAGGAGGAGAGACCATCTAGTTCTCGTAGGAAAAGTGGGGAGGTCCTGAGAGACCAGAGCTAGGAAGGCAGCTGTCACTCATAAGAGGCCTTATTAGGGATTTGCTGGGGCTCTGAATCCTCAGACGTAGGAGGAATAGGGAATGGGATTGATGGCGATACACTTCTTTATGTCAATTCTCCTTTCTGGTGACTTACCGACCTACTCTAGCACTTAAGATTGCCCTCACATTCGACCTCAGGGAATACTTTAAAAAACAACTGTCTTTTTATTCTGAAAGCAAGCTGCTTGGAAAAGACTGAATTGTACTGAACTATAATTTTAGCTCACGGCTTACGAACAGCCTCCCTCTCACAGCATCACGAGGACCATCAGCAAGTCTCACCCGCCTAGCTCTCTGCCTCCCACCACTGACTTGACTGGAGAAGTGTCGTAGTCATAGCAACACCCTCCTGACCCCGCCTACCCACCCTTCTTACAGGAGTCAACGTCATTACTGCTTCATGTTCCTTTTACTTGCTAACTGTAACCCAACAGGCACCTGCACATGATCACATTAACAAATTAAACCACCCTTCACATGAGAAACACGCTCATAGTGATGCAGCAAACGCCCCACTGCTCTTAACCATTAACCCCCCAGGATTATTTTGGGGACTTTGTATTATAAATATAGTTTAACCAAAACATTAGGTTGAGAATCTAAGAATCTAAAAATTCTTTAAAAAAATTTTTTTTAAAGATTTTCTTTATTTATGCATAGATAACGGGAAGGCAGGGAGAAAGAGAGGGAGAGAAACATCAATGTGTGGTTGCCTCTCTCATGCCCCTTATTGGGGACCTGGCCTGCAACCCAGGCATATGCCCTGACTGGGAATCGAACCAGCAACCCTTTGGTTCACAGGCCTGTGCTCAGTACACTGAGCCACACCAGCCAGCACTAAAAATTCTTATTTACTGAAAAGTATGCTAGAACTGCTAACTCATGTCCCCACACCTAAGAGTGTGGCTTTTTCAAACTTTGGAAGTTGTCCCTTGGTCTTAGGAACTGAAAAGTCTGTGCAGGTTCAAATAAAAGTAAGAAAGCTAATTAACTCCTCAATAGTAATTTCACTACTTATACTACTTATACCAGTCACAGTAACTGTCTCTAATATTCAGAAACACATTGTACACCAAACTGTGTAGAAACTATAATCTCATGCCCCTTTATCACCAGCCCAATCCCCACCGTAATGTCTGCCTCCTCCAGCCAGGAAATAGTAATTTCTAACTGACACTGAATAACAATTTGAACTATGAAGCGATTGCTCAGCTCCAAACCGGACTAGCCCTGCGCTACTCATCACATGATCTGTTACGGAGTTCTCAATGTGATAAATGCACTCAGATCCAAACGTCAAAGTGTATTCCTCAAGTACCTTCTAGTATTTCTCATCCCAGTACTGATCCCAGTTACCGCCCACAGTCTTTTTCAATTTATTGGGTGAGAAAGAGTAGGAATTATGTCATTCCTGGTAACTGGCTGATGATACAGCTGAGCAGGTGCTAATACTGTCACCCTGTGAGCAATCTCATATAAAAGTATCGGAGACACCGGATTTATTATACCAATAGCACGATGCCTATTTAACTCTAACACATGAGGGTTACAACAGGTCTTCTCACTCAACTTTGACAACTCCAACTTCCTGCTAACCGGATTCCTCCTAGCTGCTACCAGTAAATCGGCCCAACTGGGACTACCCACTACTAGCCTCTGCCGTGGAAGGCCCTACACCCGTCTCAGCACCACCCCACTCAGGCAGGCATTTCTCTACTAACCTGACTACCCACTAACAGAAAACAACGTAATTCAAACAATATTATGCCTAGGAGCAGTCACCCCACTGTTTACAGCAATCGGGGTCCTCACCCAGAATGGCATTAGAAAGCTATAGCGTTCTCCACCTCAAGCCAACTAGGCCTGATAGTAGTAACCAGGAGCCTTAACAAACCCTCCCGAAGCCTTTCGCCGTGTGTGTACACCCGTTTTGCAAAGCCATCCTGTTCTTATGTGCCGGGTCTGCTATTCACAGCCTACGTGGTGAACAAAGTATTTGAAGGGTGCACGGGCTGTTCGTAGCACTGCCCTTCCCTCTCACCGCACTCACCGTGGAAGCCCGGCACTATCAGGAATACTTTTCCTAGCGGGATCGCATGCCAAAGACCTAATTATCGAAACCGCTAACTCTTCATATACCGACACCTGACCCCTCCTAATCCCTCTCATCGCTACCTCCCTAACAGGAAAGTTACATTTAAAACTTTCCTTTACATTAGTGAGTGAGATCGACAGTCTTGGCAGCAAACCACGGGTACCATTCCTTTTTCGGTGTAACATTTTCTTGACAGAGGCTATTGTGTTTCACTGAGAAGCAAATTTTTATTCTTCCTGCAATCTGGTAAGTTACAGAGGGCAGGTATCAGCACCTCCACTTCCGTGTTACCCTCACAGCAGGGGATGACCTTGTCCAAGTTGTACATCCCGGTTCAGGTGTGGAGCTGGGTGCAGAACCCAGCTTTCTTGACTTTGCTTCTGTGAGCCACCACGCACCTCAGATGCCATGAGACTGGGTTAGCTGACCTGCACCCAAAGGGTCCAAGTGACCTTTACAGAAACACTGCTGTGGCTCTCTTGGTCGGAGCATCGACCCACAGCCGAAAGGTCACGGGTTGATTCCCGGTCACGGCACATACCTAGGTTGCCTGCAGATTCTTGAAGTTCCCTTATAATTACAAAATACACCACATTTGTTCAGCTAAGCTGTTCGTAGGAATACGGCAGCAGAGTTTGAGAGTAAAATATGTACAGGAATTATTTTGTCAGTGGCTAGTTTAAATTGAATATGGGAAACTAGGTTTCTAAATTATTTCTTAAAAGTTGTTTTTGTAGCGGTGACACGGCCAAGGCGGCAGATGGGGACAGGGCCCCTCAGTGGGGTGGGGCCTGGTCCAGAGCCTGGAGAGGAGCTAGAGGTCCTGCAGCGGAGCCAGAAGCCAGGTCAGGGACCCGCAGAGTGTGGCGAGGTGTCAGGAGGGTGGTGGCGCAGGGCTGGTCCGCTCCCATCCTGACCCTGGCGCACAGGGCCACAGGCAACCTCTCTGCGGGCTGCAGGAACGTGCAGGAGAAATGAAGGTGACAAGGTCTTTCACAAAAGCCATGACTCAAAATAATCAGCATTGTGGAAAATAAGAAATGCAAATACTTCGCCAAGCCAGACCCACAAATTCGCAAGTGCAATGAGCAGCCAGGCCAAACTAGATGGATGATGACAGAATGGACCCCGAGTTTAGGAACCTGTGGAAAAGGGGTGCAGAGCAGACAAGCGCTATGTACGCAACAACTGAGCAATGGACCCAAGATGAGGGTCCCAAGAGGGACTGCACTGGGCCTTAACCCGCCTCTGGCCAGTGCTGCGAGGGCCAGGACTGCACGGCCACGTGGGAGGTGGGAGTGTGGTCAGAGTGATTGGCAAGTGTGGCAAACGTGTCTGTCCCTGGACCCTGAGGTGTGTCAACCCTAGAAAGAAAGGAGTCCTCTCCACCAGACCCAGGGCAGCTGAGGACCGTGAGGGTCACTGGAAATGCTACCTGTGGTCAGTGGGTGGTGACTGGGCCAAGCCCACCATAGGAACTTCAGATTTTCTTTGTTTAAAAAAAACGTTGCTAACACATACACACTGGGGTCAAAGCCCCTGTATGAGCTCACTGGCTCCGTCCCTTCACCCAGTTACCACGGACATTGGCTAGAGAGATGCTAACATTCCACATTCTGAATTGTTGGAGTTAGAAGAGTGAGAAGGAAGGAGAGGAGAGTTGTGTGAGCTGTTGGAGAGGAAAGAGTGAGGGGATTCAGGAGCACCTTTCTTAGTTGGTGTGTGAGTGCACCTGAGAGACTGGTGAAGACCAGGTACCACAGTACCATCACCAGGACCACAGTGCCGCTGAGGTGCGGAGCGCCCTCCACTGGGACCGCGGTGCCACTGAGATCTGGAGAGCCCACCACCGCGACCACGGTGCCACTGAGGTTTGCAGCGTCCACCATGGTGACCACGGTGCTGCCGAGGTCCAGAACACCAACCAGAATCTTGGTGCCATTCACTGCGGAAGCTACGACCAGGAGGACGTCCACGACACTCAACAACTACCAGGCAGGTATCCAGGTGAGCTGGGGCCCACAAAGATTCTGGACGATGGACGCTACTGCTAGGCTCAGACCCTGGGAACCAGGAATACTTCCCCTAAGGGAGGACTGTAGAAGCCCCCCTAGATCCCATTTTCCTTTAATAAATCTTGCTTTAGAGCAAGAAATGTCAACAACGGAAGTGATGGGGCTCATAAAAAAGACAATGGAAGTGACGAAGCTAGATCACCAAATGAGAGAAACTCAAATCCAACAAGACATAGTGATGGAGGAGGCTGGCCTGCTACTCAGTGAAAAGCTACCGTTCCAGGCTAACACTAAAGTCATGATAGCGAACTTCTCCAACAAAGCTAAGAAATACCAAAGGGAAATGGAAAAATCAGTGGGACAAATATGCCCAACAAGGTTGTGAGATGTTTCCAGCGAGACAAGAATCAGCCTCTAAATATGTGAAACAAACTTAAGGGCCTCAAACAGCACTGCTCTTGGAGAAAGAAAAGCTGGTCTCTGATTTCCAGCAGCAGCGGGAGGCAGTGAAGGACATTTCACTGGGAGGGGAGAAAGCATACAGGGAGCTGCAGACCATACAGGAGGAGCTAAAGAAAGCCCGAGCTGAGATGGCTGCAAAGGCCCAGGCCCAGTACCTCCAGGAAACAGCATTACTGGAGAAGCAACCGAGTGAGCCAGCCATGAGCATGCTGCGGGAGAGAGAAGAAAAGGAGCTGAAAAGGAGGGCCAGGCCTTGGAGGTGGCAGCACAGAGTCATGCTGCTCAGCTGTGCCACCTCTGAACAGAGAGCCTGAAATCACACAGGGAGTCCCTCCAGCAGTCCCAGCAGCACCCGGAGGAAAAGACCCTCCACCCCTGGGTAAAAATTGCAAAGCAGCAGCTGCAGCAGGAAAAGTGGTGGTCTGCAAAGAGCTCGTATGAGGACAGGCAAGAACAGGAGTCCAGAAAGATCTCACTGCCTGATGTGGCAGAAAACCAGCCTGAAAGACTGGGATCTAGGAAGAGCTCACTGCCTGGTGTGCCAGAACACCTGCGCAACAGACAGGGATCAGAGAAGAGATCACAGCAGGGTGCTCCAGATTCTTGAAGAAGTTCCCAATAGGGGATTGAGTCACAGCTGAACTGCTAAAATATGAACAGCTGAACGTATTTGTGTGACCAGTTTCCCTTAATTAGGTTTTTCTTTAATTAGCTCCTGTTGATAAACCAGATTTTCCTCACATCTCCAGATCACGTACCACCACCTACCAAACACTGATACATGAAACCAGGTGGAGAGTTCGACCCCCCGGAGAAGAGGGACTGTGAGTTTTCCCTGTTGCTAGGAATTCTTCTGCACACCTGCTAGAGGCATCGGCTGCTTAAACACTCCTGGCAGGTGGAAAGGAAATGGGACTGGGAAGGAATAGACTAAGGATGAGCAAGAGTCACCTGAGTCTGGGCCTGTGCACTGTGGTCTGGATGAGAACTGGCCGGGGAAGGCCACATGGTTAGGATTGGCTAAGAAGCACCCTGGGATTGGAGGCCATGATTTGCAGCATTGGTTTGCAGAAGACAGGACCCCAAAACCTGCTTGTGAGAAGGAGTTGTGGGTTCAAGTTTTGTTTCTATGTTCACAGGTTGCCTGCACTCTATCAGTCTTAGTTTTCGGCCTGTATGTTTGTGGCAATAAGGGCAGCTCTGTGCTGGCTCTGGGAGGGAGCCTGCTGGGTAGGATGTGGGCAGACTGGAGCACGTGGTGCCATTATCCAGTGCCCAAGGAGGTACTGACTTGTATTTGTAACACTGTGCCCTACATACGTTTTGGATTGTGGGAAAAGGTGGCCTGTGGCCGGTTCCCTAGATTCCTGAACCATCATTCACCTGAGACAGAACCGCCAACAGCTGCACAAGTGGGATGAAGCCTGTTATGCCGAGTTACTTCCGTCACCGTGCAGTAGGATTTCAGCAGAGACAGAGGCCCGCTGGATGGTGCAGAGAAGGGAAGGGGCCTTGAAACCTCTTCCTGATAGTAAGACACAGGAAGGAAAGGAGAATGAGTAAATAAACCTCATCAGCACCCTGAACCCAGGGGACTCAGGGTTGGTGGCAGCAGAACCTCCCCCATCACCAGGCCCTCCACTGGCTACTCCTGGAGTGGGGCCACAGACCCAGCGGGGGCAATTCCCTTGACAGAGCCTGACTGGAACCCAAACAGTGGGGGCCTAGCCTTCCTGGGACATTACAGGAAGTGCAAACGGGAAGGGCTTAAGAAAGGGGGTGCCCAAGCAAAAGAGCCAGAGCATGATACAAGCCCTTCAACACAAACCAAAGGAACACCCTTCGAAGTTTTTAGAAAGGACCTGCCAGGCCTATAGAAAGCACACTGGTGCTGACCCGAAGGCACCAGAAAACGTGCGGATGGTGAACATTACCTTTATTGGACAAAGTGTGCTGAATATTAGGAGGAGACTCTAGAAGTTCGATGCAACATTGGGGATGAATCCCTTTCGGCTGGTAGACAGAGCCTTAAAAGTCTACGACACCCATGGAGCAGGAAGATGAAGCAGGCTGCAGTGTTCTTAGACTGAGGGTGGTGAGATCCTAAAGGGAGAAAGGGAGGCCCACTAGGCACCCACCAATGTGCCTACTGCGAGGAGGAGGGCCACTGCAGAAGGAGTGCCCGAAACTCCAAAGGGAAAGTACAGATGAAAAACCTCACCGACAAATGCGGAAAAGGCGAGGGGAGTGAAGACAAAGGGGGAGGCCCAGGGGCTCCCTTGGGCATCTCCCGACCTATTACCATGTCCTCACAGGAGCCCCAGGCACAGTTAATGGTGGGGAACAAGCCACCTGATTGCCTTTTAGATGCGGAAGCGACATACTCGGTGTGGAATACGAAGGTAACTAAGAGAAGTTGGGATGCGGTAAGGGTTACTGGGTGACTGGACAGCCACAAAACCAGGCGTCCGTTCAAGCCCTGGAATGCCAGCCTGCGGACCAGAGATTGCACGCAGCTTTCTCTACATGTCGGATGGTCCCAATCCATTTCTCGGCTGAGGTTTACTTTGCCAATTAAATGCACAAATAACTTTTTCTCCTGAAATGCAGCAATTATTTGTAGAGGTCCCACTGGAAAATGCTCTCCCGCTCCAGCCACTCCTGACTTGCACAGAAGGTCACGGAGGTGAACTCTTCCCACCTCAGATCCGTGAGCAGGTTGGTCAAACCATTTAGGCTGATGGAACCCCAGGTAAAACGGTTAACATCCAACCCATAAAAGTCAGCTTAAAAGGGGGGGCGAATTCCACAGAAGATACAGTACCCCCTCAAAAGGGAGACTTTACAGGGGATTCAGCCAGTAATGCAGAAATTCTTAAAATCAGGACTAATCCAGTTGCGCCAGTCTCCCTATATTACACTCCCACTTTGCCAGTCACAGAGCTTCACTCGGATGAATTTCGATTGGCACGGGGTCTTCGAGCCATAAATGACATTGTGCAGGACATTCACCCTACAGTGCCCCACCCCTGTGCTCTGTGGGCCATGGCGCCTGGAGATAGCAAGTGGTTTTCAGCCCTAGACTGGAAGGATGCCTTTTTCTGCATCCCAACAGATGAACAGGCTCAGCTACTGTCTGCCTTTGAACCGCAGGACCCACAAACAAAAGCCACGCTCCAACACTGCCGGACTGTGCGCCGCAAGGATTGAAGAACTCCCCGACTATACTTGGGGAAGTATTAGCCCAGGACCTAAGGGATTTTCAGTAGAGATCAGGGGTTCTGCAATAGTAGATGACATACAGATAACTAGCAATACCTACGAGGTCTGTTTGCTCAACACCGTCACAGTCCTAAGTCATTTGGCAAAAAGGGCACGTAAGGTGTCTCTGCACAAAGCCTGGACTTGCAGCAGCGAGAAAGCAGCAGGAGGGCTGCCACCCCTAGGGGCTTTGATCCCCTGCTTGGACCTGTCAAAAGTTCAACCTCATTACACAGGACGAGATGAGGAACAGGCCGTGAACGAGGACTCACTAAAACTGATCCCAACTCACATGGCAGATCTCACCCTTGGTGCGATCGTACTCCCTGAGGCTCTAGTTATCCCCTCAACAAACACCTACATAAAGGGACCCGTTATGGAAGGGATGCATTGATGGACCTCGTTAGGCCCCATTTGAAAGGCCCTCATTTGCAAAGGACCGCTCAGAGGATCACCCAGCCTGTCAGATACGTGCCAAACCCTACCCTGAGACAGCAGGCGCCCCAGTGCAAAAGGGAGAACAATAGAAAGGGTTGTGCCCTTTGAGGACTGGCAAGTGGATTTTACACAAATGCCTAAAACCAAAGGGAATTTCCAATTTCTATTTTTTTTTGTGGACACTCTTCCTGGATGGATATAGGGATGCCCCACCAGAACTGAGAAGGTGACTGGAGTAGCGAAACTCTTACCTGAAGACGTGATTCCTAGGTTTGGACTCCCTCACAGCATTCAGAGCAACAGTGGGCTGTCGTTCACTTCGGAGATCGCCCAGAAAGTCGGACGGGCACTGCAAATATGAAGGAAAGTACATGCATCTTGGAGACACCAATCTATGGGAAAGACTTTGAGAAAATGAATCACGTAATAAAAAAGGTCATGACAAAAATATGCCAGGAAACGCATTTGAATTGGACTAGGCACTCGCCATTGCTTTGCTCCGAATTTGGGTGGTACCCAGACGTGGGCTTCAGTTAAGTCCTTTTGAAATAGTTTGTGGAAGACCCTTGAAATTCCTGTTTTAGGAGTGCCACTTTTAGATTTGGAGCACAAGTCAAAGATCAAACAAAATGTGTAACATTTAGGGCAGAGTCACCATTTTGTACAAGTTTGCTCATTGCAGGTGCACGTATCCCTCTGAGAAGCTCCTGCACAACTCCATCTGGGAGGCCGAGTCTTACTGAAACCTTGGAGGACTCAAGGCCCTGCACAGCAGCTCACCAAACAAGCCCCCGGGGCCTACTGTTGACGACAGAGACCTGGTTCTTCTTACTGACACATGTGAAGAATTACAGAACAGCAAGTCTATTAGCGTGCAGTCAGAGTTTGTCAGTGATCTGTGCCCATGGAAGAGAATGGGCCTCGCTAGGGTGTGGGTGGGTGGGGGGTGAAAGGCATAGGTTCAGGGAAAAGCAGGGCAGCTGAAGGCCAGGCAGGTGGCAACCCCAGGTGGCCAGAAAGCCAAGACAGCCAAGAACAGGAGCCCTTTAATCTGAGGACTCATATAGTTGGAGGGATGGGAGTCAAAAAGGTACATATTCCTTGACAGGTAAAGGTGGTGCCAGATTTCCTGGGGGGGCATGACTACCCAAACTTAGGTATGTGGGGGGGGGGTGTTAGCCCGAATCCTTATCTTGTTCCAGACTCCATTTGTTCATCTTGTTGTAAAACAGACACGTGACAGGATGTAGTTAATTAAATTTGGGGCAGTTACCCAAAGTTATTCATGGGCTTCTTCTCTGGGCACTGTGGACCCTCTTCCGCATTCCAGGCCCTGGGATGAAAGCAGTTTCAAGGCTTTCTTTCCCGGATAGTGGGAACGCTACATAGAATTTCAAGGACTTCCCTCCTTCCTTGCTAACATAGTGTTTCTTGTGATGTTGGAGCACCTGGGGTTATCAGATCAGGCTCGGACTGCCGAGTCAGTGTGTGAGATGTGTCTCCCTCCTCCACCCTGCCTTGGTTTGCTATTCCTTGTATGTAAGTGATAAAAGGCATTTCCTGGCAACCAGGATGCTAGACACTGGCCAGTGAGAGCAGCGCAGTGTAAGAGTTCTTCCTATGCTGCCTCCTACCGCACTGTGATGTCGTAGTGACAGCACACTCTTCTCTAAAGCTCACAGGAAGTAAGCCTTGGATCCACCACACACGGATAAAGCGGGCACTGCATGAGGAGTGTTTGAACGCTGCTGCCGTGGTCGATGCTGAAAACTACACTGGACCTGCACTCCAAAAGGAGATTTGAAATTACTCTTTCAAAGAAGACAGTGACCCCCAATGCAAAGTGACTGTATTCCTTTCCTACTTGATCTATGTGTTTAAAAATAGAGACTTGTGGCTGCTTGATACTGAGTTAGAGTATGGACCTTCCCATTGTTAAAGGTAGATGAATATTGACTTCCAGTCAAGATGGAGGCATAGGTAAGCACACCTTGCCTCCTTGCACAACTATGGCAAAAAATACAACTACACTACAAAACAAATATTGCCCAGAATTGTCAGAAAATTGAGCTGTATGGAAGTCCAACAACCAAGGATCTAAGCCACATTTATCTAAGCCTCAGATGGGTAGGAGAGGTGGAGATGCAGAGCAGCAGAGAGGTGCAGAGGGGTGCAGAAGAGTGAAGAGGCAGAGAGGCATGAAGTCCTGGAGTGGTGCAGAGAGATGCGCAGAGGTGGAATGGGTGGTCCCACATTCAAGTGTGGTGGATAAAAATTGGGAGGGATACTTAGGGAGCGAGGGATCCTAGTCCCAGACCAGACTACCAAGCTCAGGGTTCCAGTGCCGTGAAGATAAGTCCCCATAGCTCCTGGGTGTAAAAACCACTGAGGGTTGGGACAGCAGAAGAAAGTGCAGGATACTCAAGAGGCTCCACATAAAGGACCCCCAACAGACTTAGTACTCATGTAGACCCACCCCTCTGTGATTCAACACCAGGGCAACAGCTGGGAGGGCACCAGTGGCATACGGGGAGAAAATGAAGTGACAGGCAAGAGGTCGGGTGCTGGGAGACAACTTCCTCCTGGGAAGAACTCCAGATGCCAGGCATTGGCATTGTCCCCTCTGTGAGTCCTTCCACACACAGAGCTGCAGAGCAGTGACACGGGTTGCTCTGCCCTGGCGATTACCTAAGGCTCCACCCCATACAACTTACAGGTGTACTTTTCTACAATAGGCCACTGAGACAGGGAATCAAAGCAGCTATATCTAATCACAGAAACAAACACAGGGATGCTGCCAAATGAGGAGACAAAGAAATATAGCCCAAATGAAATAACATAACAAAAATCCAGAAAAAGAACTAAATGAAATGGAGATAAACGACCTATCAGATGCAGATTTCAAACACTAGTTCTCAGGATCCTCAAGGAGCTCATTGGTGACTTCACTGGCATAAAAAAGACCCAGGCAGAAATGAAAGTTAAGTGAAATAAAGAAACATCTATAGGGAGGCAACAGTGGAGGGGATGCAATGAGAGTCAAATCAATGACTTAGAACACAAGGAAGAAAAATAAAACATTCCAACAGAACAGCAGGAAGAAAAAAATTCAAAGAAATGAGGATAGGCCAAGGAACCTCTGGGACATCTTTAAACATACCAACTTATGAATCATAGGGGTGCCATAGGGAGGAGAAGAGCAAGAAATCAGAAACTTATTTGAAAAAATAATGAAAGAAATCTTCCCTAATTTGGTGCAGGAAATAGACATACAAGTCCACAAAGCACAGAGAAACCCAAACAAGATGGACCCAAACAGGACCACACCAAGATACATCATAATTAAAATGCTAAAGGTTAAAGATAAAGAAAGAATCTTTAAAGCAGCGAGAAAAAAGCAGATATTTACCTACAAAGAGTTCCCATAAGACTGTCAGCTGGTTTCTCAAAAGAAACTTGTAGGCAAGAAGGGAGTGGCAAGAAGTATTCAAAGTGATGGAAAGCAAGGTTATACAACCAAGATTGCTCTATCCAGCAAAGCTCTCATTTAGAATGGAAGGGCAGATAAAGTGCTTCCCAGACAAGGTAAAACTAAAAGAGTTCATCATCACCAAGCCATTATTATATGAAATGCTAAAGGGAATTATATAAGAAAAAGAAGACAATCAAAATGATAAACATGAAAATGGCAATGAATTCACAACTATTAATAATTAAATCCAAATAACAAACTAAGCAAACAAGCAGAACAGGAAGAGAATCATGGATATGGAGATCACTTGGAGGGTTATCAGTTGAGAGGAAGAAGTAGGAGAATGGGGGGAAAGGTGCAGGGATTAACAAGCACAAATCAGTAGGCACAAAATAGACAAGGGGATTTTGAGAATGGCACAAGAAAAGGAGTAACAAAAGAACTTATATACATGACCCATGGACATGATCTAAGGGTGGGGGGTATGGCTGGAGGGAACGGTGTTACTGGGTGGAGTGGGAGAAATTGGAAAAAATTGGGACAACTGTAATAGCATAATCAATAAAATATATTTTTAAAAAGTACACAAATATTGAAGGAGAGTTATGTTTATTTCTGAATGAGTAGAAAATTGTGAAAGTTTTAAACGGGAAGAGAAACTTCAGTTCTTGGTTATAGTTATTTTTTGCTGACATTCTGATCTAAGAAGAACTTGCTATTTTGTGTACATCGAGAATCCTCTGTCAGTACTCCTAGACTAGTGGGCAAGAGAATGCCTCTGGACCTAGGAAAGGTCATCTGGTGCCAGTTACTGCCCTGCTGAGGCAAGGGAATGTCTCTACCACTGGGGCTTTGTGGCATCTGGACCTCATGAAGGTCATTTGTGATACTGGTTGGGGTGAGAGAATGTCTCTGCCATCTGGGTTTCGTGCCATTTGGACCTAGGAGCGGTCACCTGTGTGACCGGTTAGGAAGCCCCATTGGTGTGAGACAAGGTTCTAAAGCTACTTCCAGTCCCTTCCTTTTTTATTCCTGCTGTTTTCTCTCTGTTTTGAAAAGAAATTGAGGTTTAAAGCATAGAGATAAACATTTAGCAGATACTGGAAGAACAAGGATTTTCCCTTTTGTTTTGTATCTTTTCCCTACCTGATCCCTCCAGAATTTGGATATAATGAGGTAATTTTAGGGAAAGGAATCATGTTTTAAGGGAAATAGCAACGCTCAATTGTGATATTGCAATTTAGTGCATCTAACCATCCTCAAAGTTTGTTTTCATTAAAAGTTGGACTAGTTTACATGAAGGATTTGTCTGATTGTCACTGCTTGATATTCTACCAAAGGTCTTGTAGCTGAATGTCTTTCCTTTTTGAGAAGCCCACCTGCAGCATCACTTTCTAAGACTCACTGGTTTGGCTGGAGCAGATGGTTGAGTTGGTGAAGTATGGGGTGTCTTATCACTTTTGTTTTGAAACTGGTTTTCTTTTCTGCCTTCATGGTTTGGACAGGAAAGTTCCAGAAGTGTTAAAACGGAAGAATTGTAACACTCCCTACCTTGGTTACTTAGTTGTTTGGTTTGATTGCGCCTTCTAGCCCTCTTGCCAAATTTGTGGCCTCCAGAGTACAACAAGATTGCCAGCCTGTCCATCAATGTAATCCTTTGGACACCGTGCACGCCACTTTCCAGGGACAACCAACTAACCTGGACCTTGCAAGATCCTGCCCCCTCACATGTAGACTCCCCTCCACTCCATTCTGGAACCCCTTTCTTTTATGGATCTCTGGACCTAGAGAATAGGTAGGACTATGTCCATAGCCAGCAGAAAGTATTCCCAGAAGACCAAGACCTTTGACAATTGTCTTTGTAAGTTTGAAAAGTCCAAGAGAGTTAAAAAGGGTGAATTCAGATGCATCAGGCCAAACTGCAGAGAGAAGGCAGGGGGCAGGGAGGAAATCCCAAAGCAAAATTGAAGGTTAGAAGTGACTTGCCCTCCCTGTGCAGAGAGGGGCCACTGGATAAAGGAACTTGTACAGAGCACACGGGACTGGAGATTTTGCTTCTTTGCTAAACATAAAGGTTGGAAGAGGGGAAAAGGCAAATATGGCCAACACTGGCCCACATTGGTTGAAAAGATGGACATTCCCACTGGCTTTTGTTGTGACTGGGATCAGGGAGAGGACTTTAAAATGGAGCATGCCAGGAAGCAAAAAGTGAGTTGGTTCTTTCTCCTCCCCTGCTGGGGGGCATGTCCATGGTCACCAGCAGGCCTGCCAGTAGAGGCCTGGAGACGGAGACTCCAAAAGATGCCTGGAGCTAGACAGCAACTGGAGACCAACTAAGCCACCTACGTTTATGATCCTTTTGGGTGGGAAAGGGGGAGCAACCTAGAACTGAGACAGCAGAGGGTGACAGGGTGATTTTTCTTTGGGAGTCTTAGAGGAGATGGGCTTTCAGGCAGAAACTTGCCATTATTTCCAAAGACCTTGGTGATAATAGCACTGTGAACAGATTTTTGTTCTTGAGTTATTTTCCATTCTTGAACCTATGTAGTAGTTGTAATGACAAATATTTGAATTGCTATTTTTGTTGTCATACTCTGACTTTTTCTTTCTCCTTATTTTTATTCCCCAGATATTTTAGGCAGAAACTTGCCATTATTTCAAATTATATGATTGTTAAATAAAAGATTCCTTTCATTTCCACTGAACTCCATCTTTGGACATTTGCCTGGTAGGCAGTGAGCGGTGGGACCTCCCGACTTGTTGGGTTTGGTAACCTCCTCTGTAAATCACCCATGTCAGTTTATCCTCATGCCTTTTGGCCAACTCACAGCTTAAAGACAAGTGTTTTTAAGGTTTTTTTTTTTAAGGTTGTGCCAGTGACTGGGTCACTATTTCTATAGTTTGCTCATGAGTGAGAAGGTACTCTAATAACAGCAAGATAATAAACTCTAGACAGAACGATCTCTTGTCTGATGCGGCCCTTACAGTTTTAGCTTTCAGTAAATTGTGACGGGAAAATAGAGGGGACGTATATTATGTGAAGTTTTTTGAAACATTTTTCTGTGAAGAAATAATTTTAGAATTAATAAGATGGCCGCATACCTCTGCTTGTTTTTTTTTTTTTCCCCCAATGTGTCAAAAGACTGGATAAGGTGGTGGCTGGCAGACCAGGCAGTCCCACATTTTTGTGTGGATAAACTGGGAGGAACAACTGGGGAGCAAGACAAACTACACAACCCAGGGTTCCAGTGCAGGGAAATAAAGCCACAAAACTGCTGGTGGTAAAAACCTGTGGGCATTGCAGTGGCCGGGAAAAACTCAGAGATTCACAGGAGTTTGTTGGAGAGACCCACAGGGTCCTAGAATGTACATAAACCCACCTACCTGGGAATCAGCACCAGAAGGGCCCAGTTTGCTTGTGGGTAGTGGGGGAAGTGACTGAAAGTGGGCCAAGAGCCAAGCAAGTAACATTGTTCCCTCTCGGACCCCTCCCCCCCATATAGCACCACATCGCAGCAACATGGGTTGCCCCACCCTGGCAAATACCTAAGGTTCCGACCCTTACAACATAATAGATGCACCAGGACAAAGAAATATGGCCCAACTGAAAGAACAGAACAAAACTCCAGAAAAAGAACTATGT
This sequence comes from Desmodus rotundus, assembly GCF_022682495.2. Taxonomy (NCBI): domain Eukaryota; kingdom Metazoa; phylum Chordata; class Mammalia; order Chiroptera; family Phyllostomidae; genus Desmodus; species Desmodus rotundus. The sequence goes on from NC_071390.1 coordinate 114,153,007, forward strand.
GGTGAGGAAAGACAACCTATCAGATGCACAGTTCAAAACACTAGTAATATGGATGTTCACAGAAATGGTTGAGTATGGTCGCAAAATGGAGGAAGAAATGAAGGCTGTGCAAAATGAAATGAAGAGAAATGTACAGGGAACCAACAGTGATGGGAAGGAAATTGGGACTCAAATCAATGGGTTAGAGCAGAAGGAAGAAATAAACATTCAACTACAACAGAATGAAGAAACAAGAATTCAAAAAAATGATGAGAGGCTTAGGAACCTCCAGGACAACTTTAAACATTCCAACATCCGAATCATAGGGGTGCCAGAGGAGAAGAGGAAGAGCAAGAAATGGAAAACTTATTTGAAAACATAATGAAGGAGAACTTCCCTAATTTGGCAAAAGAAATAGACTTCCAGGAAGTCCAGGAAGCTCAGAGAGTCCCAAAGAGGTTGGACCCAAGGAAGCACACACCATGGCACATCATACTTACATTACCCAAGATGAAAGGTAAGGGGAGAATCTTCAAAGCAGCAAGAGAAAAGGAGTCGGTTACCTACAAAGGCATTCCCATAAGACAATGAGATGATTTCTCAAAAGAAACCTTGCAGCAAGAAGGGGCTGGAAGGAAGTATTCCAAGTCATGAAAGGCAAGGACCTACATCCAAGATTACTCTATCTAGCAAAGCTTTCATTTAGAACAGAAGGGCAGATAAAATGCTTCCCTGATGAGGTCAAGTTAAAGGAGTTCATCATCATCAAACCCTTACTATACGAAATGTTAAAGGGACTTACCTTAAAAAGACAAGATGATCAAAAATGTGAACAGTGAAATGACAAGAAACTCACAACTATCAAAAAGCGAACCTAAAAAAAAAACAAAACTAAGCAAACAACTAGAACAGGAATAGAATCACAGAAATGGAGATCACATGGAGGGTTATCAGTGGGGAGGGGGAGGGGGAGGCAGGGGGAAAATGTACAAGGAATAAGAAGTATAAATGGTAGGTACAAAATAGACAGGAGGAGGTTAAGAACAGTATAGGAAATGGAGAAACCAAAGAACTTATATGTACGACCCACAGACATGAACTAAGGGTGGGGAATGTGGGTAGGATGGGAGTGCAGGGTAGAAGGAAATAAAGGGCAGAAAAATAGGACAACTGTAATAGCATAATCAATAAAATATATTTGAAAATAAAACCTAAATCAAACTCAATCTAAAAAAAACCATTAAACAGCAATAAGAATGAAACAGAAACTATTATCTTAAAGTCTCTGTACCAAATATAAGAGTATTTATAGGGTTGGCCAAAAAGTCTGTTTGGTTTTTTCCATAAAATAATAGACGCAGTTTTCATTTTCACCAATAACTTTATTGATTTTGCTATTCTCAGTATGTCAGCTATGTCCTGCATGGTATAAAGTTGCTTGTTTTAAATTAATGTTTCGATCACTATCAACTTCAGCTCGTCTACCTGACCATGGAGCATTGATCAGTGAGAAATTTCCAGGACAGAACTTTGCAAACACTTTTCACATGTTCGATGAGCCACAGAGCCTTCTCCATACAGTGCACAAATCTTTTTTTGTGTTTCAGTTGCATTTTTACCTTTCTTGAAATAATAAAGCATAATATGCTGAACATGTTGCTTAATTTCTTCCATCTTCAATAATAAATGGCTATACAGAAGTTCACCAATTTTGGTGAGAGTTTTCATGCACGCTGATATGACATCTATCACAACACAATCCTACAAAATTGTTCCAAATGAAGTTAAAGACATCCAAGTGCTATTAGAGCCATCCAATGGGCTTTTTGGTCAACTCAATAAAATTCATCCATGTTTTAGGGCACCATCAAAACACTAACAGGTAAGTAGGCAAGGGAACTGAAAAGCAGTTCACCTGAGGATGGATACTTACAAGCCACTCCATGGGAAACTGTTCATCACCAGCATAGCCTAAGGATGGGAAGAAAACATACTTCAAAGTCATACTGTCCATTGTCCGGTTACTTGAATGCTAACTTAAATCAACCTGGCTTTTAGAACTTTACCACAAAGCTGAGATGGAGGTTCTAGTGTTCCTATGTCTCAGATTTGAAAACGAAGGCTTAGTGTGGCTAACACTGCCCCAGATCCCAGAGCTAAACCTGAGTGGGGTCTGAATAGGTTCCGATGCGGGTCCAGCTGCCAGCTCAGCATCCTGTGAGGAAGCACACGGCGTCTGGTTGTGATTTCGAAGACCCAAGGACATGGTTATGAAGCTGGGAGGGAAACAGAACAGTGTGTGCACTGTGGTGTCGTGTAAAATATGTCCATGTGGAAGATAGATGCCACAAGCAAGGATGGTCGTGTTCTGGTGCAGTGTTACAGGTGGCTCGGTAATGGGCCTGCCTTTCACGTGAATTAAAAGAAAAGTATATGACGCCTAGTAAAACATGTCTTCCTAAAGAGCATCTTTAAGTAGTTTTTGGTCCAGCGTACTTTCTGACTGGGAGCGTGAGCCCCACTGTCTGTGGCAGGTTGCTTCCTTTCACGGTATTTTAAAAGCCATGTTAATGGTAAATCCACCCCCCATGTCCATGCAGGTGGCTCTGGTGTTCCCCAACAACGACCCTGCTGCGTCCATGGTGGCCTTCTACGGCTGCCTGCTGGCCGAGGTGGTTCCTGTGCCCATAGAAGTACCACTCACAAGAAAGGTAAAGAATGCGTTGTTTCATTAAAGCCTGTTCACGGGAATGACAGGCTCGACTGCACTGGAACTTTCTCTCGTGGGGTCGGAATGTGCGGATGGCTGTTTTGAAAACGGCTTTTCATCTCAGCAGGATGTGGATCAGGAGGCACAGAGAGGTGGCTCTTGCTTCTGAGGCTGAAGTAAAGGGCACAGTAACCACACACTCAGCCCAGCTGCATGGTTTGGTAGGAGGAGCGTATCAGAGGCAGAGCGCCTGTGCACTGTAACAGTTGAGCCAGGTAATCTGTCAGTAAAGCAAGTGTTTGTGTGTCTGCTTCCTCCGCATCATCGCACTGGAAGCCTGGGTAAATGATAGATTTTTTATTTTGGGGAGAGGTGGTCCCTGCTTTCATCCAGGTGTTTGGACATTATTGAGTCCCAGGACCACCTACCGTTTGTCAGATCTTATTTTATAATTAGAGTACGCGCTTAATCTTGCTCTTACATTGATTCTGTAGTGCAGGGTCAGAAGGAACGTTGTAGCGTCCTGCACATCGGTGTATGTCTCTTCATCCGTGCCAACGACTGGCTCTCTACTCCAGAGCTGCAGCATCTGCAGGGAGAAAGACAAAGGCAGGAGGCCCTACAGGCTTGACACTAGTGGCCACCAAAGACAGAGGGCCTGATGTTGTCCAAGGAGACAGAGTCGACAGCCATGGAGTGGTCCCCTCTCTCATGCAGGCTCTGTGACGGCAGAACATAACATGTGTTTTCGTAGAGAACTTCTCTTAATTTTAAATAAAAGAACCATTGGTTGGGTACAGTTGAGAACGGGGTAGGATGTGCACATGAGCGTGGGGGATGACGTGTGGGAATATTTCCTCTATCCACCAGTCCTGCTTCCACTGGACTTGTCTTAAAATAATGGGCCAGGTGGCTCAATTGGCTGGAGCATCGTCCCATAAGCCAAAAAGGCTGCAGGTTCAATCCTCAGTTGGGGCATGTAAAGGAGGTAGACAATCGGTGTTTCTCTTTCACATCTTTTTCTGTCTATCTGTCTCTCTCTCTCTCAAATTCATATCCTCAGTTAAGGATTAAAGAAAATGGGCCTTCTGAGAACCAAATTTTCTGAATCCTGAATGTTGCTTAATTTGCCTAACACTTTACCCCACGTACATTAATTTATTCTCTTCTACTTATTGGGGTGAGAGAAGCTCATTTTTCCCTTGAAGATGTCACAACAGAAAAAGTCAGTGTTCCTGCGATGCTGGGCATGGGGAGGAGTGAGAGGAAGTCCACACACCTGTGCCAGGACAGGCCTTGAGGGGTCACAGCAGATGGAAACGCCTGTCCCCAGCACCCTCTTGAGGTGGCTGAGCTGGTCTGTGAAGGCCAGCTGTCAGCAGAACCTATCTGTCGGCTGGTGAAATTAGATGAGCCAAAACTTCTCCTTCTGGACACGGGCATCCAAGTCTCGCAGGAAAGTAGCAAGGCTGTCAGGATGGGGGTCAAATGCCCATATTCTAAGCAGGAGAGGGCCAGAGACAAGGTGGGCCTGTGGGCTACAGGATTCAGCCGACCAGGGCTGGCAGGTCAGCACTCACTTCCTCTCCTTAGAATTCTAACACACCAGCCATTTGTTTGCTTTAGCAATGGTTTTCAGATACCACGTTAAAATGAAATATCTCTGGAAGTGGTACCATCAATGTCTCAACACATTTTTACAACCTCCTTTAATCAGTCACGGAATCTGTCCCCCAGGCAATCAGAGGTACTGAGGAGACCGTGGGATCCAGGCATTGCAGGCCAGGGGGCCAGGGGGCACACCGGTGCCTGGGGCGACCCTCACAACCAAAACATATGTGCATGAAAGGGTGAGCCCAGGTGTGGGATTCATTTTGAAATACTCGGGTCTGTGTGTACATGTGTGTGTTTGGGGTGAGACCAGGTATGCCCAATGCTGATAGCTGTTGAACTTGGATAATAGGTTCATGGGATCTCTTTCTCCTTTTCTCTGTATCCTTGTGGGTGCCAGGACGTCATCTGTCCCTGTGCCAGCTCACCAGAGGCACTCACTGTGGCCATTCGGAGGTACAGCCACATAATTTATGTGGACAGCTCGGGGATGGCCAAGATTAAGCCGCTAAGGGAGACCCAGGAATCATAGTAGTTAATCTTAGAGAGGGAATAAAGCAGGGCCAGCCTTTTCAAGACGCCAAATGGATTTTATAATAGGCTAGATTCACTGCAGAGGGAAACAGCCCTCACTCTGGCGACTCACTGTAATTCCTGTGTAGGTGGAAAGCACTGGGGTGGGGGTGACACCGACATCCTGTGCTTACAGGGGACCCGCTTTCCTGTTTGCTTGCACCAGGCCCCGTGTAACAAGGAGTGAAATGGAGTCAGTGCTGGGTCAAGGGCAACTTTTGTCGCCTGTGCCTTTCGACATGCAGGTTCTATGTCATCTTCACTTTCTGTCCTCTGAAACCTTACACACACTGCACCTTAAAAGTGCGGGTTTTCGGAGGTTGGGAGCCACTTGGCAGCTCATTTGGGGCTTGCCGGTCTGGGGTGAGTGCGGGTGGTGGGTGCTCTGGCTTGGTAGGTACCCTGGGTTGTGGGTCATAGGTCACTGCATCAGCACCTCCACCTCTGCGCGGCACTAGGGCGCACGGGTTTGGGCTTGCCTGTGAGAGCTGGCCCTGCCCAGGAGAGCGCTACTGGGAAGGCACATGACCCTCAGCTCTCCGTCATCCAAACTGATGGGAGTGCGGTGGTGGTGCATCGTCTAGGTGTTTGCATTAACACGAACCCTTAGCACTGGATTTCACTAAAAACTGCGTAGGTTGGGATACTCAATATCAACTAAATGACAAGCAGTGATTTGGCAGATGTTTTGAACATTTTAAGGGAAATATTTATGAATATTCCATAATCTTCCTCCTTTCCCAATAAAATTCTTAACCATACCCTTGGGCCCTACTTATAATAAAGTATACCAAGTTTCCTTATTACCTTGTACCTAAGAAAGCTAATTAACGAGAACTTTTCAAACCATTTATCATAATTATTTCCTCCCCAACTTTGATACTTTCTTTACAGATCAATTTCTGTATACTCTTTACTAGTATTCTAATAGTAAATGTAAATGCAATACTTTGTTGCTCTCTCTACATCAAATTTATGCTATGTTTTAAAGAACCGAGTTAAAAACTCTTCTTATGGGTCTCTGTTCTATATCTGTCTGTAGGACTTTGAAGTTTATCAGTATTAAAAGCTGATAAAATGTAATGATACTTTGCAAAATGATAAAATATTAAATATATTATCTAAACGATTACAAGTATGATCAGAATAATTTTGAGAAACAAGTTCTAAGGGAAAAAATTCTATAAGGATCTCTGTTTTCCTAGATCATGTAAAATTCTGATGGAAACTCCCCCCCCCCAAAAAAAAAATCTAGGAACAAAATCCATTCTACTAGTTCAGCACATAGTATCCTTTAGCACTCTTTTTCCGTATCCATATGGCATTTCCTGTCAGAGGAGACGGCAGTATTTGTGAGTGTACCTAGGCAAGAAGAATACCCCTTTCCCTGGGTCTGTTCCAAGCAACCGTGATAGTGACTGAAACATAAAAAGTAGAAGAAACATTCCAATAAAAAATTCTGACTGTATGAATTTGACATTTTCAAAGAAATTGGGATTAAAGTAACTAATTTATATTCTCCCCAAACAGTAAAAGCAGTAAGCTTTTCAAAATATGCCTAATTGTTAGAATCCTGCTATTCAGACTGGAATGCAGTCTTCTACATCAGAAGAAATGGGAGGAGAAATAAAGTAGAAAACAGGAGGTAAAATACTGTATTCTAAGTAATACTATTAAATTTTCAAAAGTAAATCACAACTCTTTGTGTTCTGAGGTGCATTTTTGTCCATGTAAGAACCATATTTCCCCATGAAATGAGAATAGAAATGAAGATTTCTAGGATGTCTTTCAGCTGTAATACTGTTGGTTGATTATACTATATGTCATATTATTTCATAATATCACCCTAAATCATTTTACATAGGACTTAAAAAAAATTCGTAAGCTTTACTTTAAACACAGATCATATCAAGTTTTTAAAAATCCAGAATAATTTATGCTTTATATCACTTGAGTTTTACCTATGCTACTAAAGTACATGAAAACAGAAGGTATAATATACACATATATTTTTTATTTTTTTATTGTTTAAGTACAGTTGTCTCCATTTTCACCTCACCACTGCCCCCCACCTCCCACCCTTGACCTACCCCCATTGGCTTTGTCCATGTGTCTTTTGTACATGTTTCTTGATGGCCCTTTCCCTATTATCCCCTATTATCCTTCACCCTCCTCCTCTCTGGTTACTGTCAGTTTGTTCTTTATTTTATTGTCTTCGGTTGTATTTTGCTTTCTTGTTTGTTTTGTTGATTAGGTTCCACTTGTAGGTGAGATCCTATGGTATTTGTCTTTCACCACCTGGCTTATTTCACTTAGCATAATGCTCCATCCATGCTGTTGAAAAAGGTAGGAGCTCCTTCTTTCTTTTTGCTGCATAGTATTCTATCATGTAAATGTACAACTGTTTTTTGAGCCATTCATTTACTGATGGGCACTTGGGTTGCTTCCAGCACTTCGCTATTGTAAATTGCACTGCTATGAACATTGGGGTGCATAGGTTCTTTTAGGTTGGTGTTTCAGGGCTCCTAGGGTATAATCCCAGTAGTGGAATTGCCAGGTCAAAAGGCAGTTCCATATTTAGTTCTCTGAGGAAATTCCATACTGTTTTCCACAGTGGCTGCACCAGTCTGCATTCCCTTCGACAGTCTACTAGGGTTCTCTTTTCTCTATAACCTCTCCAACACTTCTTGTTTGTTGATTTGTTTATGTTGGCCATTCTGACAGGTGTGAAGTGGTATCTCATTGTGGTTTTATTTTATTTTATTTTATTTTATTTCAATTTGCTAAAGATAGTTTATTCAGTAAATGGTGTTGGGAAAATTGAACAGATATATGCAGAAAATGAAACTAGACCACCTTCTTACACCACACACATGAATAAATTCAAAGTGGATTAATGACTTAAATATGAGATCCAAAAACATAAAAATCCTGGAAGAAAACATAAGCAGTAAAATCTCGGATATTGCTTACAGTCTTTTCTTTTAAACTATAAATGTTGTGTGTGTTTAATTTGCCTCTCTCTGATGGCTAGTGATGCTGAGCATTCTTTCATATGTCCCTGGGCCCTCTGTATGTCCTCCTTGGAGAAGTGTCTGTTCACATCCTTTGCCCATTTTTTAATTGGGTTGTTTGTCTTCCTGGAATGGAGTCTTGTGAGTTCTTTATATATTTTTGAGATCAAACCCTTGTCTGAGGTATCATTGGCCAATATGTTTTCCCATACGGTTTGTTCTCTTTTCATTTTAGTGCTGTTTTCTTTAGCCGTGAAGAAGCTTTTTATTTTGATGAAATCCCATTTGTTTATTCTTTCCTTTATGTCCTTTGTTCTAGGGGACATATCAGTGAAAATATTGCTGCATGGAATATCAACATTTTCCTGCCTATGTCCTCCTCTAGGACTTTTATGGTGTCATGACTGGTATTTAAGTCTTTTATCCACCTTGAGTTTATTTTTGTGTATGGTGTAAGTTGGTGGTCAAGTTTCATTTTTTTTTTTTTTGCATGTAGCTGTCCAGATCTCCCAACACCATTTGTTGAAGAGGCTATTTTTACTCCATTTTATGCTTCTGCTCCCTTTTTCAAATATTAATTGGCCATAGAGACTTGGGTTTGTTTCTGGGCTCTCTATTCTGTTCCATTGGTCTATGTGTCTATTCTTATGCCAGTACCATACTGTTTTGATTACAGTGGCCTTGTAATATAGTTTTATATCAGGTATTATGACCCCTGCTACTTTCATCTCCTTTCTCAAAATTGCTGCGGCTATTCAGGGACATTTATAGTTCCATATAAATTTTTCAAATGTTTATTCTATATCTGTGAAATATGCCATTGGTACCTTAATAGGGATTACATTGAATCCATAAATTGTTTTGGGTAGTATGAACATTTTGATGATGTTAATTCTTCCAATCCATGAACATGGTACATGCTTCCATTTGCTTGTGTCTTCCTTAATTTCTTTCTTCAATGTTGTGTAGTTTTTTGAGTACAGGTCTTTTACCTCCTTGGTTAGGTTTATTCCTAGGTACTTTATTTTTCTTGTTGCTATATCAAATGGGATTTTTTCCTGATTTCTGCTTCTGATATTTCATTATTGGTGTACCAAAATACCTTCGATTTATGAATATTGACTTTGTATCCCACTATTTTGCCAAATTCACATATTAGGTTGAATAGATTTTTGGTGGAGTCTATACGATTTTCTATGTATACTACCATGTCATTTGCAAACAATGACAGTTTTGCTTCCTCTTTCCCAATTTGGGTGCCTTTTATTTCTTTTTCTTATTTGATCAGTGTGGCTAGAACTTCCAATACTATGTTGAATAGAAGTGGTGAAAGTGGCCATCCTCGTCTTGTTCCTGATCTTAGTGGGAAAGCTTTTAGTTTTTGCCCATTGAGTATGATGTTGGCTGTAGGTCTCTCATATATGGCCTTTATTATGTTGAGGAATGTTCCCTCTATTCCCACTTTGCTAAGTGTTTTTATCATAAATGGGTGCTGTACCTTATCAGATGCTTTTTCTGCATCTATTGATGTGATCATGTGATTTTTGTCTTTCCTTTTGTTTATGTGATGTATTACATTTATTGATTTGAGAATATTATACCATCCTTGCATCCCTGGGATGAATCTCACTTGATCATAGTGTATGATCTTTTTAATGTATTGCTGGATGCGGTCTGCCAATATTTTTTTGAGGATTTTAGCATCTATGTTCATCAGCGATATTGGCCTGTAGTTTTCTTTCTTTGTTGTGTCTTTATCCTGTTTTGGCATTAGGATGATGCTGGCTTCATAAAAAGAGTTTGGGAGTCTTCCATCTTCTTGGATTTTTTGGAATAGTCTGTGAAGAATTGGGTTAGCTCTTCCTTAAATGTTTTGTAAAATTCTCCTGTGAAACCCTCTGGTCCAGGATTTTTGTGTGCCAGGAGTTTTTTGATTATTGCTTTGATTTTGTTAGCTCTTATTGGTCTGTTCAGGCTTTCTGCCTCTTCTTCATTCAATTTTGGAAGATTATATTTTTCTAGGAATTTATCCATTTCACCTAAGTTTTCAAATTCATTGGCATATAATTCTTTGTAGTAATTTCTTACAATTCTTTGTATTTCAGTGGTATCAGTTGTAATTACTCCTCTTTCATTTCTGATTGTGTTCATTTGGGTCCTCTCTCTTTTTTTCTTGATGACTCTGCTTAAAGGCTTGTCAATTTTGTTTATCTTTTCAAAGAACCAGTTCCTGAATTTATTGATCCTTAGAATTGTGCTTTTAGTGTCTATGTCATTTAATTCTGCTTTGATCTTGGTTATTTTTTTCCTTCTACTTGCTCTGGGCTGTCTTTGTTGTTGTTCCTCCATTTCTTGTAGATGTAGGATTATGTTGTTTATTTGAAATGTTTCTATCTTTTTTTAGGTAGGCCTTTATTGCTATGAACTTCCCTCTCAGGACTGCCTTCGCTGTGTCCCTTAAGTTTTGGACTGTTGTGAGTTCATTTTCATTTGTTTCCAGAAACTTTTTGACTTCATCCTTGATCTCATTCTTAACTCATTCATTGTTTAATAGCATGCTATTCAATCTTCATAAATTTGAGTATTTTTGAGTTTTTCCCCTGAGGTTTGTTTCTAGTTTCACTGATTTTGTGGTCAGTGAAAATCCTTGATATGGTTTCAATTTTCTTGAATTTGTTGAAACTTGTTTTATGTCTGATCATGTCATCATCTTTGAAAATGTTCCATGTGCATTTGAAAAGAATGTATATTTTGCTTCTTTGGGATGAAAGGTTCTATATATATATCAGTTAAGTCCATTTGATCTAGGGCATTGTTCAATGTCACAATATCTTTGTTAGAGCTTTCCTCAATCCCTGCTCATCGTAATTAGGAGAGCTAAATCCATTTATTAGTAACAAAGTAATAAAATATTAGCAAAATAGATTAAATATCATATTTTACATTTTTATTACTTAAAATGATATGCAAATTATCAAAATAAAAATAATGATTTGGGGAGCTTTTTAAAGCAAATAATGATGACTTTTATGAGTAGTGTTGCTAAGTTAGAGCCTCATTTCAGAGGCCACATTTGACAATTTTTACATCTTACCCCACACTGATATGTTGGGGGAAACAGAGGAATATAGAAATTGTTCATTGCTTAAAAAAATTACCTGTTGATTTGCCTTGGGAAACTCACTTTTCCATGGTGTAAGAAATTTCAGGTTGGATTTTTAAGTTTTTACCTTGAAATGTCGGGACTTGTTGCTTTCTTCTGCCAGTCCCTGTTGGAGAGCCATGTTAATGTTTTTTAGTCAGAAAGCCAAGTGAATATGATTGTGTGATTAAAATCTTGGATGGTCATTAAACTGAATAATATCGTAAACATATGGTGAAAATAAAACTCAAGTTATGTGACAGAGACCATAAATCAAGAACGTGACAGTTGGTATTTTGGGGAGTGCCAGCAGTTCACCAAAATCAGTCTTCCCTTCTTCTTGGGTGACTGAACAGAATACATTCCTCAGCCTCCCTCAGTGAAGTGTGGTTATGTAATGAAATTCTCACCAAGAAACGTTAGCATACGTGATGTTTACCACTTCTGAATCATTTGTGTAACTAGAAACCCTGCCGTTTCTTCTTTTCCGCTGGCTGGAATGCTGTGAGCAGAGTAACCTCCAAAGCTGGGTGTTGAAAATGGCAGCACTGAGCTCCACCTGGCTTCTTGAATGTCTGGAGCACCGCTACCTGTGGCCCAGAACATGTACCAAATTGTTATGTAAGAAAGCCATTAACTTTTTTGTGCATTAAACCACATAGCCCTGGCCAGGTAGCTCAGTTAGTTAGAGTGTTGTCCCGATATGCCAAGATTGTGGGTTCAATCCCCAATCAGGGTACATACGAGAATCAACCAATGAATGCATAAATAAATGAAAAAACAAATTGATGTCTCTCCAAATTCAATCAATAATAAAAATTTATATCACATTATTGTTGCCTCTTTTATTATAACAGCTTAGCTTATCCTAACTAATATAATTGGTCTCAATGGGCAGATCAAGCATCACGTGTTCCTATTATCAGTGATTTCCTGTGGGGCAGCAGGCTTGCTTAGGAATGTCTTGACAAGTCTCAAATCACATAAGAATATTATAATAATATAATAGCTTATGTCTGACTCACCATCAATGGGGAAAAGCACCATTTTGTGAACTTCTAATAAAAAAATCTTATCTTTTCAAAATATGGGGACTCTGCCATTTTGCTTTGAACAACACATCTAACTAAATGATTCCATTGTTTCACATGTTGTTATTGAAGGTTTCTTCCTAATATAATTTTAAGGTTCATATAAACATTGCCTTGATATTTGAACCAACATATTGCCTCAAGGCCAAGCAGCAAAGCAACTAGTAAAGCAGCAGAACAAATAACTTCAAGTATTTAACTGACTGTAATTATAAAATATTTAAATTCATATTAATGAAAAAATTTAAAATACCATATCACAGAGCCCCCACTTTTTTTTTTTTTTGGCAGAATAAGAGGACCAAGTCTTGGTGCTAAGATGGACTAAGCAAAACAAATAACCTAGCTGACTTTTACAGTTTGCACTGAGCTGAACATTCAGTCTTAGTGCTCAATCATTAATGATCTTGAACTTTCTAGTTGATGTTCACTGCACTCTGCAGAGAAAAGATGGAGAGAGAGGAGGAGAAGAAAGTAGATCCCTTTTGTCATGAATTGTGTACAATCTCCTACAGAGGCTGAATATATCAAAGCTGCCGCCCCTAATGAACTGAGATGGAAAGACACTTGTGTATCATGTCCTCCAGGAGGCCTTTCCTTACCCTTTATACTCATTCTGTCATAGGATTTGCCATGCTGCATTGCAATCCACTGTTTATACGTCTTTTCTTCCTTTGGTCTGGTGGTTAATCTTTGTGGGAGGTAGGAACACTCTCGAGAATCTGATGGAATCTATGGCTTCTTCCCTTGAAAAAAAATGTTCATCAGCATATACTCAGTAAGTTGGCAGGCTGTTTCAGAAAAGTCATGGGCTCTTCGAACTTCAAGGGTCTGAGGGTCACAGATTAAAGATCTCCATGCCAAACTGTGGGCCTCTAGAGGATGGGCCTGACCCAATTTATCTTTGGCCTCATGCCACCTAACAAGTTGGGTCACACATGTGGTGTACGACTGCTATTTGTTAAGATGCATCTGCATTAAAATATGTCATCTAACATATATTAAAGCAATTTCAGACAAATTCTCTGTGAGCATGACATGTCAAAGTTGTGTTTCAAGCCTGCTGCAAGGTGATACTTTCCAGTAAGTCCATTCAAAGATTTCTTTCCTAGTGTATCTATATCTGAATCTATATATAGATTTATAGATAGATATAGATACAGATATAGATAGATAGATAGATAGACAGATAGATAGATTTTTAGTAGATATATGTTTTTTCTTAGAAACAAAGAGTAGCTAGACAACATTTATAGATTAGATTCAAGAAAGGAACATTTGGTTAAAGGTAACTAAGTTTCTTACAGGACAGATGGTCTGTGCAAGTTGTCTACATTTATCAAAAAATTGCTCAACTTTATAATCAGAAATGTTTAGTAATTTCCAGAATAAACTGTTCCTCTCATCAGACTACAAATTTCTGACCCAGGTCACCTTATCTTTGGCCCAAGACAATTTTCTAACAGTAAAAATTGACCAACACTTATGTTCACTACAACATGAGCAATAGAAATTCAGGAAGGGGGCCCTGGCTGGTGTGGCTCAGTGGACTGAGCACCAGCCTGTGAACCAAAGGGTAGTCGGTTCAATTCCAAGTCGAGGCACATGCCTGGGTTGCGGGCCAGGTCCCCAGTTGGGGGCTCATGAGACACAATCACACATCGATGTTTCACTCCCTCTCTTTCTACCTCCCTTCCCCTGTCTCTAAAGATAAATAAATAAAATCTAAAAGAAAAAAGAAAAAGAAATTCAGGAAGGGAAAAGTTACCAGGTTGATATGACTCAGAAAGTCTCAGAAAGGCCTAAAAATTATCCTTGAAGGATGGGTGTCGCCTTGCAGGATACTGAGGTAGCAAGGCATGGTCTGTGGTTCACCAGAACAGGAGTTCCACAGTCAGGTAGTGGAAGCTAAGGGTAGAAACATGAGCAGGATTTAGAGTGGGGTGAACTTTGAAGGATGGCATAAGATGTTTGGACTTCAGCCTCTGAAGATGTCTAAATAGGGGCAGAACATAATCCAAGTGACATCATAAGTACCCTGAGCTGGAGCAGTGTGCAGAAGAGAGTAAAGTCACCGGGGAGATTGGATGCACAGAGATGCTAAGATGCTCTCCAGGCACGAAACAATAAGGATCTGAGTGAGTGATGCAAATTGGAATGGCAAGGTGGGGTGATGTCAGAGTATATTGCAAAGGAATAATGCAGCTTTAATACCCAGTATATAGAGAACGGAATCTGTGAGCTCTGGCTTCCTTCAGGTCTCAGTGAGCGTACTTTTCACCTTCTGTGATTTACTTAACTTAGGGGTGGACCATCCCACAATATTCTGTCACTTCACCTTGCTCATTTTCTTCATTGCACTTCTCACAAGCTCTCCAATGTTATTCATTTCTTGTTCACTTGACTGTGATTGGTTATCCTTTCTAGAATTTAGGTTCATGAGGGGATCATGTCTCTCATTTGTTTTTCTATGCCCAGGGCCAAGCAAAATGCCTGACCTATGGCAGCTGCTCAGCAAATACCTGATGAAGGAATGAAAGGGTGTCCTGAGCAGATCACCTGGCCTTGATGAGCTAATCTGGTCTCTTCAATAATATTAATAGAATTCAGTGGGACATAGATAACATACTTGGAAGAGCCTTGTCTGCAACCTGGCACAGAGCAGGTGTTTATTAACTGTTAGCAAGTTTAAAATAAATATTAGTGCATCCAAAAGCTCTTAATCAAATCTGGTGTGAAGCTCATCACATAGTCAATAGTTCTACACTGAGTGTACCAACTATAGAACTTATTATATATACAAATGCCCTGTGCTGTACTTCCAGAGACAATGATTCCGAAAGTGTTCATCTTGATGTGTATTAAAGTTTGAGGTCCAGTTATGTAGAAATATGCATTAAAGTGAAGGACTGGGTGTATTAGTAAGGGCCCTCCAAGATGAAAAAGACAATAGAAGATTTTCTATCTGTCCATCTGAAATCTGTAGGGTAGTCTGGCAGTCTGGAAATTCAGCTAAGACTTGATGTTGCATTTTTGAGTCTGAATTCCACAGGGAAGCAGGCTGGAAAAACACACAGGTTTTTAAAAAAAAATCCTCACCCAGGGATATGTTTATTGATAGAGAGAGAGGAAAAGGCAGAGAGATTGAGAGAGAGGGAGAGACAGAGAGAGAGAGAGAGAGAGAGAAAAAGAGAGAGATGGATGTGAGAGAAAAACATTGATTAATGTTGCCCCAGCGTATGCTCCCCTACTGGGGATGGAAACAACAACCTAGGTATCTGTCCTGACTGGGGATTGAACCCACTACCTTTTGGTATATGGGATGATGCTCCAACCATCTGAGCTACCCAGCTAGGGCCAGACAGGGCTTTTATGCTTCAGTTCCGAAGAGAATTCCTTCCATTTTGGGGAACTTTAGTCTTTGCTCTTAAGGCCTTCAATTGATTGGCCCATCACATTATGGAGGATAATCAGCTTTACTCAAAGTTACAAATTTGAGTAGTAATCACACCTAAAATATTTCTTCACAGTAACATCTAGACTGGTGTTTGACCAAATCACTGGGCATTCTGTCCCAGCCTACCTGACACACAAAATTAACCATCACATTGGGTGAATATTTCAATGATCCATTTTAGAAGACTGAAATATTCTAGTCTTTCTTCAATTCTAGGCCAGATTTCATGGAAAACCTATGATACAAAATCTTCATTCCCTCCTGCCACCTGCTGGAGTTTGCTATTGATTTGTTTGCTTTTTAGTGACCTTTCTCCTTATTTGTAACAGATTTAATACTTTAGAGTGGGAGGGGCTCCTATTAGGAGTTTAGTAATAACCTCCTTCCCAGACTGGGAAGTCTAGAAGAATCTCTCTCCTTAAAGGAAAGGCATCTGTGTATCTTTCCTCCATCTCAGATATTAACTGCTTATTATTTTATTCAAAAAGCCACAAAAACAAAACAAACAAAAGCAGACCTATTCAGAGCTCTGATCGCTGTGCCAGATGCTAGTTGCAGCGACAAAGAAAATATGGCCTCTGCTTTCTAACTCTTTTTCTGGTTGTCCCAAGGCCCCCATTAATTCTCATGATTTCCTAAACCAAATAAAGCAAAAGTATGGGAAGGAAGCAGCAGGAAATACCCCTCAACCTCTGAGATATTTATTAGAACTTGGAGAGATTTATTAGAACTTGGAGAGATTTGTTATAAAAGGATATAAAGCATTGTTCCAGCAGAAAACGATTTGTTCAGAACAGTTCCCAGTGTAACACAGTGATGCTCGTCAAATCTGGTTTTCCCAGCCTGTTACTGCTTGCGTCCACTAGATGGCACCAAAGGACTCGCCGTAGCACAGATGCGCTGGCTCCTTTGCGGAAAACAGAATGTGTTTAAGGTCCGCGTCTTAAGCAAAGCACTCACAGTGTCTGAGACCCCTTCTTTTTCTCCATTGTACTGTGACGTGTGGAACAAAATAAGTGGACAAGGAAATGAATGCCTCTCCTGGACCCAGAGCCGGCCCGGAGAACTTTCTGCGTGTGTGTGTGTACGCATGCTTCTGAGACTAAAGAGTGAAGAATGGAAGTGATGAAAAATACTTTAAAAAGGTAAAAGTATTGTAGAATAACACATAAAGAGAATAAAAAAGTTGGAGAAGATGAAAGAAAGAGAGATTCTCAATTGAGCATGGGACTAGGAACTTGGTTTAAGAGTATTAATAGGGGAAGTTGGGCCGAAAGGATCCTATTCCTGTTTATTGGAGTCCTGATAACAGGCGACTTGGATTTCAATGATATCACACAAGAGGAGGCTTACGAAAAAAGACACCAAATCTTCTAGAACCAATTCAATGGAACCTCTTCATGTCAAGGGACTATAACTTAGTCTTCACAAAGACTGGGAATAATCCCAACTACACGCAGTACCTGCTGGGGAAGGTGACGTCAAAGCTTTAGGGACTGAACGGGGAAGAGCCCTAGAAAAGAGAAAAAGAGAAAAGGGAAAGGCAAAGTTGAATGGGAACGGTAGACCTATTGGGTTCACTTTCTCTTGTTAAGCTTTTAAAATCTCCCATTAAAACAACAAGTCTGCATTGATAATGCAGACCTATTGGGTGGAGGATGGGAAGGAGGGGACACTCCCGCTGCAGTTGAAGATTTATGGCTCAGTTTAGAAGCTGCTCCCAGAGAAGGACCATAGAGTAGTTCGGAAAATGACTCCCAGCCTGTGTCCTAGGTCACCTACCCGGTGACATTTCAAAAAGGAAGATAAAGGAGAGCATCCATGAGAGAGTCCCAGGAGTGCACACAGGTGACAACTGAGGACAAGACTGAGAAGCTACCATAGCTTGCCCCCAGGGATGCTGCTTCCCTCCATGTTTCTGCAAGTTAAAAAACTCCTAAGTGAAAGGATGCTACCAGAGAAATATGTATTATGCGTATCATTACATAACAGTATGCAGATATTATGGGTTTTGCAGTTTACCACAATTCCAATTAATTTAGAACTTTGGGCGTCCCAAAACTAAGAGTCCCTCTGTTCCAGGGAGTTGATTTCTTACAAAACGAGTATGATACCCAGGCTGTTACCCATTTGAGCTGAATTACAAAATCTATGGAGGGGAGTGGTGTTTAATACAGATTATTCCAATTAATCATTCAAAAATATCTTCTAAACATATTCTGATAAGCCAGTGGCTCCTAAATTTGTGTGCTCAAGAATTATGGGAGATTCTTGTTAAAATGCAAATTCCTGGACCCAGCTCCAGGCATTCAGGTTAAAGAGATTGGGGGTGGAGCCTAGGAATTTGCATTTAAAACACCCATTTCATGTGATTCTGATGCAAAAGATTGAAAGAGCTCTCATAAAGAAACATTGCCCTAAGCAAAGGCAGAATTGATTAGTCAGAAAGGCCTTCAAATTCCTTCCTCCTTTCCTTCCTTCCTCACTCTCCCCCTCTCTCCCGAAGACATTGATTCAACAAACATTTCTGGTTCACTAACACTGTGTTCGGTGATGTGGAACATAATAAATATAAAGAGACTCATTTCCTGCCTGAAAGGAACTTACATCTAATGCCTGAGATATATATCCACCTCAGGCATTAGATTTATTGTATATATATAAGCATTAGATACATATGCACATATATATTTGGCATTAGATATATTACATATGTATATATATGCCATTAGCATAATTTATCTAAGGCCTGATATAGATACATATACATATATGAATGACAGTGTCAGGTGGTATTGAATTTGTAGACGAGATGTTACAGAGTGTTGCAGGAATTTAAACGGAAGTCCTATCAGCGTGAGCTAGCGTGACTGGGAAAGGAGGAGGGGTTAGGGTAGGGGTGGGGCGTTGCCTAAGCCCTGAATGATGAGGAGTGAGCAGGATATTTGAGAGGGAGGAAGAGTATGAACTTCCTATTTTACTTACTAAGCAAGAATGTTATTAATATCCCTAAGCCTATACTAAAGATAGCAGGGTGGCAAAGCATGACCAGGGATTAAAACTATAATCATGTTATCTATTCTCAGAGGAGAAATAAAGGATGAGAAGCCAAAAGTCCTTGAAACAGCAACACATCTTGTTTTTTTAAATATTCTGTTGCCAATTGGACCATTTTCACTTCAATAAGTTGACGTGACATGTTTATTATAGTCTGCTTTTCCATAGATCCATATTGATTTCACACAGCTGCTTTCGAAATTAGACTTACGATTATAAACACGTGAAGTAGATACAATTGGCACCCTGAGAAGAGGACTAGGACTGTTTGAGACCAAGAGAGGAAGATTCATCTAAACTGAAAATCGGTTTTTATTTAACAAAGAGATCTGTACTTCTTTTATTTTTCAAGCATATTTTATTGATTACCATATTTTTCAGACTATAACATACACCAGACCATAAGACGTACCTAGGTTTTAGAGGAGAAAAATAGGAAAAAACCCCTGCTCCACCGCCGCCCCTCCCTCCCCCAGCCAGGTAAGCTACATTCGGACTATAGGACACACCCCCATTTTCCTTCCAAATTTGGGGGGGAAATGCATTTTATAGTCCAAAGAATACGGTATGCTATTACAGTTGACCCCCCAATATTTTTCTCCCCTTTATTCCCCCCCACCCTGCACTGCCCCCAGCATCCCCAACCCCACCCCTTAATTCATGTCCGTGAGTTGTACATTTAAGTCTTTGGCTTCTCCATTTCCTACACTATTCTTAACCTCCCCCGGTCTGTTTTGTACCTACCATTTATGCTTCTTATTCACTGTACCTTTCCCCCCATTCTTCTCCCTCTCCCTCCTACTAACAATCCTCCATGTGATCTCCATTTCTGTGAATCTGTTCCGGTTCTAGTTGTTTGCTTAGTTTGTTTTTGGTTTTTTTTTTTAGGTTTGGTTGTTGATAGTTGTGAGTTTGTTGTCATTTTACTGTTCACAGTTTTTGATCTTCTATTTCTTAGATAAGTTCCTTTAACATTTCATATAGTAAGGGTTTGATGATGATGAACTCCTTTAACCTGACCTCATCAGGGAAGCACTTTATCTGCCCTTCCATTCTAAATGATAGCTTTGCTGAGTAGAGCAATCTTGGATGTAGGTCCTTGCCTTTCATGACTTGGAATACTTCTTTCCAGCCCCTTCTTGCCTGCAAGGTATCTTTTGAGAAATCAGCTGACAGTCTTATGGGAACTCCTTTGTAAGTAACTGTCTCCTTTTCTCCTGCTGCTTTGAAGATTCTCCCCTTATCTTTCATCTTGGGTAATGTAATTATGATGTTCCTTGGTGTGTTCCTCTTTGGGTCCAATATCTTAGGGACTCTCTGAGCTTCCTGGACTTCCTGGAAGTCTATTTCTTTTGCCAAATTAGGGAAGTTCTCTTTCATTATGTTTTCAAATAAGTTTTCCATTTCTTGCTCTTCCTCTGCTCCTTCTGGTACCCCTATGATTCAGATGCTGGAACGTTTAAAGTTGTCCTGGAGGTTCCTAAGCCTCTCATCATTTTTTGGAATTCTTGTTTCTTCATTCTGTTCTGGTTGGATGTTTATTTCTTTATTCTGCTCCAAACCATTGATTTGAGTCCTGTTTTCCTTCCCTTTACTGTTGGTTCCCTGTACATTTCTCTTCATTTCACTTTTCATAGCCTTCACTTCTTCCTCCATTTTATGACCATACTCAACCAATTCTGGGAGCATTCTGATTACCAGTATTTTGAACTCTGCATCCGATAGGTTGTCTATCTCCTTGTCACTTAGTTCTTTTTCTGGAGCTTTGATCTGTTCTTTCATTCGGGCCATATTTCTTTGTCTCAGTGATCCTGCTACGTAGCAAGGGGTGGAGCCTTCAGTGTTCACCTGGGCGGGGCAACCTCCCTCACATAGTGATGCCGTATGTGGGGGAGGGGTCCGAGAGGGAACAATGCCACTTGGCTCTTGGCTCTCTTTCAGTCACTTTCCCTGCTACCCATAATCAAATTGCGCCCTTCTGGTGCTCATTCCTGAGTGGGTGGGTTTTGTGTACATTCTAGGACCCTGTGGGTCTCTCCAACAAACTTTCCTGTGAAGCTGGGAGTTTCTCCTGCTGCTGCCACAACCCCCACAGGCGTTTTCAGTCAAGGGTTTTGAGCCTTTATTTCCCCGTGCTGGAGCCCTGGGTTGCGTGGTCTGTCTGGCTCCCCAGTTGTTCCTCCCAGTTTATCTGAACGTGAATGTAGAACCGCCCAGTCCTCCAGCTGCCACTGGTCCACCACCTCTCCTCACATACTCTCCACCCTGGCTGCCAGTCTCCGCCCCTCCTACCTGTCTGGAAAATTGTTTTTCCTTTAAGTCCTTGGTTGTCGGACTTCCATACAGTTCAATTTTCTGGCAGTTCTGGTTGTTTTTTGTTTTTAAAT
The DNA here is from genome assembly GCF_022682495.2 of Desmodus rotundus. Taxonomy (NCBI): domain Eukaryota; kingdom Metazoa; phylum Chordata; class Mammalia; order Chiroptera; family Phyllostomidae; genus Desmodus; species Desmodus rotundus. The sequence goes on from NC_071390.1 coordinate 114,174,028, forward strand.
TTGTTGTTGTCCTTCTTTTGGTTGTGCAAAGACTATCTACCTATGCCTCCATCTTGGCAGGAAGTTGAGATCTGTATTTCTTAAATACATGTATATTTAGATATACGTGTATTATTAAATAATGTATATTTAGATAAATTATTTTAAGCTAATTTTGCCCATCTCATTACATGAAAGAAATTTTAATCTAGCTACCTTGTTCTCTGTCTCCAGCTCTTCTTGGCATCATCCCACAAAGCATCAAAAACAAAATATCTAAGCAAATCTGAGATTTCTCTGAGCATTTAGAGAGGTGGGATTACTACACCGCCATGCTAGATGGAAAAGGGCCAGACTCTGGTGCCAGACAATCGGGTTTTTAATCTTAGATACATCACTTACTACCTGTGTGGCTTTGGTGAAGTTACTTAACCTTTATGTGCCTCAGTTTCCTGATCTGTAAAGTGGCCATAAAAAGAACTTGTTTTGATGACTAAATGAGTCCACACATAGAAAGCACTGAAACAGCCAAGCCCCATAGTGAGGGCTCAACCATGTCAGCTGTTGTCATGAGCCCTGGTGTCCAGAAAGGCGCACAAGAGCAGGTTCCGTGGGCACAGAGGTGGGTGGAGGGGTATTATATTAAAGTATAATTATAATTCATTTCTATATGATAATATATATTAATTTATTGCCAATATTTTATATTAATTTACACCAACATGGCTTTAATATATGCAGTTAATTTATATTAATAAATTACACATTGTGGTATATAAATAAATAATAATTTTATTAATATAAAAATTATTCACCCTGACTGGTGTGGCTCAGTTTGCTGGGCGGCGTCCTGCGACGTGAGAGGTTGCTGGTTGGATTCCTGGTCAGGGCACCTGCCTGGGCTGCATGTTTGGTCCTGGTCTGGGTGCGTATGAAGGGCAACCGATCGATGTTTCTCTCCCCCTCTTTCTACCTCCCTTCCCCTCTCTCTAAAAATAAATAAATAAATAAATAAAACTTAAGAAAAAGAAATATGTAATTATTTTTAAGAGAGTGTTGAATGTCTTCATCCCCAGACTTGTTAGAACCCTGTTCCCTCTGCATTATCTTTTATTCACTTTTCTAATCCATTAAAGTCTAATTTTCATGTCTGCAAGTCCATTGAAATTGTTCTGACAAAAGTTCTTAGTAATATTTTTATTGTCAAATCTGGCGATCCTTTCCTCAGCTTTTTGTTTTAGTTTGAAACATTTAATTCAATCTTTGGCGTTCTGTTCTCCTGTGGCTTTGGGGGCACTCATTACTCCTGGTCCCCCTCCTACTTCCCCTGCTACTTCCCCTCATGGTCCTGTGAGCAACTTCTCCTCCCCACCCACCTCCAAAGGTTGGGGTTCCCCAGGGTGCCACCTTTGGTCCTGTCCTCATCGCACACTATGCGTTTTCCCCGGGAGACCCAATCCTCTCTCATGAAATCAGCTGCCGTCTTGAGAACGTTACTTCCAAAACGTACACAGTAGGGTTACACTTGTATGGGATTGAGTCTAAGGTCAGGGTCCGAGGTAAGAAGGGTTGTTCTTTGTTTTTTCAGTTGAATAAGAGACAAGGCAGCAGGCTCATACTGGGAGTGATTAGGAAGAGGGCTTGCTTTGAAGACCAGAATCATACGGAGCGGTGGTGTGTTCACAGTGCGAGGACACAGGAGGGGGTGAGGCCACTGGAGGAAAAGCAGGTCTGCTCCTCCCGCTTCACAGTCATGCAGAGCTTCCAGCCATGGGGTGAACCGGCAGAAAGAGAAAAGGTACGTGATTCGCCCCTCTCTCCCTTTAATTATTTATTTAAGACCGAGCATGCCCGGGTGAATTTGCATACGGTACTGTGACTCCACGTGTGCCTGCAAACTCTCACTGTGTGCCTAGTAGCCATTTTCATTTGGTTGTAGCACAAGATTTCAAACTTATCATGTACAAGATTTTTTTTATTGTGTTTATGTCCCACAGTTTTAATGAACTATAGCAAGACAGCCACTCTCTGTTATTCCTGTAACAAAGGTATTCCCAAATTTTAGTGGCTTAACCAGTAAAAATTTTGTGTAACAATCCAAGGTAGGTGTTCCAGGTCAGGATGTGGGGTTGAAGCCGGGCGCAGAAGGTCCTCTCTGCAAGGTCATTCACGCCCTCCCTTCCTCCCCATTTCTAATTTGTTCCTCCACCGATGCTTTGTGTCTCTATTTCCTCTTTTGTAAAATGGGCCAACACTAGTACTCTCTGCGTGGCTGTTATGAAAATTGAGATAATCTATGCAAAGCGATTAGAATGTGCCTGACTTAGAGTTGATGTTCAGAAATTCATTAACTATTATTAATTAGTTGCAGGATTTCATCAGCCACCAAGTTGTACCAAGCTAGAAACTGTCATCCCTCATCGCCGACTCCCAATCAGTCAGAAAGTCCTGCTTACCTAATTAAAAATACATACAAGTTCTGTCCAAAAGGTATCCAGCCATATAATATGAAAAACAGAGACATTTATTGAAGAAGATACGGATACAAGAAACCTTGTACAGAGGACAATGATGCCTCAGTCCCCTTCAAAGTAGGCAGCTTGGGACCTCACACAGTTCTCCCAATTGCCATCAGCTGCCCCATCATATTTTCCTGAATCTCATCAACAATCCTGAAATCTCTTCCCTTTCAAAGGTGATTTTAGTTTTGGGAAAAGCCAGAAGTCGCAGGGTGCCAATCTGGGCTGTAGTTACCTGGGTGATTTGATGTTTCACAAAAAACTGCACAAGATGTGATGCATGAGTGGGTGCGTTGTTGTGATGAAGCTGTCAATCACCAGGTGCCCATAGCTGCGGCCTTCTGAATCATCTGAATAGTTTCTGCAGAAGAATGTACAAGCTTAACACAAAATTTGATGCAGTTTCATTGCTCTACTCACTCAGTCAGTTTGAATGAGATGACCACACAGTACACATGCTCACTCAACAGAGTCTACCGCCCCCACTGACTAGTACAGTGAAGTCGTCATTGTTCACACATGCGCATTCCAGTCCACTCTCCTTGGCTGCCAGGTTACATCAATGTCGCACAGACCATTCTCATTATATTAACAATGGCTGGATGTTTTCTGGACAGACCTTGTACGTATTTATGTTTCTTTAAATACAAGGAATAGGAGTTTCTTATATGAAAATCAGAACAGATGGATCAGGGCCCCGATGAGCACAGCTTGGTTGGTTGGGCATTATCCTGCAAAGCGATAGCTCGCCAGTTGGATTCCCAGTCAGGGCACACGCCTGGGTTTCGAGTTTGGTCCCCAGTTGGGGTGTGTACAACGGACCCATGGTTCTGTCTCACAGTGACGTTTCTCTCCCTTTTTTTTCTTGGTCCCCTCCTCTCTCTCTGAAAATAAATAAATAAAATCTTTTTAAAAAGCTGATGGATTTGGATTTTTAAAAAGAGAAAGCAAAAGCCACTCTCCCTGGGGATCTGATGTATTCATACGGCTTCATCTGCCTTCTTTAAATGGGTCATAGAAGAGATTGGATTAGAACTTTCAGTTGAAAGGGATCTAGACAAGTCTTCTTGTGCCCTTATTTTACAACAGAAAAAACTGTAGCCCAGGTAACGACAAAGCTGAGACTCAGTTCTAGGTTTTTTTTACTCCAATCAAGCGCTCCACTGTACTCAGCTGCCTTCCTAGGGAAACACCTCCACACAGTCCTCTTGATTCTCATTCCTGTGTTTACTTCCTTGTTTAATTTCACGGATCAGTAAACCAAGCCAAAACCAACCAAACAACTTCTCTCCCTCATCCTCACAATTTCTGGTTACTGTCTATGAAATGAAGACAACTGCTGTGTGAATTTCCCCTAATCTCCTACGGTTAGCAAACCAGTTCAGTTTCCACGGCTCATACTCAGTTCTGATCCTTCTAGCCTTCTTGCTGGGATCCCCACCTCAGTCCAATTTCCTTTCCCTCTTTTTACTCTGAGCAGCAGATGGCGCTGTGCACACGTCTGGAAAGATGTTTTTATACTCAGGGAAAGTGGAGGGAAAATGTGCTCACCCCTTCCTTAATTTTATAGGCTTGCTCACCCTCCTCATCCTGGGTCTGAGTGTTCACAGTGAGTGTGAGCTGGGCACTAACAGGAATAAGTACTACTGTGTGTGTAGTGTATATGGTCCAGGACACTGTGGCCCCTGAACTTGCTTCCTCTCCTTCCTGGGCACACAGCTGGACAAGATTTCTTGGTTTCTTTTGCAGCTGAATTTGGCCGTGTGGCTGAGATGTGGCCAATGGAATTGATTATGTGAGAGGAAGTGATCTGTGCCATTTCCAGGCCTGGCTTATAAAAATCTCCCGTGCTTTTTCTTCTTTACTAGCTGTATGTCAGTGCCCAGGATGACCTTGGAAGTCATGGGTCAATGGTGGCAGCGTTGCCACTACCTCAGGTTCTTGAATGACTGCGTGGAGCCCAGTGCCCAACTGACCGGGACCCACTTCATGGTGTTACTGATAGGGGACTCAAGAGTTGGAAAATTTTAGTTTAAGTAATAGCTAATAGGCTTAGTAATCAATGCATGTAAAAGCTTTGATCCAGGAACTAGAGGTGTGACCCACCCTGACTCCAGGAGACCATAAGCAGTTCCACCTTTGTGCCTCAGGAGGACCACAAGCAATTCAAGATGATATCTGAGCCATTGTGCTCCAGGGTGAGATGACCACCACCCAGGACACAGCTGAAGACCACCGCCTGGGGCACAGCTTAAGACCACCGCCCAGGGAGAGAATGCTGAATCCAATTAACTTTTCCCTGAATTCAAAACCCCTTGCCTACGCTTTGTTCTCCTTATAAAAAGGGCCATTTTAAAATGGAATTTAAGACAGTCTGTTAAGGTGTGAACCCGCCGTCTTTTCAGATCGCTGGTCATCTGAATAAAGTGCCCATAAAGATTCAATCCTTTTTCTGCTTATTGGGTTCAGTATGTGACAGTCAGCACGAATGCTGGTCTTTTCTGGTTTCATTACGAATAAAATTAAACTGATGTGTTAAGTCATTGAAATTGTGGGGTTTGTTGTTGCATTGATTAGCCTACCTTTACTAACACAAAACTTAACTAATGAAACCCTACCGCTCCATGTGGTGTTCCTGGGGAAAATAGTCAATGATATTTTGTAGGAAGCATCCAAGTTTCTGTATAATAGGGTGTCTTTTTTCCACATTAGACTCCAAAGAGGAAGTGATTGCTCCCTGTCAAAGAAGGCTTTAAAGACCTCCCGCCCCAATTGTTTCAGCAAAACAAAGGACTTGAAGTGGAGAGCAGAGGGCAGGCATCTGGCAGGGAGAATGCAAAGTAACTGGGGGGGGGGGGGGGCAGGGAGGGGAGAGCGCAAACCCGGGTCAAGTGGTCGAGTCAGTGTACCAGTAAATCAGGCAGCTAGCAAGGTGCCAAGCATAGTGGAGTGAAGTAAATACTTCAAAAGAACTGAAGGCCCTGTAATAAAAACCACTGAGGGAGGGGAGATTGTCTTTAAAGTCGGCCGCCAACAATTTCTCCTCTCCCTGTGTACACGAGCTTCCCCTCCATCAAGAGGTGGGTTCTGTCTCCCCTCCTGTGGAATCTGGCTGGCCCTGTGACTCGCTCTGGCCAACAGAATTCAGGGAAGCGATGTGGTGCATAGGTGGCTTCTGCTGTTTTTGAACTTGGCTGCCACATGGTAAGGAAGCCCATCTGGACTGTGGAGGAAGAGGGGCCACATCAGGGAGAACTCCCAGGCCCCAGCCAGTGGCCAGCACCAACTGCCTGTCACCTCAGTGAAGCCTGCTTGGCTGTTCTGGCCCAGCTAAGTCCCCAAGCTGAACGCAGCCTCACATGAGACCACAGTCTCTACCGGGGGAACTGAAGAATTGTTGATGTAAGTTCAGCCAACCCACCGAACCATGAGAAATACTAAATCATGTTGTCGCGCACTAAGTTTTGGGGTGGTTTATCATATGGCAATGGAGAGCCAGGGTACAGCATAAGAGATAAATGCTCTTAGCAAGGCAGGAGATAAAACACTTTGGGGAGGAGAAGACAATCATCCAACAACAAATGCTGGAGCCTCCTAAGACAGAGTCTGTTGGGCCAGGGCGAGGGCCAGGGCCCCCAAAGACACTGAGATGCTATCGCTGTCCTCACGGAGCTCAGAGGAAAGCTGAGACAGAAATGCACACAGCTAGTTATGGGAATGGTATTGAGTGGGGGACCAAACAATGGAAGCAATCCATTTTTAAAAGCTTGAGTGGAGTTTATAAGGTGAGTAAGATTTGGTGAGTAGCTGAAGGGGGTCACAGGAGAGGAGAGGAACAAAAACACTCCGGGTGGGGGGAGCCCCCGCACAGAGTCGGGGAGGGCAAATCGTGTGAAGAGTGGGAGCAGAGCAGTCTGCAGAAGCTGGGCTGAGAGCAGGCCAGCCAGGCGAGGCCCATTGCCAGAGCTCCCTTGCTCTTAACATGCTGCCTGGCTGGGCTTGGTGCCCCATGGTGCCAGGGGACACCCTGCGTTGTATGACCTTCCCGCCTGCCCACAGGGCTTCCGGGGGCAAACGAGGCAGCTCTCATTTTGGTCCGAGTGGTGCACAAATAAAGCGGCAGGTTCAGGTTTGTAAGTGGCAAGTGGATCAGAGATCAGCATTCCTACTCGGAGAACTGATAATCCTTCTGTTTCTATCACCTCCGGTTTTTCTCAAAAGCATCAGTTTGGGCTCTGTGTGCTTTTAGTACATAAATCAGTTATCATCAGATGATTTTTTCTCTCTGACTTTAACCCTCTGACCTACAAAACAAAACAAAAAAGTAATTCTACTTGCACTCTTTTCAGACTGCCGACACTAGAGAAAGAAAAATGAGTTGTCTTTGTCAGGGTGGAGGGGAGAACCTCCGTCCTGTGACGGGCCTCCTGTTTTGGGGGCCAGGAGTGTCAAAACTGGGTGCACAAGCAGATCCACTGAGGGCTAGGAAAAAAAACATTGAAACTTCTATTTTTTTTTATTGTGGTAAGAACAGTGAACATGGATCTACCCTCTGGGCCAGTTTTTAAGTGCGTAATGCAGCGTTGTTAACTAGAGGCCCGATGCCGTACCCAGATCTCTTCGAATTTGCTTTTCACCTAAGCCATACTTTATACATCATCAATACAGGTGAGTAACTTATAAATAAAAATATGTGTATGGAAGGTATCTGATCAAATCGGGTAGCCGTCAAGACAGTTGGAAGGGCATACCGTCCCAGTAGTCTGCGCCTTCCGGGCCACCCCTGAAGCCCCATGCTCGGGGCCCTCCTCGCCTTAGCCTCCGTGGGCCGCTCACACCTTCCTCTGGAGGAGCCCACCCTGTGCTCCCTCTGCTGTGCCGTCCCCGGCAGCACATTCCTGGGCTCCAGTCCGTTTCTGCGTGGTCTTGTCTAGGCAGAACGTTTCAGTCCTGAAGTCTGCCCCGCCCCAGGTGAGAACTTTCTGTCCAGTCTGATGATGTCACTAGTTCCCTGTCCTTCCCGCTCCTCCCCGCCCCCCTGGGTTTGGGGCACCACGCTCACCTGTCCCAGGTATGCCACTTCCTCTAGCAGTCAGCCTCCCCCTTGGACCCCAGCTTGGCCTCTCAAATATGCACAATTTATCCTTAATAGACCAGTGTCACCCTTAGGGACAGTGTTTCCAGGACTGGGAGGCACAGTGATAACGCAGTAAAACCAGTAGTGACCACTGCCACTTGCAGGGCAGCTGCGTGCCTGTGTTTTGCATGGTGACCTGCAGTGCCCGCAGCAACTGTGCCAGGAGAGCCGTCATCCTCGCTTCATGGGCATGATCGTTACAGCCAAGAGTTTAAGAAGAATATCTGAGCTGGAATTTGCACGCAGATGGCCTGCCTGCCACCAAGGCCCGAATCTTTCTGCCACAGCCCATGGCTTTTCTTGCCGCGGCCCAGGTGGTGGGGACTCGTTTGTGTTGATGCCACATCAGCACTGGAGAGGCCTCGCTATGAGAGAAGTACCAGAGTCACGTCCCTCCCCAGACAAACAATCGAATGTGCAGTCGGTTTGCACGTAGATAGAAACATAGAAAAACTAAGTCGATTATAAATACTTGAGGATCATTTGGGGAAGAATCAGAATAATAGTTTAAAGGAACTCCAACATCTATAGCTTTGTCTAACCCTGTATTACTAAAGTCTCTCCTCAAACCCCAGGGCCCGGGGATGACCCATGAATTCCGTCCTCCTACAGATATTGCACATTCGCGGATTTAAACACCAGCGCGGGCCTTCACCGTCGGATTTCCTGTATTTTGATAGCTTCACAGACTGACCGATGTGAATGCGGGGCTGCACCGTCCTGCCGGCTGCCCCGTTTGTCCTGTGTAAGTAAGACTTCCACCACACGGCCACCTTCACAGGCGGAGCCCCCTCCAGCCCCCACCCGAGGCTCAAGGCAGCCCTGACCATGACCAAGAATGTTTCCCTCCACCCTGCCTCACAGCCAGGGTAACACCTGGGCCCACTTTACTTTTCCACCTTTCAGGTGTGCGGTGGCTTCTGCAGCGGAATCAAAATGACAGATTTATGCAAGGCTGTGGGCTTGGATCAGAGAATGCCCTTGAGCCTCACGGTTACTCTCTGCTTCTCCCCCCCCTTAGCTGCTGCCTGGAAGAGCTGATGGAGAGGAAAACACCGTTTCTCTTTCAAACCCCGCTGCCGATGTTCTCCACACCTGATACTTTGAAGCAGAAGGTAATGCATCAACCTCCAAAAGGGCTCCCAGCCCTTGATGGTACATTCTCCCCTCCCCCTGCCCCACCCCACCCCACCCCTCAGGACAGGGACAGATTGGTGAGTGTAGGCAGAGAAAACTCTTTTTCCCCTTGAGATAAGCACCCAGCTGATGGTCTGGCTTCATGCCATTTGTTCCCGGGCTCCTCAGGGGTGGCTTTCTCTGGGCCTTAGCCCCTAGCAGCAGAGCCCCATGGGGTGAGGGCTCTTGCCTGTGTCCCACCTTGGCTGGGCACCCCCCTTACACTGCAGGCGAACCACTTGGTTTCTGCTGCCTTTGTCTTCCCAGAAAGGGTGTTCTGGGGGGTAATTCTCCAATAAATCTCAAGTGATTTTAAGATCAAAGGCTCATTTTGTTTCTTTATCTCATTTCTTCCAGCTATTTAGAGTCTTGGTCTCCGGCATTTGTGGAAGCTCATAAAAATGCATTAGTTATTTTCCAGCTTCCCAGGTGAGAGCAGAGGTGTTCAGGGGGCAAAGCGGATTCTGGCTGAGGCTGGATCAGTAATCCGTGTGGTTGGCTCCACCAGACTCGCTCGTTCCGAGCAGGCGCGTAGAATAAATGACAAGCAGAAATGCTCCGTGGTGCCTCTGTTCCAAGAAACAAGGGGCTCGGAGGCTCACTCTTCAAGCATTTTTTTCCAGCAGGTACTGACTGATTTGTTTGAATTTTGAGCTCCCTCTGTTTGAATGGAGAGTGTAATTGTATCTCCACTCTAACCTAATTGTTCAGGAGTGTGCATAAAATATTGACTCATTTCTAACTTGTAGTCTTCTTGGCGAATGAAGGGAAAGGACAGCAGGGGCTTAATTTTGCATATTAGAGAGATAAGATGTTCCAAGCCACACCCCAAGTCAGGCCACCTGACCCTCGTCCATGTGCAATAAACGCCTCAGGTGGCTTCTCTCCCAGCCATGACTCTGGACGTTTGTATGCTCACCCTGTCATTGTTGTATAGCTTACTCCGCATTTTTTTTTTTTGCCAGGAAAAGATGGAAAATGCAAACCAGATGATTAAAGTCCATGTGGCTGTGCGTGTAATGAAAGACAGTTATACAGTCACACGATCTTTTTCTTACACACTCACCCACACACACCACTCATGTTTGGAGTTTTACTTCACTCTGCAGCTGGTCATGTTTCTGTCTTGGCTTGGTCCACATTGTCGATGACCAGGGGACCCAGAAAGACAGCTGGAGAAGCACCGAGCTGACCATCCACTCGGGGTTATGGGAGAGTGGCTCACAGTGCTTAGGAGGCGCCTGCAAGTACGTGGCTGCGGCGGGTGCTGCCCAAAGTCAATTGCACAGGAACTTTCCCGTCATACAAAAGCTCACCTAAAAATGGCACCAACAGGAAACCAGAGCAGAGAGAATGTTGCCTGAGTAGGGAACAGGGCCCGTGGAAACAAACCAGTCTCAGGTGTAGGTCCCTCAGGAGTGTTTGAGAGCGGTCCCTGTGGGTTGGGCTGCGCAGGCGAGACACGGGAGCCTGAGGTTGGAGTTCAGGCCACAGCACACTTCTAAGGCCCCTTTATGTGTAACTACGTATTCTTTGGGGGGGAGAGGTTTGGGGGGGAGGGGGGAGAATCCAGTTGGGGAAATTCTGCATTAAACAAAGTGAAACGGGTTTCTTTAGCCTTTAATATTCAGGTTTCATTGCAAATCTCTACGAGGTGGAAATACAATAAGGAACTGTTCTCAAACTTTTTTTGTGTGATTTTGTTCTTAATTATCCTAAGCTTTATGATCACATAATTTACAGTTTTGTATTGATGATATATTCTGCTCTACTTGAATCTTTCTAGTGAGCTGGCAAAGCACCAATACCAATCACACACACATGTAGTAATTCTACAGCCATTTTTGAATAGCTAGTCAAGATAATCCTGAGTTGTAATTTAGTCTCACTTAAAGAATTCACAGTTCGCTACTATGTCTTGTCACGCTGAATTTTAACAGCACCTGACCTTACAGGTCATCTATAAAATGAGAGAAGTGTTAGATATTCTTCATTTGATACTCTATAAAACCGCACTGAAATGTCTTTCATTAAGTAAAGGCAACAGGTTAGATACAGGGCATTTTAATTAAATTGGCATAGTTAGGACCAAAAAGATAAAGTGACCTGCCAGCTTATCTCCGGCCCTTGCCTTTTAACAGGCTAATGGCCACAATGTGAAGCAGAGGCGAGGCTTGCTTTTCCAATGAGCATCGAAGGCATTTCCTCAGTATTGAGACATCTTAATATACCAGTTACATAAATCTAAGTATAAAACCCACCTCCTACAGGTTTTGAGGCGGCATTCACCATCTCTGTGAAAAGTCGAATATTATGAATCAAGCCCAGTCACATTTTTAGAAGGGAAAACTGTGATAGCAGTTGCTGAACCGAAGTCACCATCAAAGCTCAAAATGCTGATCATATCCATTTAATCACAGGCCAATCTTATTTAAATCAGAATTGCCCCAAAGACACGTTCCATCAGCCATCCGTGACCCGAGTTCTGGTGTGTGAGGCCCGTTTCAGTACGGCACACATAAAAAAGCCGTGCGACCTGTGTGGTAAATAAGGCCGTGGCCAACATTTACTCAGTAGTAGCTTTTTTGAGATAAGCTATAAAATCTGCCCTTTCTGAACTCTTCTTACTGCCTGCAAAGGCCAGTTTTGTTCCAGGGATGGGCTTGTTGGGATTCTCCAAATACTCCCTCAGTGTAGCCTCTCTCCAGGTGATGCCTTTGTTCTTGTTGGCATCCGTGTAAGAAAATCCAGGGGTCTGACTTGTCTTTTGCACAAAAAGACCATGGAGGCTGGGTTCAGTCTTGTGCTTGCCTCCCCATTCCATGGTGTGGCAGTGGGCACCCTTCTGAACAGCAACCCTCTTGACCTCCTCAAGATCACCCATTTAAAATCCCTCTTTTGTTGCACGAATTACCGAGGTTCCCATTCACACACTGGACAGCCTGCTCTCTAATAATCTCCCAAACTGTTTTTGACCTGGGAGTCTTCACCAGGAATCGCTAACATGTCCAAGGGCACTAATGTCCCACCAAACCCAGTTTGGGGAATGTCATTTGGAGAAGTCAGGGAAGCCTCAGCTGTCCAGGGTCATCAGCTCTACTGAGACTCAGCTCCCAACCCAGCAGGGACATGCCAAAGTAGTAGACTTAACATTTGGGGACCCACATCCCTGGTGGGCACACGAGGGCTCGCTAAGGGTGCATCGCACATGGACTTGAAAAAGGAAATCCCAGACCTGCCCCTCACAGGCGCACCCTTCCCTCAAAGAGCTCTGCCAAGAGCTGAATGGTAGTGAGCCCTGCCTGCCCGCATGGCTCGGAGGGTCTCCCCCTCGCCCCCTTTCACAACAGCTGTTTTACAGAAGCAACAGGTTCCCCTCACTCCCCGCTTCTTAGTTTCTGCATCACCCAGGAGAGGCCGATCTCTGGGATGCCAGACAAAGGCTGTTCTGTGAGAACATGCGTGAGTGAGTCTGTTGACTGAGCAGTAAATCTTTCTGTAACTCCGATTTCTAATTTTCTGCTTTCATGAAAATTGAGGGAAGACCTAATTGAGTTGTCAGAGAGTTGGATCATCAAAAATAATTTTGATATAGAACATCAAATCAGAAGGAGCTCTGTAATTGACGTTGCCATGATAAAATTCCTTTCAATGTCACCTAGTTGTTTTTATGAAAAAGGTTTCATAGTGTGTACAGTAACTGTTAACAACAATAATTGTAAAATTGGAATAATGTTGAAGAGGAACACCATCTATGGTAGTTTTATTTTGCAATAAAATTTTACCTTTATCCCCTGGTTGGTGTGGCTCAGTGGACTGAGTGCCAGCCTGCAAATCAAAAGGTCACTTGTTTGATTCCTGGTCAGGGCACATGCCTGGGTTGTGGGCAAGGTCCCCATTTGGGGGCATGTGACAGGCAACCAATTGATGTTTCTCTCTCACATCGATGTTTCTCTCCCTCCCTTTCTTCCTCCCTTCTCCTCTCTCTAAAAATAAATAAAAATAAAACCTTTAAAATTTTACTTTTTATGTCTAATAATAATTTATGAAAATTATAATATATTTGTTTTGATAAATTACAAATGAGTAGTGCATACAATGGTAATTCAGTCCAGAAATATTTGATACCTAGAGCTGTATGGTCACAGGAAAGTTTTTATATTAATTTCAAATTAATTAAAGTGCAAGATCAATCTTATTGTATATAGATATTTTTGCTGGGTGATCAATAAAAGGATTCCAGACATAAAACATATCACATTAACATAGAATTACTTGGGGAGAGTGAAATGGAAATACCACTTTAAGGAGTAAATGAAATAATGTTTTGCCAACTGACGACAAGCTTGTTGGTGTATATTTAGAGCGAATTATGATGGAAACCAAATTGCTATAGTATTGGATTATACTGGAAACATTTAAAAAAGTCATATGAGTTTAATTTTTAAATGTTCAATATTTCCAATGCACGAGAAGTTACATCTTTTGCAACTAGTGAAACTTTTAAAGACATGTTTTAGATGTTAACTTTGAAGTCTGTGAGACGACAGGCAGTTTTTAAAACTTATTTTAAAGGGTAATCAAGAAAGAAGCCCAAGGTCTCACATCCGATAGCATGTAAGGAAAAGGAAAAGGTGCAATCCAGAGGTGGCGATATTTGGCCTAAATCTGGTGTGGGGCTGCTCTGCCTAGCGTTCGGTCACACTTCTCCTTCTGTCGTCCCCGTAGTCTGGCATCCTTGTCTACCCAGGTCTAGGTCCCCTCAACTTCCACCTTAATGCCTCACAGCAGGGCTAGCCCCGCCCCCCTCCCAGGCGTGGTGCTCATTTCTGTTGTGCTTGACAACCAACCCTGGGGACTTGGCCCTGAGACCCCTTCAAAGGACCTTCCCAGGGGCGTGACCCCGCCCCATGTTCACCGCCTCATTCCTGCCCCAAGTTCCAAAAACCCTCCCAAAGTCAATGTCGGTCCTGGTCCCCAAGGCCTTGTGCCCGCATCATCATCTCATGAATTAGCATGGATGTGTAGGCTGCGGTTTTCAAAGGGCTTCCCTCTCTACCTTATCTAATTTAGGTCCTGCCTCAGCCTGCTGTGACAGATGAAGAAACTGGGGCTCGGAGGACTGACGTGCCTTGCCAGTGATTTATCCATGACATCTCATTGTTCCTGGGGAGTCTATTTTGGTCGAAGGCCAGAGCACACAGTTGGGATCTCCTGAGTCTGGGGTGGCTTACTTCTCAGCTCCCTGAGTGAGCCCCACGCCTGGGGATGCAGATGGGTGTTAGCACAGTCCCCTTGTCTTATTGGGGTCTCCTTCAAGATTCTCCACCAGACACTTGGAATGGGTGAGCAGACGGCAAGATGGAAATCAACACATTCGCTTACGTAACTAGGAACAAGATGTTATGGTGCGGAGCCGAGATGAGATGAGTGTAAACAAACGTTCACACAAAAATGTGCAAGATTTGCCGTGAGTTGTGTTGTAGTCTGTACGATAGTTGTCCCAGAAATGAGACTCGGTCAGACGTCAAAATGCCAATCATCTCGCTTTAGTTTGATTTTTAATTAAAGATAAAAGATATTCTGAAGCCAGAAGAAGTACTAAATCTGTTTCAACTTACCTTAAAGAGCCCAAATTAATAGTTATTTCTGGCTGAAGCAGTCAACTTTATGCTTTGTGTGTTATTTTTAAAAACATTTGAAGTGGTGTGTATGTGTTTTCCTGCATCCAGGTTGATAGAAGTGCATATTGGAAAAAAATTACTCCATTTTGTGGCATGATTTATTGTGTTTATTCCTCAGAGTGAGGAATTTCATTGAGGTTGAACTCTCAAGAACATTATAACATTAATAGGAATTTCTAAAAGTGATTGATTCTTTAGGTCTTAAAGGAGCAGAACTGTAGGTAAGATACACAGTAAAAAATCTTAGGCCACTTAGTGCACACAGAACATCATTTACTAAAAGGAGGACAACAGTACTGTAAACAGCCCAAGGTCACCTTCAAAGAGCACAAGGACCACCTGGAAGTGCAGGTGTGCAGGTGGCCAGGACTTTAGCAGTCAGGAACTTACTATACCTGTCCTTGTTGGTTGGCCTCAGCTGTTACTTCTGAGGACAGTCAGGCTCCACTGGTAGCTGGGGCCCCGTTGCCTTCATCAGAGTCATTCTCGGGCTGGCGAGCGTGTTCACACGAGTTGCTCGGGTTACAAATGTTAAACTCTTGCGTGGGACTTAACAGCCAATCTGGGTGGAAGAGTGGGGCCTATCCCAAGCCAAATCTGGGAATCCTGAAAACCTTGCAAATGAGAGCCTCCATGCCAGTTCGCTGCCAGTTCCTAGTTCTAAAGTGTCCTCACTCTTGTGAGCAGGGGTCAGATCTCGGGAACAAAGAACCTCCACATGTGTTGACCAAACTTTCAGAGCCATATGCATAGACTGTCACACTGAGAAGGAAGTTAGAGGTCACTGACCGGTGTAAATGGTCACTCAGGATGCCACTGGCATTTGGGGCAGGAAAATCTTTTTCTGTGAAACTTTCCTGTGCAGGAAAAACAGCATCCTGGCCTTTGGTTATCAATAATGCATCTACCAGTTATTATGACAACTGAAAATCGCCTCTCCCACGGTTCTACATACTGGGGAAGTGGAGAAAAGCAATCACACTTTCAGCTGACACTGCTTTTTACAGAGAGGACACCTGGCCCTGAAGGGGGGGTGAATTGCCTGAGGTCAGAATGCAAATTAGTAATGAAGTCAGAGTTTTACTCAGAAGCACAGAGTGCTGGTTGCCAGAGGGAAGGGGGGCTGTGGGATGGGTGAAAAAGGTGAAGGGATTGAGAAGTACACATTGGTAGTTACAGAATAGTCGCAGGGATGTAAAGGACAGCATTGGGAATACAGTGAGTAATATTGTAATAACTATGTTTGGTGCCCATTGGGTACTAGAAATGTAAGGGGGAATGCTTTATAAAGTATATAATTATCTAACCACTATGCTGTACACCTGAAACTAATACAAAATAATATTAAATGCAAACTGTAATTGAAAAAAATTTTTTTAATCCTCACCCGAGGATATGCTTATTGATTTTAGAGAGAGGAATGAAAAGAGAGACAACGATGTGAGGGAGAAACATTGATTTATTGCCTCTCATATGTACCCTGACAGGGGATTGAACCCACAATGTAGGTATGCACCCTGACAAGGGATCAAACCCACAGGCATTTGGTGTATGGCACCATGATTCAACCAACCAAGCCACCCAGCCAGGGCTGTAGTTAAAAACTGAAAAAAAAAATTAAAAAGAAATTGAAAATTAGAAAAGAACTTTACTCTGAAGTTCCTTGAATCATCCTCCTGCTGCGGTCCACCTATGAAATAGTAATTGCTTTATTAATTACTAAAGTAATTAATTTAGGAATTGCTAATTGGACTTCCGGTCAAGATGGTGGCATAGGTAAACACAGCTTGCCTCCTTGCACAACCACATCAAAATTACAACTAAATTATAGAACAACCATTACTCAGAACTGGCAGAAATTGAGTTGACTGGAAGTCTGACAACTACGGAATGAAAGAGACCACATCCATCCAGACTGGTAGGAGGGGTGGAGACATGGAACGGGCTGATCCCATATCCACATGTGGTGGATAAAATATTGAGAGGAATATCTCTGGAGTCAGGAGTCCCAGCCCCACACCAGGACCCCCCAGCACTGGGTTCCAGTGCCAGGAAGATAAGTCCCCATGACTTCTGGCTGCAAAACCCAGTAGAGATTGAGTGAGTGGAAGAAATTACTGGAGTCTCAAGCAGTTCCTCTTAAAGAACCAGCACACGAACTTACTAAGACTCACACCCTCTGAGCTCCAGCACTGGGGTAGCAACTTGAAAGGCACCAGTGGCATACAAGGAGGAACTGAAGTGGCTGGCATCAAGGTGAGAGCTGGGGGACAGCTTTCTCCCAGACAGAAATGTGGGCAGAACCACAGAACTGGCAGGCAGTTGCTGTATCTGAGACTCCATTAACCAGGCTAACACTATTTGTTCACCCTGGAGATCCCCTGAGGATCTGACCCATCCAATTTACAGCTGTTAAGATAGCTTTTCCATATGAATGGCTGGTCTGGGCTCATGCTTCACAACTTCCTAAATCTTATTAAACCAGCAATAGCTGGCCTCAGTGAGCCCCAAGGCTCCAGTACCTCTTGTTAACTGGCCCCAGGCCTGGCACTAGCAGCAGCCAGCCAGGATTCACAGTTTGGCTTTGCCTGGTAATCTACAAGCCTAGCACAAGTAGCAGCCACCTCAGATTGCTCTATAGTTCTGGCAGGGTGACCCCAAGCAAAACACAGGTGGGGGGCTGACCTTGGCTTGCACCACTTGGGAAATCCCAGGACCTGTGCACCCAGTGGACAGCTATAAACCACATCAGAATACCACCACCTTGCTCCTGCATAGCTGATCCTCCATGGAGGGTGGAGGTTGGTGGTCAGTGGTCACAGCCAATCCTTGCAATTGATTGGCCTGGGTAAATCCCTTCATTGACCTCCCAACAGCATACCAGACCCAACTACAAGAGGAGGGTGTACTCAGCCCACACGAAGGGCACACCTCGAGTTTTACCCAGCTTGGGTTATAGAAGAGGCTGTGTCACTGAATTCTACAGGACACCTACTACAGTAGGTCATGATACCAACACAGGGGGTCATAGAGGCTCTACCTAATACACAGAAACAAACACAGGGAGGCTGCCAAAATGAGGAGACAAAGAAACATGGCCCAAATGAAAGAACAGATCAAAGTTCCAGAAAAAGAACTAAACAAAGTGGAGATAAGGAATCTAACAGATGCAAGGTTCTAAATACTGGTTATAAGGATGCTCAGGGAACTTAGTGAGGCCTTGAACAGCATAAAAAAGATCCAGTCAGAAACAAAGTATACACTAATTGAAATAAAGAACAATTTACAGGGAAACAACAATAGGTTGAATAAAGCCAAGAATCAAATCACTGATTTGGAACATAAGGAAGCCAAAAACAACCAATCATAACAAGAAGAAAAAAGAATCCAAAAAAACAAGGACAGTATAAGCAACCTCTGGGACAACTTCAAGAAGTCCAACATTCGCAGAAGAGAAAGAGCACGAAATTGGAAATCTATTTGAAAAAATAATTAAAGAAAAATTCCCTAATTTGGTGAAGGAAATAGACATGCAAGTCCAAGAAGCACAGAGAGTCCCAATTAAATTGGACCCAGAGAGTACCATGTCAAGACACATCATAATTAAAATGCCAAAGGTTAAAGATAAAGAGAGAATCTTAAAAGCAGCAAGAGAAAAGCAGTTAGTTACCCAGAGGAGAGTTCCCATAAGACTGTCAGCTGATTTCTCAAAAGAGACTTTGCAGGCTAGAAGGGATTGGCAAGAAATATTCAAAGTCATGAAAGGTAAGGACCTATATCCAAGATTACTCTATCCAGCAAAGCTTTCATTTAGAATGGAAGGGCAGGTAAAGTGCTTCCCAGACAAGGTAAAGCCAAAGGAGTTCATCATCACCAAACCATTATTATATGAAATGTTAAAGGGACTTAGTTAAGAAAAATAAGATCAAAACTATGAACAATAAAATGGCAAAAATACATCTATCAACAATTGAATCTAAAAAACATACTAAGCAAAGAAGAACAGAGACAGAATCATGGATTCGGAGAGCATTTGATGGTGCCAGATGGGAGGGGGTGTGTAGGGGAATGGATGAAGAGGTGAGGGGATTAAGAATTACAAAGAGTTACAGAATAACCATGGGATTGTAAAGTACAGTATAGGGAATGGAGTAGCCAAAAAACTTAAACGCATGACCCATGGACATGAATAAAGGTGTGGGGAATGCCTGAGGGAGTGGGCGCTGCTGGGTGGAGGGATTAAAAGGGGGAAAAATTGGGACAATTGTAATAGCATAATCAATAAAATATAATAAAAAAATAAATAAAAGTAAAAATAAAAAATAAATCACTAATTAATTTACTATTCATGGTCAGTACTTATGATCTGTTTGAAGGTTCTAGGCAAAAATAGTAAATAACTACCCCAATTATATATCTATTTATAGCCTAAGGCACTATTAGTAGGAGTATAAATTACATAATAATAATTTAAATTGTAATCCATTCTGGAAATACTTTCTGTAAAGAGATAGACCAAGGACGGACAGCACAATGCAGCTGTGTCCAGACTGACAGTCCCGGAGGGCAGGTCTGGAATAGTCTCGTGACTCGCCAGTGCTGAGCGCCACGCCTGGCACGAAGTTGACAGTCGCCTGGTGTTTGTCCATCCGAACTGAAGCGCATGACTGTTTGCATTTAAGCTGCTCTCCCAGACAGTTTCTCAAAGGGTGTCTCCTGGAGTTTCATTTCTAATGACTGTACGGGCTCCTATTCAGGCTCCCTGGATTGTGTGGAGGAAAGCGGACCCTTAGCAGTAGCCCAGATTGAATGGGAACATGTGCAGGATGTGGCCCAAACATGCCACCGGTGCTGCTGGGTGGGGTGCAGAGAACAGGTCCCGTTGCCAGCTCGTAAATCCCTCCCTCCCAGAAGCTTTAGCAGCGTGAGCAAGATACTGCCTGCCAAGTGCTTCGAGCTGCCTGGAACAAGGTGCGGAACAAATAGCCTTATTATTGTTTCTAATCTGCAGATCCTGGGCTCTGTGTCTGGAAATACAAAGAAAGGAATGGGGCTGGGTAGACAGAAGCCAACGTATGCGAGCCCCTAAGGCTGCTGTTTGTTCCGCGCCTTTCCAACAAGAGACACGAAGCCTCTGCTTCTAAGGTTCAGCAAGTCCTATATTTTTGTCTGTGAGAGGCACTTCCTCTTCTGGGATATATATGCTAATTTTTTTCTTATTAAACAATCAACTTTTGTTTCTTCCCAGCGGAGCTCCTACAAATCCCCAATCTGCTTTTCCTAAATGAATCGTGGTTAAACTGTTCTCTCCTCCAGCTCAAATTTATTAGAGGCCTCCCCTGGAGAAAAGCTGTTTCTGAGGGTTCTAAGTGGTTAGTTTCATTCTTCCAACTGGATCCAGGGGAGAAATAGGGTAGTATAGACGCCAGCCAGTTTCACTAAATTCAGTGATGCAGCATGCTCCCCTGCCCTCCCCCCCCCCACCCCCCGCCCCCCGCCAAGACCCAAGGATGCTCCTTTGGAAGTCTTAGCTTCCAGGGTGTTTAAAGCTTAACAAACAGTTTTGCAACCTCTTTGTAAGCTCAACCCTGATTACTGGCCCTACCTTCCAGTTTGCTGATAGACCAACACATTGGCCTTGGTAGTTTTGTTTTCAAGTTTGACAGGAGAACTAATCTTGAAGCAGCATTTATGGGTCTTTTAAAAATGACCAAGATTGCCATGGAAACTGAAGGCAAAATGACAAAACTCCAAGGGGTGGGGGAAGCATCCTTTGCTTAATTGCTTATGAAGATGTGGGAAAGGAACAGACAGTTGCGGCCTGGTAAGGTGATAGGTCTGTTCACGAGGACATGGAAGAACAGGTAACGACACCCTTGGGGAGGCCCGGACCAGCACCGCTGAAATCATTGGCTCCGTGGAAGCGTTTTCATTATAGAGTTTTAGTTACGCTGCCTCCCAGATTTATGTAACAATAACAACAAAAAAGGTTATGTTACACTGACTATTGTGTGATTAAACAGAATCGCTGAGGAGAAAAAAAACAATGAGCATATATGCTTCTTGGTTAGATTTTGAGTACTGTTTTAAAAATTACCTGTGGTTTCATCAAGGATTAAATAAGAATGTAGACTCTTTCCTAAGTTTCAGTGAATTCGGGCATTTCAGATTTTTTTCTGTCATTATGTAAGGAAGACACATACCAGGCATTCTAAGGGTAGACTAGACAATGTTATAAAACACGAAGTCCTCTTATCCTTTAAAGTTTCATTTAAAATTTAAACATGTAGCAGAGAACAAAATTAAACCTCTCTATAAAAAGTGCACCTATGTTCCAAAATGTTCTTTTTGAAGACTGCAGGCCTTTCAGAACTAATTTCTGTAGAACTCTCACAAGGAAGCAGTTTGAAAAAAGCTATGGGTTATCAAGGCCCCAAGAGGAAAGTACTATTGCATACAATTTCAAGCCACACCTAGTTATCGGCATCTAGTTAGAATTCTGGTGGAAGAGTGGCCATTTAATCCTTCTTTACGAGTACAGTAAAAAAAAGCATATCAAGACGAGGAATGATATTTTGGTGCTATGAAGATGGTGCTGTTTCCAGGGACCAGGAATGCCCAAATTCTGTTCTGTGCTCGCTCCTCCTCTGCAAAGACTTCCTGACCTGAGAGTGACACTCCAGGTGCAGAGGTAAGTGGGAAACAAAACACCAGACCTCTTTATATCTGAGGGTACTTAATACCAGGAAAAGGCCACACCAATGGACTCCGTTTACCAAAATGTTGTATGAGACAGTGTACACCAGGTTTGATTGGTATGATTTTTGAGGGAAAAACATTATAAAAATGAGTTTATTTTGTCTTATAATTAACAAAATAACTTTCTAATGACAATTGTACATTAAATCACTTGCTCAACCAAATTATTCAAGTGTTGATTTGAAAGCTGTGATAGACTTCCTTTGGTGGCCCTCAGTGGACTAGGCTTCTCTCTATTAGTACTCGTATGTCTCCTCACACCTTTGTTCTGGGCTTGGCCATGTGAGAAATGTTGGCTAAAGAAGCGTTAGCAAAGCTGATGCAAGTGAAGGCCTGGTAATCCTTGCAAATCAGGACTTGTCTTCCTAGAAGGCGTAGTTTTGCCACCCGCCCGTCTGCCATACTATGGGAAAGCAAAAGCAACAATGTGGAGAAGCCGACATGGAGGAGAACTGAGTTGAGCTAAAGGAGAAACTATTTAGATTTAAAGCAGAATTTGAAAGCACTAAAAATGATCTAGAACTTGTGGGTTGATAATAAAATTGTTTTTCTTCTCTAACCTCTTCAAGAAAATCATTCTAAAAGTAAAATCCTTCTCAAAGCCTTGGTTTGAAGATAAAAGCCCAGGGTACTGGAAGTGAAATATGGCCACAGGGTCAAGGACTCTGTTACGGCATCAGAATATATATTTTTAAAGATTTTATGTATTTATTTGTACAGAGAAGAAAGAGAGGGAGAGAAACATTGATATGTGAGAGAAATGTTGATCAGTTGCCTCTCCCATGCCCTCAACCAGGGACCTGGCCCACAACCCAGACATGTGCCCTGACAGGGAATCGAACCAGCGACCTTTCACTTCGTGGGACAATGCCCAACCCACCGAACCACGCTGGTGAGGGCATCAGAAATATTTAAGGGGTATCTCAAAGATCCTCTCTGCTAAACAAGAAGACCTCCAAGAACATTAAAGTTATGTTTCTCATAGTACTCTGATTGGCAGCCCCAACCACAGGAGGACTCTCTTAAAGAGATTTGTGGATCTTTTACTTTCGTCTAGTAGAGTGGGTAATAATTTGATACATAGAGAGCTACAAAATTTGTAATGATATTATACGAACCTAGATTTAAGAGACAGACACAATTCAAAATGAAAAGATGCCTCAGGACCCCCAAGCTTTTATGGAGAGGAAGCAAGCTGAGAAAGAAACTCAGCTACAAATCTGGGTAATTTCTTTTAGGAAAGGAAAAAGGATATTACAGAAAACAGAACCTGAAGCACAGAGGGTAGAGGTAAAAGACACAGAGAATCTCTAGGGAACTGAGCTGAACCATAGTCAAGAAAATGCCTCCACGTGCCTGGGTGTATTTCAAAATAGCTATGGGCCAAGAACTGCTGTGTGCCTTCCACTTCTCAACATTTGAAAATGGGAGTTTGTATTGCAGTTCTCCTGTCGTTGCCCCTTATAGTATGTGTGGTGTGGGAGGGCTAGAAAACTTGTCTCTCATGTTCACACTGCTTCAGTTAAGAGCAGCTGCACCCAAGACATCTCGGTTGCATTTGGACTTGATTTGGATGATGAGATTCTATACCTGATGCCATAATAGGATAAAACCTTGGGAGCTTTGAAGAGGGTAAGTACATTTTGCATGTGAGGAGGACTTGATCCATGGGAGGCCAGAGGGTGCTCTGTAGTAGACAGTACTTTTGTGGCTTTCAGGGAATCTCATCTCCTGGTGTTCAGACCTTTTATCATTCCCCCCTCATTGATTTTGGGCTCAGCAATGTGACTAGCTTTTGACAATGGGACTTTAGCAAGTGTAATGCAACTTGAGGCTTGATAAGCACATGCACATTGGGCTCATTCTCTTGGAACCTAGACACTGAGCTATGTGAAAGGCAAAGCAATCATGTGGAGAAAAACTGAGGCCCCAGAAAACACTTCAAGCTAAGCTCCCAGCCAATGGCCAGCACCAGCTCTCAGTCATGTGAATAAGGCTATGTTGAACTTTTTGTCATTCCAGCATCCTTGCCACTAACATGTGGAGCAGAAGAATTACCAGATCAATCAATGGAATTGTGCAAAATGTTATTGTCATTGTTTAATATCATTAATGGTATGGGTGGTTTGTTATGCAGAAATAGATAAGCCAGACAGGAGGATAATAATTTCTAGATAAAATTACATGATGATAGGATAAAATATCTTCTACATCACATTTGACTTCTCCTAGACAGTCACGGAAGGGCTGTTTTTGCAAAAATATTCAAGGGCTTATTTAATTTTTTCCAAGTGCTTTGTTAATCCTTCGACATTTGAGTTTCTTTATTTTTCAGTATCTTTTATGTCATCATTGTTTATTTTCTCTTCAATTGTTAACTGGTCAAATTGTGCTGTATTTACATTTATTATTGACTCGGCAGCTATTTCAAGCAATTCTGCAATATTTTTTCAACTTCATAAAATCCTGCATCCTTTGCAATATCTACACTTCCTTTCACAGTAGACTTCTGCTGTATTTGAATTTATTATCTGCTATAATGGTGATGAGATAGATGCTGATGTCTTGAGAGGAAGGGTGTTTGGGGATTAATTTTATAAATGGTCAGTTTATTCATAACTAGTTTTGCTTTATGATGACTTTGCTTCACTTAACTCAGATAATGGATACTCAGAGAGTGAGGGGCCATGAGTCTGCTCACGGGTAGATGTGACCTCCTGTAACACTCTACTTAGAGCTGAGCAGTCCCCAGTAACAGACTACGCTGGGCTTTCTGGTAAAACCTGAGTCGAAGCATGTGATTTAGAGTTATAGTCTAAGATGAGCTTCCTACTCTTCACCCTGAATCTAGATCTTGGCACAACCGCTCAGGTATGACTTGGAAGGAAAGAACTAGGGAGAAATTTGGACCTCAGGCCTGTTCTTGCATGCCATTATAAATGTAGAAGAGGTAGAAAACAGAGATGAGTGGTCTGAGATTTCAGCTTTTGCATAGTCTGCGGGAGGAGGCTGAAGAGAGAGGTCTGTCCCCCTGTGTTGTCCGTAAAGGCGCCATGAGTCTGCTCCCTGGTAGATATGACCTAGTGAATCTCCCGGGCTCTCATCAATAAGATTAGTGAATTTTAATCTCATATGGGAGGGAGAACAGAGAAAGGAGGAAGTAGAAAAATCAAGGAGGAGGAAAAGAGGACTGAAGAATTCCGTTTGTGTATGATATCCATCTTATTGGGGAGAATCTACCCATTGGGTGATGGGAAGTTGGGACTCACAAAGCAGAGAAAAGATGCAGGTGTTATACTCTGAGGGTAACTCACTCTATATTTCTTTCTTCATTCTGCCCAGTGGGAAGGAAAAAAGAGAACTGAGCAAAGGAACCTCACCTTTGGGCAGAATTGCTTTAGCAACAAACCAAGAGAACCTGGTCACAGGATGACCTCTTGTCCAAGTTGAACTTCTCAGGACTTATTGCTGAAAAAAACCTGCCAGATTTTTAAAAGCCAAGTTTTCCTAAAGTCCAAACTAGGAGGGAGCTGACTCCCAGAGAAGACTGAAGTGGAGCGAGCAGCTCTCGATGGACGATCTGGAGCTCGGTACAGCATGGAGTTGTGATTGAGAAGAGCAGACAGGTGGAGAAGAATTGATTGTGCCTCAAATTAATTTATTTAAAAAAGTGATTCCAGAAAAGTTATCTACTTTTTTAATTTTAATTTTTTGTTGTTATTCAATTACAGTTGTATGCCTTTTCTCCCCATCCCTCCACCCCACCCCAGCTGAAACTCCCTCTCTCCCCCACCTCCACCCTCCCCCTTGATTTTGTCCATGTGTCCTTTATAGTAGTTCCTGTAATCCCCTCTCCTCACTGTCCCCTCCCCACTCCCCCCTGACTATTGTTAGATTGTTCTTAACTTCAATGTCTCTGGTTAGAAAAGTTACCTACTTTTATTGGCAAATATTATTCTTAGTTATTTCACAAACAGAACTTTTACAGCTGTATTATATTAAAGCTGTAATCTACCTCTCAAAGCCCATGCTTTTGATTTTGGACACATGAATTAAATATATGATGAGAACATTTAACTTGAATAGACAGTTTCAGTGTGGCATAACTGAAAAAACAAACCCCAAAAGCTGAAGTTGTACATTTTTAGGTATAAGGTATATAAACTCATGTATTCCCTCATTCAACAAATATCGAGCGCCTGCTCAATGCCAGTCATATCTAGTGTTCATACTATTAGTGCAGGTTTGGAAAACTTATGTTTAAAGTGTGGAAAGTGGAGTCACTAGTGCTCAGTCATAATATTTTTAAATGGAACAAAGTCAGTAATAGAAAATTTGGGAAAAGCAGATATTCTTCTACAAAGTACTTTACCTTGGGGTGGAAGTTGCTGAAATACTGACCACATTATGCCTTTGTGATGACAGAACAGATAGAAAGATTAATAAATGCAGAAAGCAAATGAAAAATCACTTAGAGAAAAAAATACTCTACTTGTGATGCCTTTGGGGTTTTGTTATAAATGAACCAGTTGGATTTTTCCTTGATGCCAAAAAAAAGGGGGGGGGCTGCAATCATCACTAGTTATATTTACATTTTCAGAGCTGTCTTATTAACCCTTCCAATGCAATGCTTTCATTATAAATATGAGAATATCTAAACTTCTTCCACACGTTTTGTTCATTTCTCAACAGTCATCACAGTGTCCCACCAAGCTGAAAATCCTGTGAGGTCCTTGCTCAGGAATAAGAGGCCATTCCTCCAACGTGCTTTTTACCAGGATTTGAACTCTCCTATGCAGCTGGCAAGAACATTGAACCAGCAAATTGAAAACACACAGTGGTATGTATGTTTGGAGTGTTTATAAACTTTCCCATGCATGGTATTCTATCACTTCACACATTCCCTGAGCAGATTCTGATGAGCTGAGCTATCAGGCAAGTGCTCAGAGGTGAAAATTGGTCTGGTGTGCTCAGTTATGAATTTCCAGTCTATTGAATGGACCCAGCTGCGGGTCCCTCTTCGGCTGGAGGGGTCTTGCCTTTTAAGAACCGTGCTCCACTCCACTCGCTATGGCTTCTATCACCTCCCCAGGAGACTTCATTTCCTATGAGAAAGAGCCGCTTACTGACAACATGTCAGGGACACTCAGAGCAGCTTCGTGGTAATCACACACATTTCCTCTCTCCACTCGTCCCCACTGTGGGCTTATTTCTTTGTTCTTTCATTCAATTCCAAGGAAATTGATGCAAAAAGAAGGCCAACGAAACCCACCTCATCTCAGTCTGAGGGTTGGTTATGTTCTAACATGTAAAGCGAGGCTTCGCTTCTTAGAGACCTGAGACCATATGCTTAATCTTAACCTTGTCAGTTACACAGACATTTAAATGAAGGTGTTCAGAGGATATTGAACAAGATTTTCAAGCCACTCTTTCCCAGGCATAGGTTCCATCTCCAAAGGCAAGTTTTCCTGTTTCCAATTTATTAACGGTACTGACTTGAGCATTGATGGACGCCCACTCCAAGATGGCAGGCTCTCTGCTTTAATCATTGTGGCGTACCCAGGGCCTAGCACAGTGTCCAAGACACGGTAGTGGAGGGTAAATATTGAAAGTTATTTGTTGAAACGTAAATGTTGAATGATGACTACAGAGGGTCAAACTGCTCAATTCATACCTAGTATTTGCATTTAGAAAATTACACGAGAAGATGTTGGGAATTTGGTTTGATGGACTTAAAAGTACAGTAGGAATTCTTAGAGCCTCACCTCGGTTACATGAACAAATCAACGAGTCTACCTGTTTCCATTTTGCCAGCTGTGCCAGGGGCTGTTGGCAGCGTCCTCGTCAGGACATCAGAGTGAGGAAGTAAGCACAGTGCTTCACCGAAGTGCTCCTGACACCTTCCGAAGACTGACGCATTTTACTGGGGTGCTACCAATCCCAAACTTAACTCACTCTTTTTCTGAAATGCAGATGCTTAAAAGGGCACAGATTAAGATGTGCATCAAGAGTTCAGGCCCCTGATTTCTGCCCTCTCCTGCTGGACAGGACAGAATTGTCATGGACTCACGGTCACTGGAAGGGTCATTTGAGCTGAACTTCAGTCCCCAAACTGGGTTAGTTTGGAATAACTGTAGACAAAGGCTCCATGTCCTAAACCCGACTTCTGAAAATGTAGTATGTATGGACGTGCAGGGGGAGGAAAGTGCCGCTGTCTCTCAGCAGTCCCAGGGCGTTCCTTTTATAGAACAAGACTCCAACAGAGTTTGAACATGCACAGCTATCTCGTAGGAAGGAGGCCCCATTTGGGAGCCAGAGGACCCCAGGCAGGGATTCCTAACCCCAAGCCCCATTCCCAGCACCCCCAACTGCCTTCAGTTATGTGACCCTGGACAAGGCATTTAACCTCCTGGGACTCTAGCTTCTTTATCTATGAAATAACATTGGCTTCCTGCCTCCCAAGGATGCCAGAAGGAAGAAGGAGTTAACATTTCTACAGCACATTGGGAGCCTCCAAGAAAGGCCCCGTATGAGTAAGAAATATGATAGAATAAGAAAAATGTCTTTAATTTTTCATTTGTTTGGTCTCTGGTCAGCATTTCTGGGCTTATTCCCTCTATTATCCAGTATTAAAATGACAGATAAGCATAAAAGAAAGTTCTAAACCCAGTTCAGGTGGAATAACTGAACCATAGCTGCTGGACTTTTTTTTTGTCTGTTTGCTTATTTGTCCATTAATTAACTTTGTGGGAAGGAGGTATGTGGGGAGATAACTTGATTGCTCCTGGGAGAGGTACCTGACCTTGGACTACATTTAGACAACAGCAGATAGGCAGTCCTACTGGAGAGCAGCAGCAGGCGAAGATGGAGGGGCCAAAACTGGGAGTTCTCAGGAAGGTCAGCTTCTGTAGGGTAGGAATTGTGCTTATATCTCCAGTACCTTTCCAGTGCCTGACGTAGTTTGTGTTTCTCTGATGCAGTGATTTTCAACTGGTCACAAGAGGCACACTGGTATGCCAAAAGAATTTTCAAACATGCAGTGACCTCTTTTCCTCTAGATTGTCAAATAAAAAACTGACAACAGCCAATACAACAATAGCCATTTGTGTGAATGAATCAAAATGATACCTACTTTTTTTGTCGTACTGGCATAAAATATATTTTTTGGTGTGCCACAGAATTTGGGTAATTAGCCTCTGTGTGCCATGAGATAAAATAGGTTGAAGATGGCTGATCTAGCACACGAAGTCACTAGCATCTGAATGCAGCTTCATTCTTCACCAGCTGTGTGCCCTGTTTCCCTATGTAACTGGGAGGAATCAGCATCTTCTCAGGGCTGTTGTAAGGGCTAGATGAGTGCAGAGTGCCCAGCTCACTGTCTGACCCACTCTGGGGCACACAGTCCCAGTAACTGTTGTGATGACGGTTAGCTCTCTCAGCACTAACGCTGGGGACACAGGGCAGCGTAGCAGCCAAAGCATGGATAGATCTGCATCCTGGCCTTGGTACTTATCAGCTGCAGAGCAATGGTTTAACCATGTTGGAACTTGGTTCCTCATTTGGTGATAAAAGGGTGATGACACTGCAGCTCAACATCTAGAATATAGTCCAGGATGGTGAAGGATCTGCAATGTCCTTTAAAGAACTTTTATTGTAGCATGCATAAGGAAAAACATAAAAGAGTTATGAAACAAAGTGAATGACCATAAAACTACAACCGAGGTCAAGACAAGGACCATTGCCAGCACCCCGAGAGCCCGTGATGTGCCCACAGATCATTTATACTCTTCTGTCACTTAACATTGTATCACGAGCTTGTCATTTAGAATGTGTAAATATATGTTTAATTGTGTTACATTATTGGAATATATGAATGTGCTACAATTTATAAGCCACTCCGTGATGGGTGGCAATTTGGGTCGTTCAGACACTCACTTTAAATTCCTACAAACACAGATCTCTTTTGTTCTTCTGATATGCTTGTTGCTTCTTCACCGTCACCACACCATTTTAAGCACAGTAGCTGCACAACATCCTTTAGTATCTGGGAG
The DNA here is from genome assembly GCF_022682495.2 of Desmodus rotundus. Lineage (NCBI taxonomy): Eukaryota > Metazoa > Chordata > Mammalia > Chiroptera > Phyllostomidae > Desmodus > Desmodus rotundus. The sequence goes on from NC_071390.1 coordinate 114,203,333, forward strand.
GGCAAATTATTCCTGCCAATCCCCTTTTGCAAACTTCTCAGCTATTCCACTTATTTATTAATTTTTTCCTCTTTTTTATTTTGAAATATTCACAAACTTACAGAAAAGTTGCAGGTTCAGTTCCAATGAGTTTTCTTCCCGAACCACTTGAGACCACAAAGCCCTGTCACCTGCAAGCGTGTTTATGTGTATTCATTACAACCAGGGCATAGAAATTGAAAATTAGCACTGATATGCCACTCTCATCAAACTTCAGACCCCAAATTTTACCACTTTTCCCAGCGAATGTCCTTTACAGGAAAAGGACCCAGTTCAGAGTCACGCATTAAGTTCAGTCTTCTGCAGGTTGTCTTTCATCTCTGTCAAACGGAAAAGCTACTGGGTCTTTTATTGATTTTTGTGAACTTCACATAAGGATTATAGGTCAGTTTTAGAATATTCCTCAATTTGTGTTTGTCTTATGCTTCTTCATGATTATATTTATGTTATGCATCTTCAGCGGGAGTATCATAGAAATGACAGTGTGTCTTCCATTGCATTTTCTCAGGTGACACATGATTTCAACCTGTCCAATTATTCAAGATGTTTCTTTGATTAAGGAAGTATCCTCCAGGCTTCTCCAATTATAAAGTTGTTCTTTTCCCCTTTGTTATATGTAAATAGTTTGTTGTGAGCTATTTGTAACTGTGTAAATACCTCTAAAGTCTTCTGCTTATTCATCCATGTAGTGACTAGAGTGGATTCATGATTTCCTATTTTATTCTATGGCTTCTAAGCAATCACTGTCTTTATTAACTGTAATGATCACTGGGGTCCCCTTCAGGAGTGTGTGTGTGTGTGTGTGTGTGTGTGTGTGTGTGTGTGTGTGTTGGCATGTCCTGGTTGTTCGTTGAGTGCTCTCTTACTTTTTGGTACAGCAATATTGCTGGTTCACCTGAGAATTTTCATGTCCACCCCGCAAATAGTCTCTGGTGTCAGCTATTTCCCTAAAGAGCCCTGGTTCCTCTTAGAAAAGAATGCTACGTAGAATGAGTGCTAGGTGCTCACTGCTTCTGAACCGTTACCATACAGGCCCTGTCAGTGGGGAGTGAGGGGATGGGCGTGTGTGGCTACGTCGGGGTGTCTCAAAGGCCTCCGGGCAGTTTTAGGCTTTAAGAACCTCAGAAGTACAAATGCTATAAATTCACACAAGCATCATTGGGAAGTTTAGTTACTTATACTTCTTTACACTTAGGTTTGTGAATTTTGAATACTGATTTTTTTAATTTTAAGGTTTTTGTGTGTGGCAGTTTTATGGAGGAGAATTCCTGAGACCAGGAACTTCTCAGAGGCTCCCCTGCTTGGCCACCTCTGTCACCTGGTCTAGCTCCGTGAGACCTTTTTGTTGTGGGGTCACGTCAACACTGTCATGTGTGCATCAAAACATCATTCTTTCGACAAATTTGATAATCTAGATGAAATGGTCAAATTCGTACAGCACGAAATACCAAAACTGACTAAAAAAGAAATGGAAAATGTGAATGGATCTACAACAAGTAAAGAGATTGAGTCAGTAATCCAAAAACTTCCCATAAAGAAAAGTTCAGGAACACGTGTGTTTCACTGATGTGGTCTACCAAACATTTAAGGAAGAATTAACAACGATAAATCACAGATTCTTCCAAGAATAAAAGAGGATATTCCCTTATTCATTCTATGAGCTTAGTATTACCCTAATACCAAAACAAAACAAAAAACCAGACATCAGAAGAAATGAAACTACAGACCAGTATCTCTTGTGAATACAGATGCAAAAGTCTAAAAAAAATACCATCAACTGAATTCAGCAGCACATGAAAATAATTATTCACTACGACCAGGTGGGGTTTATCCCATGATTGCAAGGTTGGTTCAACACACGAGAATCGATAGACCATATTAATAGAAATAAAGGACAAAGATCACATGGTTGTATCAATAGAAAAAGAAAAACATTTGACAAAATCCAATACCCTTCATGAAAAAAATTCAACAAATTAAAAACTAGAAATGGGAGGGAACATCCTACTTGCTACCAAAGGTATCTATGGAAACCACAGCTAACATCACAGGTCGTGGAGAAAGACCGAAAGCTTTTTCCCTAAGAGTAGAAGAGTCGTGGATTTTGCTCTTGCCACTTTTAGTCAACATTGAATTGGAAACTATAGGCAGGGTACTTAGGCAAGAAAAAGAGATAAAAGGCATCCAGACTGGAAAAGAAGTAAAACTCTCTTTACCTGCTGATGACATGATATTTGATAGAGAAAATCCTAAGGGACAAAGTGGCCATGTGGGTAGGGATAGAGGCTATGAACTGATGCGGCAACAGGGACTCACCCTCACAGAGCCGGCCTTGCTAACACTCCACTGAGGGCCTCTTATCTCAGCAACAGAGACCAGCGTTGATCCCCTAATATGGTCCCGTTCACTGGGGGAACCAGCCAGTCACCTGGTGGCAGGTTGATGATAACTAGACCTCTTCCATCTTGGAGGGGGCAGATATTTGTCTTCACTGGAATAGATCCAATCTGGATATGGATACACCTTCCCTACTCCACCATGCTTCTGCCAGCAGTACTATCTACGAACTCACAGAACACCTCACCCACCATCATGGCACTCCCCCCAGCATTGCCTCTGATCAGTGCTTTCCAGGCGTTGCTTCTTTTACAGCCAAGGGAATGCGGCAATGGGCTCTGGGCCATAGACTTAGGTGCTTTTAGCACACTCCACCACCTAGAAGCAACAGGGCACATTTTGAAAGCTTGCTAATGTAACGTGAGGGCTTACTGAAGACTCAGTTTTCATGTCAGTTGGGAGTCAACATCCCAAAAGGATGAGGTGCCATCCTAGAGGAGACTGTATATGCTTTGAAACAGAACAACATATGGTGCTGTCGCCCAATAGCCGATCACACTGGGCTTGGAATCAAGGGGTGGAAGCAGTTTGTCTCACTATTAAGCCCAAAAATTCACTCATAGAATTTTTCCTTCTTATCCTGGCTACTTTGAGCTCTGCTTGTCTGCTGTTCTCAGTCCCTAGAAAGGAGCTGCTCCCCAGGGGACACCCCATGACTCCAGGTAAAGAACTCCAGTCAGCAAGGCCCTCTGCCAGAACTTATAACAGAGAGAAGAAAAGCATGACCGATGTGTCTGTGAAGAATCCAGGCACGGGACAACCTCTCAGAGGGCTCACTTCTGGAAAATACATTCTGGGTAGTTATTGGAAGAACTTTGATTCTAAGTTTATATAAAAAGAGAAAACAGGCACGCATACTGATTTTTATTTATTTGCTCATCTAAACGGAAAGAAAAGTCGGTGTTTTAAGGTCTGTAGAAGAGGACAAATGTTTTCCAGGCCTCTGAGGCACTTGAAGACGCAGTTAAAGAGAAAAACTTTCTTACTACCTTCTCTGCAGAAGTTACAGCATTGGACTAACGTAGAGCAGGGCTGCTGCTTCGTGCAAAATTAGTGTCAGTCCTATGACACACCCATTTAGCAATCACTAGTGAGCATGGTAAGGTTATTACTATTCATACGCTCCATTTATTTCTAGAAAAAGGGCCAGCTAGTGCCTTTAAAACATTGCCTATTTTGTCCACATTCTAATATTGTAGTTAAATTCAGTGCTCTGGAGCCCGAGGCTGAGGTTTGAATGCTATCTCAGTCACATTCTAACTGTGTGATCTTGGGTGAGTCAATTAACCTATGTCTGAATTTCCCTCTCTCTAAAATGAGGATGACAGTGGTATCTACTTTGGACTGTTGTGTGGAGAATTCAGTACCATAACATATGCAAAGTTCTTACAACAGCGCTTGGCCCATAGTAAGCAATGAATACTCATTGGCAATTGTTAATATTATAATTTAGCAATGTTTGCTCTAATTCTCTTTGCCAGGAATATAAACCATTTTATATCCCTTTTCTCTCTTTCTCCAGCTAAATAACTTCTGTGAACTGAATTGTGTCTCCCCCCATCCCCCCAAATTCATATGTTGAAGCCTTAACACCCACTGAGACTGTATTGGATAGAGGGCCTTTAGGGATGTGATTAGGGTTATATGTGGTCACAAGGGTGGGGCCCAAATTCAACTGAGTGGTGTACTTAGGAGGAAGAGACGCAAGAGATCTCTATAGAGAGGAAAGGTCGTGTGAGGACAGACAGGGAAGGTGACCATCTAAAGGCCTGGAAGAGTGACCACACCAGAAACCAACCCCGATAGCACTTTGATCTTGGACTTCCAGCCTCCAGAACTGTGAGAAAATAAATGTCTGTTGTTTATTTAGACCTTGAGTCTGTGGTATTTTGTTATGGTGCCCTAGCAAACTAAGACAATGACATTAAAATCTCTGAATTCACCCGTTTAATGAGAGACAAATGAGCCGTGCTGACACCCTGTCTGAAGTCATCCCTGACTACGTTTACCCGCTGGATTGCAGTATGGTATCTGTGGGGCGGGGGCTGTCACAGCAGGGAGTCATATGCCACCACTGCTGCTCTCCACTTGGTTCCCTCTAGTGCTCATTTTTTCAACAAACTTTACTGAGGCCCTAGACTGACTCAAAGATGTGCAGGAATTAGCTCCCGTGAAGAGCTCTCCCTCTTATTTCTTTCTTCTTTTAGGCCCATCCCAGAGGATTTTGTAAGAAGAATAATTTGGGCGATTGAGTCATCAGATTCTATACTAATGTGAGGTAAGGTCAGCTGTGGCCTCCCATTCCCTCACTAGCTGGGCAGCGCAGGCTGGAGCCCTGGTCATTCCACACCAGGGGATGCTCAGAGCTCTCCCTCAGAAGTCTTCCAACTCCCCTTCCAATGTCCTCTTCCTTCTGAGTCCCTGTCTCCATTGGCTGGATTGTATCCCAGAGCTGTCTTTCAAAACCTTGGGTCACAGCAAGCTTGTGTACACTTAGCTGTCCCAGATGAAGGCTGAGAGATCTCAGGAAGGCAACTGGGGATTCATGGGAGGCAAGGCCCAGCTAGGAACCTTCTCTCCCACCTGTGCAGCCTCTTTCCTGTTTATCTTTTCTTCCAGAATTTCCCAGGAATTCTTTTCCCTTCCGTGCGTGGAACAACACAACTGGGTTACAAGGCTCAGACTTGCAGAAACCCTAGCTCATAAGGTACTTGTAGAACAAAGAGCCTTCCCTTTTCAGGCAATTTTGCTTATACATTTATTATAAATAAATATTATGTAATATGCATGATATATGTACAAAGACATATTCTATGTGCATGTTATATGCATAATATAATGAATATTATAAATATATTTACAAATAACAAGCATCTCATTTTTTCTTCTTTTTACTTCGCGAGGAACAGTTAGGCAATTTAGAGCTAAAAGGAAGTGCTGCGGTTGGAGGTCGTGGTAGACTGTCCGCGTCTGGGTCTGCTCAGACTCCCTCCTTGGCTAATGAAAAGCTGTTTGGAGTTGACCTCAGAATTTACTTCTCGGGTGTCGGGTGTTTAGAATCTGGAAGTAGGAATTCTGTAAATCATGTACCTTTACAATATAAATCAGGGGAAATGGCTTTTCCAATCTTTTACTAAGGCTTTTCTAAGATCACGATTAAATAGATAATAAGCAGAGAGAGGGAGGGAGGGAGGGAGAGATCCAAAAAGTTTATTAGCTCACACTGACTTCCCTAGTTAACCTTTGTGGAGGTAAAGTCAGATTTGATTCCTATGTATTTTGCCCCTAAATGAACTACATAGACAATGTAAAAATGCACGCTGAGTAATCATGCCAGCGTTTGTACTTTAAGGATGTAATTATTTTAAGGATGCGACGCGTTTGAAACACGCTTTACTCCTCGAAAGCTCTGCCCCAGGGCCTCAGTGGCGAGCAGCAAGAGGGCTGGGCGGCCTCTCTCAGCAGTGACCTTCTCGTGGCGCTCCGCGTGCCCTAAACACCGCGCCCGGCTCGGAGCGGCAACCCCGCGGCTCCTCAGCGTCCTGCTGGTCCCTGGCCTCCGTCCCACTCACGCCCGGCCGCCTCCCCGCCCACTCCCGCCGCCGCCCACGCCCCCGTCGCGGGGGGCAGGGCAGGAGGCGGTGGTCGGCCCGCCCCACGCCCCTATTAAAGAGTCCCGGGCGAGCACGGTGAGCCTGGCGGCGAGGAAAGTGGCGTGCGGAACTCCCGGAGCGGCGCGCGGGGTCCAGCGCCCAGGACTGCCCTTCCCGGGCCGGGGAGGGCGCCCCGAGGCCCACCCCCACCCGCCCCACGCCCCGTGTGTCCCTCGGCCGCGCTCCCCTGCTCAGCCTCGCGGGCCCCGGGAGGCCCGGCAATGCGCCCAGGGTAGTGCGCCCGGGGCGCAGCGCCGACCAGGGCTGCCCTGCCGCCCGCTCCCGCCGCCGGCATGCTGCACCCGCTGCTGCTCGCTGCGCTCTGCCTGGTCGGCCGGCTCGTACCCGGCCGTGGCTGCCAGCTGCCGTCCGAGTGGAGACCCCTGAGCGAGAGCTGTCGCGCCGAGCTGGCCGAGATCATCGTGTACGCCAAGGTGCTGGCGCTGCACCAGGAGGTGCACGGCCTCTACAACTACCTGCCCTGGCAGTATGAGGCTGGCGAGGCGGGGCTCTTCTACTCCGCGGAGATCGAGATGCTGTGCGACCAGGCGTGGGGCAGCATGCTCGAGGTCCCCGCCGGCTCCAGGCTCAACCTCACTGGCCTGGGCTACTTCTCGTGTCACTCCCACACCGTGGTCCAGGACTACTCCTACTTCTTCTTTCTCAGGTGAGCCCGGCGCCAACAGCACCGTCGCTGCCCGTCCGCGTGACCTCTCACGGAATCCTGTCCGTGCTGTGGGAGAATGTGCCTTGGGGTCCTCCTCTTGCTTTCTAACCTACCTCTCTACAGAGATCCCAGGTATCTCTGGCTATGGGGGTTTGAGAAACAGGAATGATTTCTGGGCTTCATGAAAAGAAGCGTTTCAGGCAACCACTCAAGGTGGTTTCCAATACCCCATTCGAGTCAACTTTATTATTTTTTTAACTGGATTCAGTGGGAGTAGCTTGAACTGGTGCGAAAGAAAACCAAAAACCTTTGAAGTCAGACCGTTGTTGCAGCACATCAGAGCTAAGTTAAATTCGCTGGTTCTGCTTCTCCTGATTTTGTGCAAGTTACCGACCTCAAGAACCTCAGTATCCTCACCCTAGTAATGTGAAGAGCAAGGTTGATTGAGACTGGAACACAATAACTCACGCAAACACCTGGTGCAGGTTAGACGCAGGAATAGTCACACTCTCTTCTCCCCACCTGCTGGGACGCCTGGATGTGAATGGTGTGGAATGCAGCCCAGCTGTCCTCTCCTCACTCATATCCATTGGTACCAGTCTCACATCAGCTGCCAACAGACCTCAATGCCAAGCTGTTCAAAATAGCCAAGGTTTAGGGGGGTGGGCTACTGGGGGTACGACCCTGAGTCACAGTGCTTCAGAGAGGATAGAGGTGAATCAGGCAGGAAAGTCTCTCTGGTTGGAGACTCCTGGAATCTTGTGATGTGCCATGCAAGTTGGCCTGGGGTCAAGATGGAATGTGTGTGTGTGAAGAGTTCGCTCAGCGGTTCCACTACAGTCTGAAACAGAGAGCAGCAGGTGAAACCCTAATGCTGCTGTTTCCAACGGGCTGTTTCCAATGGAAACAGGACAGCGACACAGAGCAATTGAGGGAAACATCAAAGTGGAATCTAGCATCTATATCCAGACAGTGAGCTAACCAAGGTTGGGATTGGTACTGGTTCCGGTCTGCCCACTGTGTGAAGCAGCGATGGGGATAGCTGAATGTGTGTGTCCTGGGTCTGCGGATTCACTCTGAGCTCTTGAGATTTCACATTTCTCGGAGAGGGAAACCAGTAAGTTACGCAGAGGGCATCCATGAGCCCATGGCAACACATGTTTTCCATGTTGAGGCCAGCATAGCTAAGTTTAGAATCCATGGGGTGTGCTTTGTGTTGGCTTGAGTGGTTCAGCTAGGTTCAGCTGAATTTTTTTTCATTCCTGGGGAAGTATAGTTTCTAAATAAAGTCAGCAGGGACTGAGACTGTACCTATCTTACCCAGAGAAGCTTAACTAAGATTTTTCATGTTTTTATTTAGGAAAAACCCTGAGAACTCAGCTATAAAACTATACAACAATGAAATTTCATTTTCCAGAGCAGAAAGAGCGAGAGTACTCGAGTAGACACTGTTTCCCTTGACTCCCCAACTTTGCAATGAAATACAGTTTCGTCCACTGACTCTGTGGTGGCCAGCCACCTCTTTCATCTTTTGCTCCAACATATGTACAAAGAGTTAGGACAGAAATACAGAGTCAAACAGTAGCCTGATAGATTCCCATGTCACAGGGCTGTGTTGTCCTGAAGTGTATTAACAGCTGCATACAAATCATTCCTCCTCTGTTATTTGGGGACCCACTGAGACAGATTCTGGTCAGTGTCACAAGGGAAAGTGGCAGTGGAGACCCACTGGTGAGCTGAAGTGTAACTTCTATCTCTCCTGTTTCTTTTTATGACTTTATCTCTTCAGCAGGCTATTTACACTAGGCTCTATAAAAATGTTAACTAACCTTTATACTGCACTCAGTTTGTGCCAAGTACTTTATTTACTTACACTTTCTAATACAGTCCTCACACTGCCACCAAGAAGTAGGTGCCATTATCCTGTTTTTACAGATTGGAATACTAAAGCTCAGAATTTAAAAAATTTGTTTCATGTCAGACAGAAGATAAGTAGTAAGGGTAGGATTTGAACCTGGGTCGTTTCGACTGGCCTTCCTTGCACCAAGAAATGCCCTCTAGGAGAAGCAAGGCCTCTTGGGAGATATACAAATAGGTAAACATACAAGCAAGCAAGCACTTTCGCCCCTGATTCACCCAAACTCATCTTTTTCTTTTAAGTCATCTTTTTGAAAACCTTAAGAATAGATGCATGTATCCGAGGCAGAGAAATAATTAGAAACAGTAACTCCTCTGATGAGAGCCCTGTGAGATGTTGTTGAGTAATTGGTGGGGCTGTCTCAGTCTTCTGACTCTTGATTAAAGCTGGTACACCCCATAGGTGTCCAATCTACATCTGCTTTTTTTTTTTTTTTTTCTCTCTCCCTTTTCCACTAGGATGGATGACAATTATAACCTCTTGCCTCATGGAGTCAATTTCCAAGATGCCATCTTTCCAGATACTCAAGAGAACAGAAGGATGTTTTCCAGCCTTTTCCAGTTTTCCAACTGTTCCCAAGGGCAGCAGCTGGCTACTTTCTCCAGTGACTGGGAGATCCAGGAAGACAATAGGGTAAGAACTGGCTGTATCCTATGCAGCAGCTACATGATAGAATAGCCACATCTTGTATGAGTTTTTTCAAAAGTTTTTATTTATTTATTTTTAGAGAGAAGGGCAGGGAGAGAGAAAGAGGCAGAGAAACATCGATGCAAGAGAGAAACATCTCTCGGTTGCCACTCGTATGTGCCCTGACCAGGGCCCAAACCTGCAACCCGGCTTGTGCCTTGACCAGGAATCAAACCAGTGACTTTTGATTTGTGGGACGGCACCCAGCCAGCTGAGCCACACTGGTCAGAGCTTTATGAGTTTTGTGACCAAAGGAGTCAAGAATACTCTTCAAAAGCCCAGACCGAAGCGTATTGCCCTCCCGTCTCCCTCCCACCAGCAGTTAGAAAACGTTGCTCATGAACTGCAGATTTCTGAGGCTTTCCCGTTTGGCACGGGGTCCCTCACAAAGTGAGGGAACAAGACGGGAAGAAGGCTGGCACACTGCACCTCAGCTCCTTCTTCTGTAACGTGGCGTCAGGAATAGCACCTGCCCCATGGGGCTGATGCCCCGTGAAGGTCTAAGTCCTTGGCGCAGTGTTTGACAGAGTCAGCACCTACACACGCGAGCCATTGCGACTGTCACCATCACCTTCGTTACTATTGTTTTGGTGGTGGTCTTGGTCGTGTCGGACTCTCAGAAATTTTCTAAGAGGAAAGAAAATGTCCTTAAGGAAGTGAAATGGAATTTTATCACAGCTAACACTTCTATGATGTTCAACTATAGTTGTTAAGACACAGGGGTACAGGGCAGGCACGGTGGTCGTGGTGTGTAAGGGACAGGGTGGTTTGGGGGATGAAGACGTAAAAGAGGGAACTTTAAGGATCGTTACTTTCCCAAAGCAATGGCTGCAGTGGCGGTGGGATGACTGAGGAACCTGCCCGGTCCCCTGTCTGAGACTTTTTAAGGCAAGGTGACAGACTGCTGGAGAGAATTCTGCTGTGGGGATGTGGGGATGTGGGGATGTGGGGACCCCAAGGAACAAGGACTGTTTTATGGGTTAATGAACCATTGCACATATTTGGGGGCTTCCATCCTTCTGTCCTTATGTGATGGGTTTGGGCAAAGTGCTCGTCTTTTGTCTGATGGGTTGGCCTTGGGGTGCTGCCTCGTGCTTCCAAACTTCCGTACCTTCTGCCCAGGGCTCCCCTTCTGCCCTTCTTCGTACTCGTGCACAGAAACTGTTAGCGTGACAGGCAGGTACATCCAACTGAGGAAAACTGTTTATTTTTACTTTCTGGGTATTATGAAGAGGCTCTTCCCTTAGACCTACTTTATTAATAGCAGTCTAGAATCCTCTAACCTCCCTCCCTCGTTGGTTGGGATTTCTTGGACACTTGTCCTATATTTTGCTCCCAACATGATCCCAAGCGCCCGTTTCTTACCCTTCCTAATCTGTACGGGCCCCACTCCATTTTGCCCTGGGCCTGCCAAGTAGAAGCCTGAGTATCCCAAGCCTGAGTCATGTCCTAGCACATTCCAGATGAACTCCTTTTAGGCACAGCCAGTTGGTTCTCCATTTCCTGGGAGCTTTGCTCATGCTCCTAGATCCTTGATAACAACACATTTATATGAAGAGATCAGATAATATTCCAAAAATATTTTAGTAGCTTAGCCCCAAACTCTTTGGTTACATAACTTATTAGTCCAATGGCCACATAATGAAACTATTAACATTTCCTGGAATTAGATTTTCCAACATTTGAAAAAAAACAGAACAATAGGGCCAGTGGAGAATTGTTTCAGTGTGCAGGCAGCCCTGTTTCTGGTGCTCAGATGTTGATCTTGGGGAGAAGTCCTCCTCATTTGCCCTCTCATCGCCCCGGCCACTCAGATGATGAAGCGAGGGTGGCTGCCTGACTCCGAGGAAGACTCAGAAGCTTTGGGGGAGGAAAACAATTGTTCCGGCTTGCTGAGCTCCTGTGCAGCGGCATTTAGAAGTTAGATCTGATGTACCTTGCACTTTTTAACTCCTCTGGGACCCCTTCCATTTTTATCTCTGCCCACTTGGAAAGGTGGCACATCAGACCTAAGTTAAAGTAGCTAGCTAGTTTAGAATTTAATTTCCTCTTTTGTCAATATTAGGATTTACATTTTATGATATGCCTTGAGAAATTTTTATGTACTCTGAGGAGATTAAAGTAGTTGTGAATTGATGGTCTCAGAGTTGGGTGAAGAATAATCGACAATGGCTTGTTCCTTTCTTCAAAAAAAGATGTTAAACATTTTCTGCCTTTTCCGGGTAAAGGTGAGTATCGCACTGTCTCTCCTACTCAAGACGACTATCTCATGTTCTGTCAGAAGGAGTCTATACTTTTCCTGTGGGGGCTCTCAATCTGGGGAGGGGTCAGAAGAGCTGTTCAGGTCACATTTTTATTCCAGTAGGAGTGGGTCTGAGGATACTTTTGAAAATCAGAGACCACGAACCCTTCACATGTTTTGAGCCCGTTATAAATGGCCCTGGACATTGCATGTTACACACCTTTCTTTTGCATCACGTGCTATATCGTCCTGCACAAGATCAGCGAGTCCTTAGCTATCTATTGCTCGAGCTGTTGCTCTTGGCTTCCAGTCGGCTTGGACAGTGCCCTAGGCTGTGGTTGTGACAGGCAGCTTTCGGTCTCTTCACGGATAGTTCACCCTTTCTCTGTGTTGGAGGATCAGTGAATCTGGGCTCCGGAGCCCATCCAGAGGCTAAGAGATGGAAGAGGAGGAAGATCGCACGTAGGGAACCTTTGCGATGCACACCCAAGGCCTCCTTCACCCCGGTCCTCAGCAACACAGCCTCCCTCTCCCTAGTTCCATTTTTGGCCGTCCCACCCATGCCTTGGCAAGCTGAAACACAATCTTTCCAAAGTCGCCAGGGAGTCAGCAGTGTTACTGAGTGCTCGGTGCTGCTCTGCTCAGTGTCACGGTGTTAATGGGACCTTGGGGGGTGCCTTTGGCAAGTCGGAGCATCCAGCAGACTTACTGGCAGGATTCTCTCCACACCAGCCAAGGACATTTTTGTTTCTTCTTTTCTATCCTGCTGGGTGAGTATAACTGTCCAAACAGAAGTTGGATATTTTCCTTTCTCTGTAAGTACTGTCCCCTAGGAGCAAGACCCAGACTGACCCATACTTGTGTAGGTCTCTCACAGAATGTCATGGGGTTGAAATACAATTTGTGAAAGACCTCTGGCATTGCTTTTCGGAGTCGTGAAGGGTGGGGGAGTTATTCTTCCAGCTGCATTAGAAGGAATATACACGTAATCCGAAGATCTCGATTGGCTCCGCCATTTCCAGAGGAATGACCTCGGGAAGGGCCCTTCATTTCTCATGACCTCAGTTTCCACATCTATAAAACGGGGCTACAATATACTGTGTTGGCCAACAAGTCCGTTACATTTTTTTTCTATACAATGGCTCTAGTAGTGCTTAGTTGTTTTTAACTTCATTTGAAACAATTTTGTTAGATTGTATTGTGACAGCTGTCATATCAGCGTGCATTAAAAAAATCAAAATTGATGAATTTTTGTTCAGCCATTTAAATATTGAAGATGGAAGAAAATATGCAACTTTTTCAGCATATTTTGCTCTATTATTTCAAGAAAGGTAAAAACACAACTGAAATGCAAAAAAAGATTTGTGCAGTGTATGGAGAAGGGGCTGTGACTGATCAAATGTGTCAAAAGTGGTGTGTGAAGTTTCTTGGTACTATTGAGATTTTGGCCAAATAATTCTTTTCTGTGGGGCTGTCTTATGCATTGGAAGATGTTCGGCAGCACCCCTGGCCTCTACCCACTAGAAGCCAATAGCAGCAGATTGCCGACATTCTCAAAATATCCAAATCAATAAAGTTACTGGTGAACATGAACAATGTGTCTTTTATTTTATGGAAAAAAATGGAACAGACTTTTTGGCCAATCCAATGTAAACTCTCTAAGGTTGTTGTGAGGACCTAACTAGAGCATTTTTGAAAATATTTATACTCTACAAACTGTAAAGGGTGATGTAAGAGTTTATTGCTGTAAATCGATCATTTTAAAGTATGACTTTAAAAATGACATATTTTTAAAACTTAAAAAGCTTCCTGCTACTTCCCAGGGGAGTGGCGGAGTGGTGGCAGTGTGGCGAGGAGCAGTGTACCGCCGATGGGGACGCAGCACAGGCAGGCCTCCGCATGTGCTTTCATTCATTCAACAGAATGTATCGGGTTCCAAGCATGGGGCACTTAACTCATGTGCTGAGTTATAAACACACACTCACATGGGTTCCCGAATCTGGAAATATGAGAGAGGAGTTAGTAGTTTTTCTCCCACCTCTGACACGCATCTACCCAGTTCTCACCCACCCTCGAAACAGGTAGCTGCTGTTATTAGTTTCTTATAAACATTCAGTGAGCATTTCCATCCGACAGACAAAGTCACCGTGCATTGTTTGCTGCCTTTGGCACAAGTGGCCCCGCACCGTGCGTACTTTGCTTCGTTCATGAGGATGTCGTGGTCTTCCCATGTTGATGCACACACAGTTGCTTTAAATAGCTGCTTAGTATTCCACCATATGGATTTGTCCCAATATATTTAATCAAGTCCCCTATTGACAGGGAGTTAGGTTGTTTCCAATACATTCCTGTTACAAAGAGGACGGACATATATAATATTACACACACCTCATTTTGTGGGATTGTTGAGTTTGTCTTTAGCAAACCTTACTGAGTACCCCCTGTGAGGCAGTTACTGTGACAGTTAAATGTTGAGCAAAATACGAACTCCCTAATCCATAAGGTTTATAGTCCTCGTGTTGGTGGTTGACACAATTAAAAGATCACATTAATGACTTTATAATTTCAGATGGAAATTAATGCTACAAAGGAAAGAAAGGAAATAATCAGGGAGTCTGGCCTAGACTTAGAGATAAATAAAGCCTTCTGTGTTGCGTTGATTTTGGAGCTAAGATATGCTGGATGAAGAGGCATCAGGGGAGATGAGAGCAATCCAGAGAAGGACACTATATGCAAAGGCCCTGTGGTAGGTAGCTGGGTATATGGTGCCTTTGAGGAAATGAAAGGCAGCCCCTATGGTTGGAGCAAAGGGGATGACGGAGAAGGATGAGGAAAGAGCATTAGTTAGGACCAGGCCAGGAAGGGACTGATAGATCCTGGTGAGGATTTGGACTTCGTTCTCACAGTAATGGAAAACCTTTTGTTTTGAAAGCAAAGAGTGATAGAATCAATCCACATTTTGAAAACACCAACAGGATTGGAGGGGATCCAAGTGATGTGGTAAGAACAGGTAGTGGTTGTTATAAAGCTACCAGATGGATCTGGACTTCGAGGGAGGCAAGGGAATGAAGTAAAGTAAATAAATTTGGGAGTGATTTAGGAAATAAAATGATAGGTTTCTCTCCTCTTCCTCATCTTCCCTCTCCTCCCCATCTCTCCTCCTTCAACCCTTCTCCCTGTCTTATTTTCCGAATTAATATTTAAAATGCACATACCCATACAATTCGCTTTTTATGCTGAGTTTCGACAAATGCTCATAGTTGTATAACCACAAGTACAACCACCACACAGAAAACTCCCATCACAGACAGCCTCCCGTGTGCCACGCCTGGGTAGTCAGACCCTCACCCAGCCCAGCTCCCGGGGACCGCGGAGTGGTTCTGCGGCCCGGCTCGCGTTTGCCAGATGGTCGTGTGAGTGGGGTCGTACAGTGTACTGCATTTGTCAGTCTGGCTTTTTTTATCTTAAATTTAGCAGAGTGGACTGGAGATTCACCCATATTGTGTGTGTCAGCAGTTCACTCCTTTGTAATTGCTGAGAAGAATCCCATTTTAGGGATCTACCCGGTTTTATTTCTCTGTTTATCAGATGAGAGATACTTAGGTTGTTTCCAGTGGTAGGCCACTGGAGCTTCTATACACGTACAGGATTTTGTGTGAACATGAATTTCAGTTTCTCTTGGGTCAATACCTAGGACAGATTTGCTGAATTGCAGGTAAATGTGTGTCTAATTTTGTAGGAAACTGAGAAACTGTTTTGAGAGTGACTCTACCATTCTGCGTTCACATTAGCACTGAATGAGAGTTCAGCTCTGCATCCTCATCAGTATTTGGTGTTGGGGAAAAAAAAGAAAAGAAAAGTGGACATTCTGGTGTGTGGTTGTATCTCATTTTTTAAAAAAAGATTCTACATGTAAGTGAGATCATATGGTATTTGTCTTTGTCTCTTCTATTTCACTTAGTGTAATGCTCTTAAGGTCCATTCATGTTGTCCCACATGGCAGAATCTCCTTCCTTTTAAAGACTGAATAATATTTCATTGTGTTTCCATATCACAATTTCTTTATCCACTCATCTGTCAACAGACGAAGGTTGTTTCCATATCTCGTCTGTTGTGAATAATGCTGCAATGAATAGGAGAGGGGAGATGTCCCTTCACCTTCACCTACTGATTTCTTTTTCTTTCTTTTTTTTGGTATATACACAGAAGAGGGATTGCTAGCTATTATGGTAGTTCCTTTTTAAATTTTTTGAGGAATCTCCATAGTGTTCTCCTTAGTGTTTTCCATAGGGGCTGTACCAATTCACAGTTTCACCAACAGTGCACAGGGGTTGCCTCTTCTCCACATCCTTGCCATCGCATGTTACCTTCTATTTTTTGGGTAACAGCCGTCCTCACAGGTGTGAGGTGATATCGCATTGTGATTGTGGCTTGCGTCTCCCTGATGACTAGTTGGCTGTCTGTATGTTTTCAGATCTTCTGTCCATTTTTAAATTGGACTATTTGTTTTTTCTTTTCTTTTGCTACTGAATTTACATATTTTGGATACTAAACCATTACCAGATATATGACTTGTAAATATTTTTTCCCATTCTGTAGGTTCACTTTTCATTTTGCTGATGGTTTCTTTTGCTGCCCAGAGGCATTTTTGTTTGATTTAGCCACTTTGTTTACGTTTGCTTTTATTGCCCTTGCATTTGGTGTCAAATCCAAGAAAAATCATTGCTAAGACCATGTCAAGGAGCTCTGCCTATGTTGTCTTCATGGAGTTTTATGGTTTCAGGTCTTATGTTCAAGTCTTTAGTCTATTTTGAGTTGATTTTTATGTTTATGGTGTAAGATAGCAATCCTGTTTCATTCTTTTATATGTGACTATTTAGTTTCCCCACCATTTATTGAAGTTTCTTCCCCATTGTATATTCTTGCCTACATTGTTGTAAATCAACGGGCCACATATGTGTGGGTTTAATTCTGGGCACTCGGTTCTATTCCATTGATCTATGTGCCTGTTTTTATGCCAATACCATACTGTTTTGATTTCTGTACCTTTATAATATAGTTTGAAACCAGGAAGCACAATGCCACCAACTCTGTTCTTCTTTCTGAAGATTGCTTTGGCTATTCAGGGTTTTTTTATACTTCTATATGAAATTTAGAGTTGTTTTTTTGAATTTTTGTGAGAAATGCCATTAGAATTTTGATAGGGATTGCATTGAATCTCTAGGTTGCTTTGGATTCTAGCAATCTAAAATACAAACATTTTAACAATATTAGTTTTTCCAATCCATGATCTTGGGATATATTTTCATTTATTTTTGTCTTCTAAAATTTCTTTCATCAATGTTTTGAAGTTTTTGGTGCTCAGATCTTTTACTTTCTTGGTTAAATTTACTCACAAGCATTCTATTCATTTTGATGCTGTCATAAATAATATTGTTTTCTTTTTATTTTTTAAAAATTGATTTTGAGAGAGACATTGGCTTGTTGTTCTACTTATTTATGCATTCATTGGTTGCTTCTTATACAGGCTGACTAGGGATCAAACCTGCAACCTTGTTGTATAAGGATCACACTCTAAACGACTGAGCTACCTGGCCAAGGTGGGATTGTTTTTATTTTTATTTTTTAAATTTCTTGTAAATAGGTCATTGTTGGTGAAAAGAAATGCAACTGATTTTTGTATATTGATTTTGTATCCTGCAACTTAATTGGATTTATTAGTTGTAGTGTTTTGTGTGTATGTATGTGTATGTTGCCTTTAGGATTTTATACAGTGCATATAGGATCATGTCACATGCAAACAATTCAATTTCTTAGATAGATAGGATTAATCAGGTTATCTATTTCTTTTGGTCTGTTCCACTGTGGTAGTGCAGATCTAGGGTTGGCCTTAGGGCAAGGCTAGCTGAGAAAAAAAGAGAAGAAAAAAGGAAGAAAACCAGGGACTTTTTCAGGTTTTAAAACTTTTTATTTGCATATTAAAAAATTGTGTATTCCAGTAATTAAAATAATTTTAACAAAAAAATGGCACTCTGATTAAATTGCATTGTACAGCCTGCAGGACACCTTGGACCAGCTTGGCTTTTACTCTAGATTTCACTGTTGTCCCACCCAGCTCCTCCCTTCACCAACAACATGCAAGTTCTTTCCCTGCCCTGCCAGCCAGAGAGGCAGATGGGAGAGGCAGGCGCGATCTTCATTGTCAGTAGTTCTGATGTGAAAAGGGGCAGCACACTCATTTTAACTGATCCAACGTCTTTGCAGCTTACAGAGTTAAACAGCTAAAGGAAGTAAAATAAGAAGCCAGTGCTTGTGGAGTGTACAGTGCATATTGGCGGTGCGGGCCTCATTACGGTTCGCCTGCTTGCTTCTCCTGTTCAATCATTTCTTTGGAAGGCAGTAGATTTTTCTCATGCATTTCTGTCTTCTTCAATTCCAACTTATTGAATTCTCAATCTTGGCCATATCGGGTTCATCAGACATGGTTGCTGAGGAAGCCGAGGGAGGCGCCTGAATGAGAGGAGTCCGATCTGCTCGGTGATTGCCCCAGATTCCAGGGACTTTTTTATACTCTCCAGCACATTGGGGCCCTCTTGCTGGCTCTTCTGGATAGGAATAGGGAATTCTCCTGGAGATTTTGCTGTGCAGTTCCATGATTCATCCCCCATTGGTTCAGGTCCCATTGCTGCTAGTTGTTTAGTTTTCAGAGTCCATAGGTAGTTGCCTTTTGTATTATAAGCAGAGAATTTTGAACTGTATTCAGTAGGAGTCATACACATCCAGCTTACTTCATCTTGACTGGCAGTAGAAGTTGATATTTCTTTCTGACTGTGCCCATTAACAACATTTAGGCCATGGCCAGGTAGCTGAGTTCGTTAGAGTGTCGTCCCAGTACGCCAAGGATGTGAGTTTGATCCACGGGCAGGGCGCACGCAGGAATCAACCAGTGAGTGCACAAACAAGTGGAGCGACAGATCGGTGTCTCTCCCTCTCTCTCTCGCCTTCCTCTCTCTCTAAAAGCAATCAATCAATAAAAGTCAAAAAAGAACATTTGGTCAAACTTGGGTAGAACATCCTGCAGGGAGGGAAAGAACAGTATTTAATTTCAGATTATCAGACACAAAGAGTAATGGGAAAGATGATCTGTAGTTTTTAAAGTGAGATTTGAGCCCCAAATGGATCAAGAAAATCAGAACTCACTTCTTCCAGATCATCCATAACACCCTGGAAGTATTTGATTTAAAATATTCCCGGAAGTTTGCTGAGACAGTCAAGTTCACCAAATTATTTGTTCAAGAACAAAGAGACCCCTTAGGGATAGAGGAGTATAACTTCAGTTTAATAGGTATTTGAGCATCTGTTAAGTATCACTTTTTCTGTATTCTTCTTTGATACCATATCAAAACTCCCAAAAGTGATAATTTCTTAAAAGTTACAGTGCAGAATCTGAAACTTTATCAATGAACTTTTTGTATTCCTACATGAACATCCATTAGTCTCTCTTACACTGCAAATAAATGTTTTTCCTGTGCATGATTTTGTAACATGATGAATTAGCCATTTAGAAAATTCAGTTACATAGATCTTGCATATGTCAGGGCTTTTAATTATAAATATTAAAACATCCTACTCATTAATATACCACCAATCTCATCAAGAAAGTCTTTAAACACTGGGCAGGTCAAGCACACAGGGGCAAATTTTCTAAAATTCTAATTTTTGCTTGAAAGCTTGAATTTTATCACTGGCAACAAATAGTTGTTTTCTTTAAAGTGGCAGGTTTACTTCATCCATTTTTAAGAAAATGTCTATCAAATACTCAAATCTGAATACCTATAGTTTGTCATTCATTCTTTCCAGTAAAATAGTGTCTCATGAAGAAAGCCTCTAGTTCAGCCGAGAACTCATGACTTAGCGCTTCCCCTTGACAGCCGTCACACTTCAATAAGCCGCTGAGGTGCTTCATGTGCGCTTCCGATTTCTCTACACGGAGGCCACACACATGTGCACCCAAGGTCAGCATTTAATTAATGAGTTTTACTGTTTCATCAAGGACATTCTTAAATGCGCTTTTCTTTTCTTCCCACGCAAGGCACTGAAGAACACAATGACTATTCGTGTGATTTGACGCCACTGCCTTGGCTTGCTCTGGGTGCCAGCACTTTCACTCACCTTTGCTTTGCATCAATAGTGCAAATGTCGACACAGTAAAAAAGACATCTTAGTATTATTCTGGAAATAGATGTGATCTCGTGAACCCCCTGAAAGGATCTTGGGATCCCCCAGAAACCTGCAGACCTCAGGGACCCTGCTGTAGACCAGCTCAGGGGTGACGAGAGAACGACGCGAGAGGAGAGGTTACTGGTGATGAACACTCAAGGGTGGGGATCCTTTCACAGTCTGGGCTACGAAAGGGGGATGTGTGACCTCTCAATTTCAGAAGACCTGGAGAAAACACTCATTGAAATGATTTCAGCCATTGGGCTTCTAGCATCGAGGATAGTGGGAAGTTGCATAGGCAGGTCTGGGTCAGGTTGTGGGGGCTGTGGGTACCTTTGGAAAGAATCCAGTGCTGCGATTCAGGAGTTCTGGATTTTAATCTGGACTGTCCCTACTAACTAATATTAATCTAGGGCAAATCCATTAATCTTATGTATCTTTGTGTTTAGCACATAGTACATGCTCAATAAATACTGTGTTCGTTGAAATTGTTATTTCATCTTGGGAAAACTAAGTGGTTATATTTTATTTTCCTGAGGGCTCTATAGACACTGGAGTTACTTTGTTGTTACTCTCACAGCTGACGTGACTGAGGCCTGATAAGGGAAACGTAAGGCACGTAGACAGTGACAGAACTGCAAGGAGGCCACGGTCTCCTGACTTGCAGTCCAGGCTATTTTTGTTCTCCTTTGTGCCTGCTTACTGGTGTTCTGCCTCCCACACCTGAGAGACTGTCTGCTCACACAGTAACTGTTGCTCTCCTGACCCACTTCCTACCTGCTTTCCTCTCCATATCTAGCTGGGCTGGTTTTGTCCTCCAATAATGCTGTTAGCACACACTCATTTTCTTGGTGGCACTTATCACGAATACAGTTAAGCAGTCAGCTGGACAAAGTTCTCATTCTGGTTTGTAGGGGAGACTTCACTGAGTGTCCTCATTTCTTACGTGGTAACAGTCTGTCCCGAAGCCTTTCCAGAGTACCCCAGTACTTACATACTGAGATGGAGGGGAAGAGATCAAAATGAACTCTGGTCTTCCGTCCTGGGTCTCCTTTGTCCCCAAAGAGGAGAGTCCTCCATCCTCCACCTGGCCCCATGAAGACTCCCCAGTTCCTGGAGTTACTATGGAAATGTGCTCCAGTACCAAAAGGAAATTAAAGCATTCTGAGAGTCCTGCAGACTAGCAAAGAGAAGTTCTGGCTTTTGTTCCCGAAGTCTGTGGTTGCTTTCTTCATTAAATTCTTTCTCAATGTCTCATTGTCCCCATGTGGACATGGAAGCTGAATGTGTTGAGTCTCCTTGCAGAGCTTTGCCAAGAGGCATGGGAGGTTTTTAAGCTCTCTGGTCATCAAGCTGTGGTTTTAAATGAGAAATGATGATCATTTATCTCCTTTCTGCCTTGCAAGCTGAAAATCTGCCACCATCTGAGCTCCCCCTGTGGACATCTTAGCTCATGCAGACTTCTCTTGGGAAGGGGAGAAGGGTCTTTGCCTTTATGCTTTCTTCTTCCCCACACTCCTCCTCCCCGAAGATCCTTCGCTTCGGCATCATCCCGTCCCATTGCCCAAGAGCTTCAGCTCTCCTTTCTCAACCCGTACTGTGTGGTTTTGCAGACAAGTGGGGACATATCTGGGCATCAATCACAGTGGTTAGAAAAAGCACTGCCTGTGAATCTTGGGCAGAGCTCTCTTGTCTCCCCCCACTGCTCTGGACAGACCCTCCAGGAGGCTGTCAGGCCTCAGTTTCCCTGGCTGGATCTCATCTTTCTTTTACTGAAATCGGCTGTGACACCTGGCAGAACCACGCTCCCTCTGAGGGCCTAGGCAACCCCAGATGCCACCGGCATGTTCCAGGGTAATTGTCTTCAGAGTGCACGCAGGCCACTCCATTTACATCGTACAGACACAGGAGGAAGAATGTCAGGGCTCGAAGTGAGCTAAGAAGTCATGTAGTTCAGCCCCTTAGTGCAACATCACGAAATAATTTTATAGGAAAACGAAGACTCACTCCACAGCTACAACTGTTAGCATGTGGCCTAGTGATGCTGTTTTGACTTTAAATAAAATAATCATAATTTCAATGGTAAAAATGTTTTTTAAATGTTAGTAGAAACTAGCACAGGGTTCCAAAAGCGTGCAAACCTTTTCATAGTTTTGTAGTAAAGCAAAACTGTCATACCGAAAGTCGAAGGCAGTGAACCAACACATACCTGCAATTAAGTGTGCGTGCATACACAGAAAGGAAGGGAAGGGCATTCTTGCACAGTATCGGGTGGTAACTCTGTGGGTGCTTTCTTTGTTATTTCTATTTATTTGACCTGAGGAGAGGGTCCTTTTTCCATTTCCTTGTTCTGTGGCTGGAGAGAAGTGTCGATTCCTGTTTTCTGGGAAACGGTTGTAGTTGTGTCTGGAGACCAGCATGGTCTCCCTGTGCTGTCTATCTGCCCATCTTTTTGTCTTGTTTTCCACTCTGGGTTCTCCCAGCAGCCCCAGGCTGTCCACCTGCCCGGTGCCTCCCGCCTGGCCCCTTATCAGTGATGAGTCCACCAGGCTGCACAGACTTCTTTTGCTGATCTGTGCCACACCACTGACCCCAAGGCTCTGCGGGACAGTTGAAACTGATCCCAGGGAATAATTCAAGTTAAAGTGCTAAAGAGTAGTAATGGCATTATTTATAAACATGTGCATTTTAAAGCTTTTGGTCCCTTAATTCTAAGAAATGTGAGTGCAACAGACCACTCAAGCAAGAGGCAAAAAATAGCTTTTCTTCTCTGGATGATGCATTGAATCACTCAAGCTATGTAGTTGACACCATCCATGCACCAGCCACGCGGAGCCCAGGCCAAGTCCCTTCCTCAGTCCTGCTGCCTAAGGCAGATTATGCCCACATGTACTCCGGGCCTGTCTTTTGTGAGTATTTCTCTGTCTATAATTAGGTCATAAAGCTACTAATTAAAAGGCTTCCTATCTTTTAAATCCAATTCTTTTGCACAAACAATAGGAACTTAATATGTGTTTGTCAAAGATGAAATATTACTAAGGCGAAGGAGTCAGCAATAAGTCTTCCCTAGTGTTTGGAAACCGCTTATAGAGCCTTATTGGAAAGGCCCGGTGGAGGCTGGGATTTTGTGCTTCTTATAAACACCAATTAGCCGAAACCCTCCAGTGAAGGAGGTTTCTTCTCCCTCCAGCCAATTCATGTTGCAAATACCTTTCTCTCATGGCCGGAATTTCTGCTTACCGCAGAGACCTGCCCGGGAAATGAGCCTTAGGTGCTCGTGGTCAGCACTGCCGTCAGCTACTGACTCCAGGGGTCGGCGGATTTGCTCTCTTCCCTTGAGAAGCATTATCAACGCTGGTTGGGACAGCATTTAGGGATGCCAAGATGAAACAGAGAAGGCACTGCTTACGGTCCTGTGGACACTTGACAGCGGTGAATGCCCTGGATCGGAGCAGGCCCTGTGGCTGGGCCTAGTGCTCCTCCAGACAGGTTCTGTCACAGTAGGCAAGTCATTCAACTTCGCTGAGCCTCTGCTTTTTCTATAAAACCGGGATATTTTCACAAGGTTACTTCGAGATTTAAATGAGATATTCATGCAAAGAGCTTGGCACAGAGTGAGAAAGGACCAGCTGGTGAATGGGAGCTCTGTAATTTGGTAGATTCCCAAATGCGTTCGGCATTTGCATTTTGGCCCATTAAATTGCCATCTTGGAATGGTGTGTGGGGGGTAGAGCTTTCAGATCAAGAAATTTGGGTTCCAGGTGGACACCTCTTTATTTTTTTAGCAGAAAATATACTTTGTTTATTTATAATACTTTATAAACAATCACACTGTGCAATTTTAACTTAATAACAATTTTTTTCTATGAATTTATAGTAAGCTATATTACGTCAATGAGTTAACGCAAGAGTGAAGATGAATAGGGTAGAATAATTTCTGGAAAATGTTACATTACAACACTCGATGCAAATATCTGTACCATAAAAATTTACATGCCACAGAACATTAATTTATAATTTTAAATATGGCATAAAACACATTAATTTAAAAAGCATCAATAGTAATTCTATTATAAACCAATGAATTACTCAGAGGAATATTTATTAAAGCTTACTAAAAATCAGTAAATATTACAACTACAACTGAGCTAAAAAATTATAAGTAAACTAAACAATTGTTTGTAAGGGCCAAAAAGTAAATGGAAGGGCAGACAACACTTTCTGAAGACTGGCAACTGCTTGGCATTTTGAAGCAGCTTCAATAATGTGACTCAACACCCTACTGAACGCTTCCGTAGTGCAGGGCTACAGCTAAATCTATAGAATTATATCCTGAGTCAGTTTCAATGGTTGGGTCAGCTCCATTTTCTAAAAGCATTTTTACACATTTCACATGATTTCCACGTGCAGCATAGAGCAAAGTTGTGCCTCCATTCCATCATATGCGTTGACTACAATGCCACAATCACGCAGCATTTTGACAATACCTGCGTAGCCTTTGCTACAGGCCAGAGGCAGTGCAGCCTCTGCACCTTTTCCTGAGAGCTGGGGGTCAGCACCATTCTGAAGTGAAAACCCTATCACAGCAATTGGACTGTGTGCTGCAGCCCACATCAGAGGGGCGAATCCTCCTTCATCCATGTGACTGATAACATTGTCTCACAGTTTCTTGTTCCATACGAGTAGCCAGGTAGAGCATCTCTCGCTGAGCAGCCAACTGGTGATAAGGAATTGACTAAGAGAGGTGTGGCTGAGACCTCATTTCCTCTGTGCTCATCGGTTAAGGGAGCTGACTGTTTTATGGGTGGGAAGTGCTTAGTTGCTGAGGGGTTCCTTACTTGGACCCCCAGAAAGGAGATGCATGGATATTGCATTCAGCTTTAAATAGGACAGATGCCACCTCCAGGTCAGAGACAACCTGATCTTGAATATTTTGACTACCCTTTTCTTTTAAGGACTTCGCCAGTCAAGAACACATACTCACACCAAGTCGATTAGGCACTTTGAATTTCATTCCCATGGCAACACCCTGAGCTGATCCTTCGGCACTGGGTCCAGCTGATGTTCTATGTTAGCGTCTGGCATGCCCGGTAGACTGGCAGCTGGGACACGCTTCCATCCTCCTCTGGGCTCCACGATCCGGATGAGCTGATGTAGCCAGGATTTCAACTGTAGTTTCAATAATTAAAACATTTCTTCATAATTTCCCCTGGGTTTTCTAAGAGTGGTATCTAGTGTATTCTTGAAATTAAAATAATCCACGGCAGGCGGTCCCGAGGACAGCACTGGGAGGCTGAGCCAGGGGGAGTGCCAGCCTCATGGCCACCTTCCGCAGCCAACAGCGCTTCAGGCCTGTCCGTCTGTGGCCAGAGATTCACTATAGGCCCCTGAGTCCCAGCTAGCTCAGTCTTGTGACTTCACTTCTGATTTCTTCTCTCACTTTCTGGACAAAAAAACATTTCACATCATTGCCTCCAAGAGACTTTCCAGGTCCTTTCCTGTCACTGTGCTTGGCGGTGCTTACTGCCTGAGGACAAGAGACACATGGTCATTTCAGGGGGCCACTGAGTCGACAGAGCAACCCCCCAGCCTCGCTGTTGGGTTTCGTCTCCTCTTCCCCATCCACCCACCCTCTTGGCCAGCCTGGACATCTCTTTAAATCTTGAACCCCAGAGGGTCGGCATGGAGGGTCAAATGCCTGGCGTGCTATGAAATGTCCCATTTTGGGGTGTGGGAGTCTCCCTCCAGGCAAGAGCGTGGGCTCGATTACTGCCGTGGAGAGAGCACTGCGCAGAGAGAGCTGTCAGGGCAAGTAGGCTGGCTGGATGCCAAGGCCTCCTGCTGCCACAGACGGAATGTCTGTGTCCCCCCAAAATTTACCTGGCAGCAGTCAGGTCTTGCTTTCCATGAGGTTGGTTCCTACCATTGCAGGAGCTGACAAGAGAGTGTCCTTGTCTGACTTTGAGGAATTGGCCTCGGGGCAAAGGGAAAGTGCACAGAGCCCTGGGTCAGGCTTTTACAGGGATTCAGGGTGGAGATCCTACCACTAGGAGAAATTGGGCCTTTCAACCCTCTCATCCATCCTTCCTTTCTCCTAGAAAGACCGTGGGGGGGGGGGGTGCGGGGAGGGGGTCCTGTTGGCCTGGAGGTACAGCCCGGCTTTGGTATTCCTGACTATGAGCTCAGCTCACAGCTCTTCCGTGACTCATAACTGGAGCTCATTGTCCTGCTCCACACCTCTGCTTCCAGTAGTTCATGTTCTGGCCAGGTCGTAATTCCCTGTCCACTCACCCCTCCCTTCCCAGTACCAGCTGAAGGGTATTATGAGGTGGCGGTTAGATGGATAAAATGGCCACATAGAGGATTTCCCAATTCCCTCTGGTTGAAATCGCTGAAACATAACAGTCTACCATCAATCAGCTCCGTCCCCTCTGCCAGTAGAGATAACAGCAGTAAACACACACTTTGAGAGCAAAACAGGAGGAGTGGAATATGGCCAGTCCCTGCCAGCGGGGCAGTCATTTTGGCGGCTGTGGAAACAGACCTCTGGCCTGCACCGAAGTGTTCTATTCTTGTTCTCTGTTGATGACGCCTCTCGTGGAACACGCCAGCCACCAGCCGGCTCAGCCACGCCCAGAAGGCAGCCCGTCTCACAGATGGAAACTCCAGACAGGAAGTTTGGAAGCCTTGCCCTGTTTTCTGCCTGTGATGATATTTTGCTCACTGTACTCAGCAGGACTTTCCTATCCAGCGTATTTCAGCAGATTTGAGATTTGGGATGCTCTGTTCATCACCCTTTATCTCCCGCTGTTAGAGGGAGATATTGACTGTGCCTTTGACCAACTATGACCTTTCTAGAATGCTGCCTAGTTCTTGGGTGCTTGCATTTCTCTTCTCATTTGGCCTTCATAATCATAGATGTCATGACAGATGAGAACATGGAAGTAAGTGACCCACTCAAGGTCACAGAAGTTGTTAGCAGCTAAAGAAAAATAATTCAAATCCCGAATGTCTGGTCTGGTGCCGTCATGCTACTTGGGGAAAAGCTGGGGTCGTGTGCGTGCGAGAGGCCTTGGGATATGAGACCTGAGTCAGGTGTGCCTGGGAGCCCACAGTCTAGGCACACCTTGATTTTTTGCACTTTGTAGATATTACATTTTTACAGATTGAAGGCAAGACCCTCCACCAGCAAAAAGATGACCATTTGCTTCATTGCAATACTTGCTTTATTGCTGTGGTCTGGAAATGAACCCATGACAGCTCCGAGGATCGAATGTGCAGTAGAAGTTGGGTAACATGCAGTGAGTGGGAGGGGAACTTACATCTCACTGACATGGAGGCAGCGACACCTTTCTGGTAGCACTAGGAACCCACCAAATGATTGCTGCCTTTGACCTTGTGGAGGAGACTTCCACATTACAAGAGCATGGTTGGATCCCCTTACCTTTTCCTGAGCAGGCAGCGCTGCTTGAGACAGGCCAGAATTGGTGGCATCCCCTGAAGGAGCTCCATCAGGGCTCAGGAAAGAGGCGGGGCCATGTGCTGCTTCCTGCTTCTGTGCCCTTTTCTGTTACTCAGAAATTGCTCAGGAATGGACTTGGTTGGTCCCTGTGGAGCCTCCTCCCTGCAGCCGTGTGACTTTCCCTGGGGGCTGGGCTGCTGCCGTGGGCTCCATACCAGGACTCAGGGCTGGGCAGGGGCTTGCACTGTGTTATGATATTTTGTCTCTTGCTTCCCCAAGGGCAGGTCTCATCTGTTCTCCTTTCCCTGATGATCCCTCAGACTGTTTATTAGCAAAAGAGGCCTCAGGTCTCCTCCTGGTCCCTAGCAAAGCACTTGGTACCTAGTAAGGACTCAATACCTGGTAGCTGCTGCCCTTGTTCTTATGACCTCCTTTATTTCTCGCAACTCCATAAGCAAGGTGGTGATGTCCCCATTGTGCAGATGAGGCACCAGGCTTGGAGAAGCCTACCTGGTCCCACAGTGAGTAAGTTGCAGTGATGGGATTTGAACCCAGGCTTGAGCACATCCACAGTCGGTTTCTTTCTGCTCTATCAGCCTACTTCCCCTGCTGTCCTGCTCATGGCAAGCCAAGCTGATTTCTGGGATTCCTCATTTTAAAAGCATCTGGGACACGACCTGGGGGCTAAGTGCTACAGGGCAGATTTCTCACCCACCCTGGTGGAAGGGGACTTGGCAAGAGCTAGGAAGGTGTCAGGGCTCCAGCTTAGAGTGGGAGGTGGCTTCAGGTCCAGTAGGAAACTTGGAAAGCCAGGCTGGGAGACAAGGCAGAAGTCAACTGTGTGGTCTGTACCTGTGGCAGAAGCTGGGGGAACTTGCCCCTGGCCAGCTTTAGAAATTGGTGGTGAGGTATCAGTGAAGCCCAAGTATGCTGTGCACTCCTAGAGTCTAGGCCTTCGTGGCTGTGAGTACTATGTCAAAAGCACATGTCAAAAACAACAAAAGCAAAACAAAATCACAAGTGAAATTTGGGAGGGGGGTTGCATTCGAGGCCTTGGGGAGGAACAATGAGTGTGCTCTGGTTTGTGGATGGCGTGAGGTGACAGTGTGACAGTGAGGATTTCGGGCCTGAAGGCAGTGGGGGTGAGAGATGGGGAGAAGATAACGCTCCCATCCTGGGAACTGATGGTTGCAGCTGGGAGCCAGAATGAGTCCACTTGAAGACCAGGGTTTGGCGGCAGGTGGGGGTGGGAGGAGGCACAACACTCAGGGGACAGAGAGGGGGCCATGGGAAATGGCGGTGGGAGAGCAGTGTGGCGGGACCCACATGCAGAGAGAGCCAGGAGGAAGAGGGCAGCAGTGCCAAGAAATTCAAGGTGTGGAAAGGACACTGGATTTGGCCGGGAAGAAGTCATTGAGGGCCCCCCACCCCCACCCCGGGCGCTCTCTCCTCCCTTTGCACATCT
The DNA here is from genome assembly GCF_022682495.2 of Desmodus rotundus. Taxonomy (NCBI): domain Eukaryota; kingdom Metazoa; phylum Chordata; class Mammalia; order Chiroptera; family Phyllostomidae; genus Desmodus; species Desmodus rotundus. The sequence goes on from NC_071390.1 coordinate 114,232,083, forward strand.
CCGCCTACCGCCGTCTGCAAAAGAAGCTGTGCTCTGAGCCAGTGATCCCAGGGCCTCAGGGAGCAAGTTGTGTTCAGAGTGCAGGGCCAGTTAAGACAAGAATATATCCTCATTCATTTTAGAAAAGACATCAGCCGGTTTTGTTTTCTGCCCAAACATGGGTTCAGCTGAACACAGCAGCCCCTTTCCTGCCCATCTCAGCGACGCACTCAGAGTCCTGCTACATGATGGAAGCTAGTGCACAAGGCCCCAGGGGCAGGGAGGCAGCACACAGCTTGGGATCTGATTCCACTTGGTAACATTCAAGGACTCTTCTTCCCTTCAAAATATGATAACTTGGATAGATTTATGTGTTGGAGTAATTAGCCCTGACCCTATGCTTCTAAATAGACAGATTCCCTATTACAACTGCAGACACTGAGAAGCTGAGAAGTAGAAGGGTTTAATGAATTGTCTGACTTTGCAAAGGACTTTATAATTGCTTAGTTTATTAGTTTGTTGAGTGACTTTTAAAGAACTTTTAACAGTCTTGAATTTGGGTAGAGAGGTAGTGCTTAAGAATAAAAAATAGGTCATTACAATAATGAAAGAATCAATATAATTATCTTCTTTGCCTGGCAGAAGCCTCCAAAGTTCAGAAAATTAAAGTTGGGACTTCTAGTAAATTAGGCTATTTGCTAAATGGCACCAAAGAAGTTGCGTAGTGTATGAAAGCAGCCTTTTCTTTTTTTTCTTTTATTTCTATTTTTTAAAATTTATTTTATTTTATTTACTTTTTATTGTTGTTCAGGTACAGTTTTCTCCATTCTCCCCCCCTACTCCCCTCACCCCATCCTCACCTCCCCCCATCGATCCTACCCCCTTTTGGTTTTGTCCATGTGTCCTTTATAGTTGTTTCTGAAAACCCTTCCCTCTTTTTTCCCCCCATTATCCCCTTCCCACCTTCCCTCTGGTTACTGTCAATATGTTCTTTATTTCAATGTCTCTGGTTATATTTTGCTTGCTTGTTTGTTTTGTTGATTAGGTTCCACTTATAGGTGAGATCACATGGTATTTGTCTTTCACCTCCTGGCTTATTTCACTTAGCATAATGCTCTCCAGTTCCATCCATGCTGTTGCAAAGAGTATAAGCTCCTTCTTTCTTTCTGCTGCATAGTATTCCATCATGTAAATGTAGCATAGTTTTTTGATCCACTCATTTGCTGATGGGCACTTAGGTAGCTTCCAGCACGTGGCTATTGTGAATTGTGCTGCTATGAACTTGGGGTGCATAGGTTCTTTTGGATTGGTGTTTCAGGGCTCTTAGGGTATAATCCCAGCAGTGGAATTGCCAGGTCAAAAGGCAGTTCCATATTTAGTTTTCTGAGGAAATTCCATCCTGTTTTCCACAGCAGCTGCACCAGTCTGCATTCCCACCAAGAATGCACTAGCATTCCCTTTTCTCCACATCCTCTCCAACACTTGTTGTTTGCTGATTTGTTTATGATGGCCATTCTGACCAGTGTGAGGTGGTACCTCATTGTGGTTTTAATTTGCATCTCTCTGATGGCTAGCGATGCCGAGTATCCTTTCATATGTCTCTCGGCCCTCTCTATGTCTTCCTTGGAGAAGTGTTTGTTCAAGTCCTTTGTCCATTTTTTAGTTGGGTTGTTTGTCTTCCTGGAGTGGAGTCCTGTGAGTTCTTTATATATTTTTGAGATCAAGCCCTTGCCGAGGGATCATTGGCAAATACGTTTTCCCATATGGCTTGTTCTCTTTTCATTTTAATGCTGTTTTCTTTAGCCATGAAGAAGCTTTTTATTTTGACGAGATACCATTTGTTCATTCTTTATGTCCCTTGCTCTAGGGGACATATTGATGAAAATATTGCTGCATGAAATATCTGAGATTTTATGGCCTATGTTCTCCTCTAGGACTTTATGGTATCATGAGTAATATTTGTCTTTTTTCCACCTTGAATTTATTTTTGTGTATGGTGTAAGTTGGTCATCGAGTTTCATTGTTTTGCATGTAGCTGTCCATCTGAAAGCAGCCTTTTCAAGGCAGAACTGCTATGTTGTGGGAGGTGGAGAGAGTGTGGGTCCACATCATGCCCCACCATGGGTGGGTCACTCAGGTCATTGGGCTCAGAGCATTGGAGGCACTTGGGAGGGAAGGAATGAACAGAAGCACAGCAGCTAGAGATCTGGGACATTGTGCGGGTTTGTGTATCGTGGACACATCACTTAGCATTTCTGGGTCTCAGTTGCCATTCCAGAGTCCATTTGGGATAATAAACCCTGACTTCTCCCTAGGTTTGTTGAAACGGCTCAAAGAGATAAGATACGGGTCAGTGCTTCCAATGCCATCAAGTACTATACACACAAAAGTATGGTGAAGTCTCTCCATTTTTAGAAAATGCTGGGGTTTCAGCAAGCTTAGTAAGTAGCCACCAACTTCCTCTCCCATGATCTGATGTAATTGCATTGAAGAATGCTTTTTTTTTTTTTTTTTTTTTTTTTTTTTTTAACTGATCGAGATGTTATGGGAAGGTGAGAGGAAGGTGAGAGGGCTGTTTTCCAACTCAGGGTCTGATGGACTCACCCATCCAGGCAGGCACAGGTGGTCCCGGAAAACCACAGCCCATGTCTTTGGGCTCTGACACTCGAACATTTTCAGCTTTGATGAGAAGACTCGGCAGGGAGCTCCCTGTGCTCACTTAGCTCCAAGAGGATAAGGAGAGAGGGTGCGAATGAGCGAGTTCCTGTTCCCAATCCACCAATCTGGATTCAATCCCCATTTCTGGGGGATGTAAACAAGGGGCCTGGAGAGACCAGAAACAGACCTCTGATGAAGAATCCACCACACAGAAGCGAGATGGCAAGGGAGGCAATTTCTCCCCACAGATACTGCCACTTAGAAAGAACTCAACCCCTAAGAGCTGATGCTGTGGTCTCTGAATTTATTAAAACCCATTTGCACCACTCCCAGATGTTTCCTGTCCATAGACTGTGACAGATATATTGAGACACAGCCTTAGGAACATCTGGGGAGAGGTTGGCAAAGAGGACATATAAGTAAGATGCTTGGATAGATTTCCTTTCTATATTGGAAACTTCATGATGTGTGGTCACAAAAGAATGAACTCTCGGTTTGCTTTCATAGAACTCAATGATTTCTCATCCAAAGTGAATGATATTTCGAGTCTCATTTGGGTGGAGCGTACCTTCTCCACATATCATTTTATAGCCCATGTAGAGGAATAAAGACTTCTTTTGGGGGAGAGACATCTCTGGGTTCTGTTTCGCATTATACCTTCTTATAGCTGAAACCCCCACACTGCTAGTGTCCACAAGTTAATGCACTGGTGGGAACATGAGAAAAGAAACTAACAGTTAACAACAGATTACTACTATATTTACGTACTTTGACTCTCATGGCTACTCACTTGATTTTACCAAGATGAACTATTAATGTCAAAACCGTTAGAGTTTGATAAAAAATAATTATTTGCCTTTCCAAGTACCTGTGACACTTTCAGTGACTTACACCTGTAATCTTTCACACACAAGTAAAATCAAAATCTAACAATCTTTCTCACCCTGGCTGGTGTGGCTCAGTTGGTTGGAGCATCATCCCGTACACCAAAAGTTTGGGGGTTCGATTCCCAGTCAGGGCACATACATACCTATGGTAATGGGTTATGGGTTCAGTCCCTGGTCAGTGTGAATATGAGTGTCAACCAATGTTTCTTCTCTCCCACCAATATTTCTCTCTCTCCCTCTTTCTCTTCCTCCCACTCCCTCCCTTCCCCTCTCTTTAAAAATCAATAAACATATTTTTAAAAATCTAACAATCTTTGGGAGTAGAAATCAGAAATATGTATTGAGCTGTAGTTGATGAACTTGCTAATCATTATTTCAAGATTAGTTGTGATGTGAGAGTGTGTGTGATTATAAAAGTGTATGAACATATAATGTACTATAAAATATTTGGTGTTTGGAAGTCCTCTTAGTATTTCTTTTAAGTTTTATGTATAAGCTTTAGACCCTAATGCCTGCGTGTTCTTAGTACATTTGCCACATGTGATTGTAGGTAAGTCACTTGCCCTCCTAGTCTCTTTCTTCATGTGTGAAGTAGAGTTCATTATATTATTAGGGATGCCTTTGGCTGCAAGTAAGAGAGAAACCTGGACTCAGCTAATTTAAAACATTTAATACATTTCCTAGTGAGGACTGTATTATCACATGAGGTAAGCCAAAGCTCTAGCAGTTCCAGACACAGAATCAGGGCTTGGGTCCCCTCTTGGCGACTCTCTGGGCTTGGCATTCTCTCTGTGGTGCCTCTCTCTTCAGGCCAGATTCCCTCATGGTTGCAAGAAGACTGCAGCAGTTCTAGGCATCAACTCCAGACCCAACGAGATTCAAAAGAGGGAGATAGTCTCTCTTCCTCTGTGGCTTTTTTAAACAACAAAAAAAGTATTCTCATGAAGAACTTCTCCCTCCTCACAACCAGCAGACTTTCTCTCACATGTCATTGGCCAGAAGTGTGTAACATGCCTGTACCTAGCATGTCTCCTTGACTAGTTTAGACCAAAAGGACCTGCCTCCTAGGTCAGCCCCTCCTGAAGTAATGGCCATGTGGAAAAGGGTGAAACTTTAATAAAATTGTGGTTTATTAGGAACAGAAGAAGAATTTAAACAACCAACAAAATAAACCCTATAGGATTATTGTGAGGAATAGATGATATAACGTATGGTTTAATGAGTGAACACATACAAAAACTCTCAAACAGTGCTTAGGACGTGGGAAGTACTATATACATGTTTGTTTATTGTGGTGAATAAATGGCTCATTGGCAAGTCTCAGAGTGTCATACCAATCTGAAATAGTCTTATGACTGGTGTTGTTTTATTAGAGGTAACAGGAAACAGATGGACGCCCAAGGTAGACAAGAGGGGAAATCTCACTGATGCTCAGAGGCAAAGAGGAGACAGTGAGCAGCTGGCCCGTATTTGGTCATGGTTTCTACACTGGGAGGAGTTAGGGCAGCTTTCTAAATAAAGAAAAACTACTATTGCCCAACGCGTTAATGAATTCCAGTCCCAATAGTCTCCTCTTTCCCACAGCTATTTTTTTTCACTATTTGAAAGTGGTATTTATTTGCCGAAGTATTTTAAAAACAGCCAGAGGTCTCTTAAATAAAAAATAAAAAAGAGATTTTATTTATTTTTAGAGAGAAGGGAAGGGAGGGAGAAAGAAAGGGAGAAAAACATTGGTCATTTGCCTCTCACACACCCCCAACCGGGGCCCTGGACTGCACCCCGGGCCTGTGCTGTGACTAGGAATAGAACCAGTGACCTTTTGGTTTGCAGAATGATGCTCAGCCCACTGACCCACACCATCAGGGCAGGTTTTATTACTTTTGACAGGGGAAGAATGGAGGTGAAACACTGTGTGTTGTGTATCTCTGTATGTAAGTTTAAATATCCCTTTATGAAAGATGCACATGCTTATAAGAAACCGTATAAGAGCTATAGTGATCCTAGCCAATAAAAAGGAACAGAAAAAAATGGCTTCTTGAAGCTTTTAGCTATAACTAAAAATAATCTTCCTAGTCCGTGTTTGAAACCTTACTCCAGAAAAAATTTACTCTGTGTATCCTGAATGATTTTAGAGTCCATTGTCATTCTATGTGACTTCAAGAGGGTCTCTGTTATATCTGATGGTGTTTTACATCCTTTGGGACAGGCTTTGTTCTGGCCACTTGACTGGGCATTTTAAACATAATGAGGGACAATTGTAGCTACTGTTTGTGTCTTTAAAAGAAAAAAAGGAAGATGCAGTTCTAAAGGTAAAAGCTTATTTCACGTTGACACATCAAGTTTTATTTTTATAACCTCAAAGAGATTTGGAGGGTTTATTGATTGTTATGTATTTTTCTTAAATACAAAGCAAATTACTTTAAAGACTGGGTGTCTGTTGGACAGGAGAATGTCTTCTCAATTCCCTTACCTTCAGG